>NC_081159.1:37985047-38360047 GCF_012432095.1 Onychostoma macrolepis | reverse complement strand
CCTGTGTTATTATTATTATGACAGCTGACATCGTATCATACTGATGGAGAAATCAGTCAATTCACTGCAAAGTAATCCTTATTAAAGCACATGACTGAAACGATAAACTCTTTATTAATAATATCTACTTGTGATGATAGCTACTGTCGTTATAATAACACCATAATGTTAATATGAGGCAAATTAAGGGTTATTTTAAAAGGTAAGAAAGTTTATTAGGGTTACTGTCACTCCACTAGACTTGTAAACAATATGATGAAACAAAAACAGTGTTTTAAAAATATTATTTCTTGATTTTCAGGGTTGAAAAGTACAGGCCACAGACATTAGATGACCTCATCTCTCATCAAGACATCCTGAGCACAAGTAAGCAGTGATCAATTAATTATAAATTGTACCCTTTTGTTATTATTATTATTATTATTAACAAACTAAGATTTGCACTGTAATAGTAAATACAGGAGAGTCTCTGTGAATTGTTTACCCAAAATGAAAATTCAGTTGCAGCCATGTTAAGTTTTAATTTGATTTTTACACAAAACTATATGGCTTCAGAAGACTTAAATATATATATTCAAAAAGTTGTATGGACTACTTTTATGGTACTTTTGCATCCATTTTTTCTAATATTCTGTAAATGACCAGTATATTCTTGAAATGTTTTTTATAAACGTCCTCTTTCTTTTTCTTCCACAGTTCAGAAGTTCATCAGTGAAGAACGACTGCCTCATCTGCTCTTCTATGGACCTCCAGGAACAGGAAAGACCTCTACTATACTAGCATGTGCTAAACAGCTGTACAAAGATAAAGAGTTCAACTCCATGGTCCTGGAGGTACTGTAGAAGTTTGCAGTTGTTTTCCAGATGCATATGTTTGGCCAATTTTTCCCCATGACAAAAAATATGTGGTCATCCACTTAAAAGAATAGTTCACACAAAAATTTAAAATTGCTGAAAATGTACTCACCCTCAGGCCATCCAAGATGTAGATGTTTGTTTCTTCATTGGAACAGATTTGGGGAAATTTAGCATTACATCACTTGCTCTCCAATGGATCCTCTGCAGTGAATGGGTGCCGTCAGAATGAGAGTCCTAACAACTGATTAAAAACATTACAATAATTCACAAGTAATCCACACGATTCCAGTCCATCAATTAACATCTTGTGAAGTGAAAAGCTGTGTGTTTGTAATGAACAAATCCATCAACACATTTTTAATATCAAACTGTTGCTAAAATAGGGTCCTCTGTCTTTAATATTGCTTTCTCTAAATTTCTCCAAATCTGTTCCAATGAAGAAACTAACTCCTTTACATCTTTGATGGACTGAGGGTGAGTAAAATTTCAGCAAATATTCATTTTTGGGTGAACTTTTCAAGCTGTAACAGATCTATTGTTAATTTTGTCTGATATTAAGTCAATAAAATAAATTCTATATCTATTCTGTATTCATTCATAATTTATGATCACTTTTTTAATTTATTTTTATATTAACAAAAGAAAGCTAAGTATACTTGTTGCAAACCTTTTAAATATTTTTTTATTTTATTTTTTATTATTGTGCATTTTACTTCATCAGCTCAATGCGTCAGATGACCGTGGCATAGATGTGGTGAGGGGGCCGATCCTCAGCTTTGCCAGCACACGAACCATCTTCAAGTAAGAACAGTACTCATCCTTACATCCCATTCATGAACAATTTGTATAATATAATATCTGTTCTCACATACAACAATGTATTACAGGCAACTATTGAATGACTAGGGTTGGGTATCGTCTGAATTTTAGAGATTCTGATTCTTAAAGATTCCTAGTTTCGATTCCAATAAGAGAAAAATCCAGTGTAAAACAATGAAGTCAAACATTTAGATGTCAAATATTTATTCTGTGCCGTTTTACAAAGCATTCTGTTGCAGCTGAATAATGAGCAAAAATCAGCAGCATACAGAACACTTAGGCCTACAAGAGGAACTTTTGTCTATGCTTTTAACAAAAATACCACAGCAAAAACAACTACACTAATATAAATTTCAAATATTAAAGTGTAGATAAGTAGCAATCAAGTAGCAATGGCATAAATAAATGCAACTGAACCACATTTCAGGTACAGAAACTGTAATTAAAAGTTTAAAAACACTGCATAGATTTCTTTTCATAAATAAAATATAGATTATTTATTAAAGATATTCAGTCAAGATTTGTAACCAGGCTGTTTTGGGGCACCATTGACTTCCATAGTAGGAAAAAAAAATACTATGGAAGTCAATGGTGCCCCAGAACTGCTCTGTTTCCCACATTCTTCAAAATATCTTCCTTTGTGTTCGGCAGAACAAATAAATTATACAGGTTTGGAACTACTTGAGGGTGAGTAAATGACAGAATTTTCATTTTTGGGTGAACTATCCCTTTAAGTCAAAAACAGCTGTGTTTATGATGATATACTGACGTAGTTTTCTGCATTCTGGTTGATAAGTATGAAAGAAGTAAGTTCCGGCCCGGAACAACCTTTTCTGCTGTGGAAATGCACGGAAAAATTCAAAAATGAACACAGGCTGGGAACCCGCACTGAGACCGCTGTTCTCTGTGCTCGCGCTCCTATGTCTATGTTCTCGCTTGCGCTGCACGCAAACAAGGCGCAAGTTCTTTCTGTTCCTGCACTTAAATCGTTTTAAATCACATTAAAATGTGAACGCAGGAATTGTTAAGCATGTCTTACCCAGTTCTTGGAAATTTGGAACCAGTTTTCGATACCAAACCCTATGAATGACATCTTGTCTTTAGGCTTTAATTGCATTACAATATGTACTGTTTTTATAAAATAATGTTCCGTTCTCTATGTTTGCTTCTTGTAGGAAAGGCTTTAAGTTGGTGATCCTGGACGAGGCGGATGCTATGACCCAGGATGCACAGAATGCTTTAAGGAGAGGTAGCATACCATCTGCCCCTCCATCAGCTCACCTGCTGAGCCCCCAAATGTCCCGATGGCAGAAGAATAGGGTTCTGCCATTTCACTGTCCACAGTGAGACATGAATGAGAGCAGTGTGATTTATGATTGGAAAAAAATAATTAGAGAGTTTAAGGTTAAATTTGACCAAGCATCTGATTCTATTTAAAAATAAAAAACTGTTTTAAAATATCTTCGTAAATAAGGATCTGTTTGTTGTTGTTGTTGTTGTTATTATTATTTTAATTTCATGCCTTTTATATTATCCTTGATTTTAAATATTTTATTATTTAATGTAATAATTATTATTTTATTTTTAGACTTGAATAAGCATTGTGATTGGAAAAATATTTAAAGAGTTTAAGATTTAGTATCTATTTTTTAGTTGTTATTACTATTTATTTTAAGTATTTTTTTATTTAAATTATTTTTATTTTGAATGCGTGACATGAATGAGAGCAGTGTGATTGGAAAAAAATATTTAGAGAGTTAATATTTGGGATATTTATGATCATTTTGACACAACATCTACTTTTATGCTTTATGCTTTAAATTGTAAGAATCTGTGTTCTGGATATTATAGATAAAGATCTATTCTTTATTGGTGTTATTATTATTAAAAATGTTTTATAATATTCTTTATTTTAAATATTTATATGATTTAAAATAATGCATTTTATTTTTTCAGTCCTTTTGGAGATTTATTTATGCAGACTTTATTAAGCTACACCTGAATTTTTTCCCCTTCTCTCTCTCTCAGTGATTGAGAAGTTTACAGAGAACACACGTTTCTGTCTGATCTGTAACTACCTTTCAAAGATCATACCTGCGCTGCAGTCTCGATGCACACGGTTTCGTTTCGGCCCCCTGTCCCAGAGCCAGATGATCCCCAGACTAGAGTATGTGATACAGCAAGAGAGGTGAGACTCTCGTCACAGCAAATCCAGGTCAAGTGGATGTTATTTCTGTTTGAAATTAGAGTTGAATTGCATTCTGAAAGAAATCCACACCACTCAATTTCTATTTTATTTTATTTTTTTCCAGAAAAGGTAAACATTTATTTATATTTATATTTGTATGTAATTAGAAGCAAGACATCTTTTGTGCGGGTTGAAGATTGGGCAACATTAAAATGATGGTATAAAGACCATCCAGTGTTTATATCTGAATGTTTGGATAATATCTGTAGTGAGTCATCAGATGAATCCACTCAAAAGACCCTGAACACAAAAGACCCTGGCTGGAGTGACCCAGTCCTACGGCCCATTTGATTAAAAAACTCTTCACACAAACACACATTTTATAAGGGCTCTGCCCTCTGGCACAGGACACAACTTTGAACTAATAAAACCAAACATTGTATTTCCCTAGCTTAGATTCATGCATATTTAAAAATCTGTTTTTCACTGATAGCATTGACATCACTCCAGATGGCATGAAGGCCATTGTGACCCTTTCAACAGGAGACATGAGGAGATCATTAAACATTTTACAGGTGTGTGCCATATGAAAAAGTGATGTTTTGTGGTTTGCTGACTGCATTGCTGCTGTCAATGAAAAATATTGAGAAAAATCTGCATCTCATGTTTTCATGTACAGAGTACACATATGGCCTATGGGAAGGTGACGGAGGAGACTGTGTACAAATGTACTGGACATCCTCTCAGATCAGACATCGCCAACATACTGGACTGGGCCCTCAATAAAGACTTCACCATTGCATATAACCGTATCCTTTCTACTCTAAATTTTTAATCTTTTTGATAGGTTGTTGTTGTTAAGATAGTAGAGAGGGGATACGAAATGGGATCAAAGACACCAGTTCGCTTTGAAAGACTACAAAAGTCTAAATAAAATTAAAATAAACATTAATTACATTGTATAAGTTGATCATTACGAAATATTATTATTATTATTGTTAGCAGCCTTATGTTTAATAATAATATAGAATGTTTATAAATCATTAATTCATTTTTAATTAGTTTATTAATTCAGATTTTTTATATATTTTCCAAAGCATTAACAAAAGCTCAATACAATTTTGAAAATTACTTTTTCCCCCATGTTAACATTTTCTGCCAAAATTAAAACATACATAGAAAATATTTATATAATAAAAATAATAAAACAGTCAATATTTGGGATATTTATGATCATTTTGACACAACATCTACTTTTATGCTTTATGCTTTAAATTGTAAGAATCTGTGTTCTGGATATTATAGATAAAGATCTATTCTTTATTGGTGTTATTATTATTAAAAATGTTTTATAATATTCTTTATTTTAAATATTTATATGATTTAAAATAATGCATTTTATTTTTCAGTCCTTTTGGAGATTTATTTATGCAGACTTTATTAAGCTACACCTGAATTTTTCCCCTTCTCTCTCTCTCAGTGATTGAGAAGTTTACAGAGAACACACGTTTCTGTCTGATCTGTAACTACCTTTCAAAGATCATACCTGCGCTGCAGTCTCGATGCACACGGTTTCGTTTGACCCCTGTCCCAGAGCCAGATGATCCCCAGACTAGAGTATGTGATACAGCAAGAGAGGTGAGACTCTCGTCACAGCAAATCCAGGTCAAGTGGATGTTATTTCTGTTTGAAATTAGAGTTGAATTGCATTCTGAAAGAAATCCACACCACTCAATTTCTATTTTATTTTATTTTTTTCCAGAAAAGGTAAACATTTATTTATATTTATATTTGTATGTAATTAGAAGCAAGACATCTTTTGTGCGGGTTGAAGATTGGGCAACATTAAAATGATGGTATAAAGACCATCCAGTGTTTATATCTGAATGTTTGGATAATATCTGTAGTGAGTCATCAGATGAATCCACTCAAAAGACCCTGAACACAAAAGACCCTGGCTGGAGTGACCCAGTCCCACGCCCATTTGATTAAAAACTCTTCACACAAACACACATTTTATAAGGGCTCTGCCCTCTGGCACAGGACACAACTTTGAACTAATAAAACCAAACATTGTATTTCCCTAGCTTAGATTCATGCATATTTAAAAATCTGTTTTTCACTGATAGCATTGACATCACTCCAGATGGCATGAAGGCCATTGTGACCCTTTCAACAGGAGACATGAGGAGATCATTAAACATTTTACAGGTGTGTGCCATATGAAAAAGTGATGTTTTGTGGTTTGCTGACTGCATTGCTGCTGTCAATGAAAAATATTGAGAAAAATCTGCATCTCATGTTTTCATGTACAGAGTACACATATGGCCTATGGGAAGGTGACGGAGGAGACTGTGTACAAATGTACTGGACATCCTCTCAGATCAGACATCGCCAACATACTGGACTGGGCCCTCAATAAAGACTTCACCATTGCATATAACCGTATCCTTTCTACTCTAAATTTTTAATCTTTTTGATAGGTTGTTGTTGTTAAGATAGTAGAGAGGGGATACGAAATGGGATCAAAGACACCAGTTCGCTTTGAAAGACTACAAAAAGTCTAAATAAAATTAAAATAAACATTAATTACATTGTATAAGTTGATCATTACGAAATATTATTATTATTATTGTTAGCAGCCTTATGTTTAATAATAATATAGAATGTTTATAAATCATTAATTCATTTTTTAATTAGTTTATTAATTCAGATTTTTTTATATATTTTCCAAAGCATTAACAAAAAGCTCAATACAATTTTGAAAATTACTTTTTCCCCCATGTTAACATTTTCTGCCAAAATTAAAACATACATAGAAAATATTTATATAATAAAAATAATAAAACAGTCAATAAAGAAATGAAAAAAAAATACATATATACATATTTACAAACATTAAATGCATATCAGGAAAATTAAATCAAACAGATTATACATGTAATATTTTGAATATGTAAAATCAAACGTCAAATTTATTTTTAAATTACTATAGAAAAGGAATAAAAAATTCTAGGAATATATTTATATAATTTAATTTCATATGCTATTTTAATATTCTTTTATTTAAAAATATTGATATGTATAATTTAATAAACAATTATTTAATTAATGATATTTAAGTTTTTATACAAGAATTGGAATTGTGGTGTAAGTTGCTGATATTAGTTTATGACGTTTCCAAAGTCCTTATCTGGGTCCAACAGAAATTCTGCAGCTCAAAACTCTAAAAGGTCTGGCACTTCATGACATTTTAACTGAAGTCCATCTTCTCATTCACCGTGGTAAGACTACACTTTTAATTCAGTCATGCATGGCTCTATAACTGGTTCCTTTTCAAAATAACTAAAGCAGTGCAGAACGCCACACACAACCCATCACAACTTTGATATAGTGATGAGCTACATGTTTTCCCTGCCCTTGTTACCATGGAGATCCTTTTGTGGTTGTCATGGAAACCGGTTGTTCTTGTTTTTAAAGGACGCCTGTTAGAAGTAGCAGAGTGTAGCGTGCTTCACACAGACTAAATATTACACTATTTTCAGAAACCAGACTGCAATAATGAGTATATCTTCTTTTTTTTTGCATGGCAAAAAATATCACACAGCAATGCCAGGTTTTCTGTAGGGTTTTCTTTGAAAGTTTTAAAATAACAAAAGATATTTAACTTAGTTTTGATTATTTTAAATCTGATTTCTTGGTCACACAAAGCTGTGGTGGTTAATTTTGCTCTAATGTTTTTGTGTTTCTATTTCAGTGGACTTCCCACCCTCCATCCGCATGGGCTTGCTTATAAAACTTGCAGATATTGAGTGAGTACATTTTATTATATCAAGTTATTTAATAAATCAGTCGAGAAGTGTGTACACTGTTCTATTCATGACTGGTTTGATTACTTAAATACGAATGAAGCAAACAGCACCACTCCCATATGACTCATGGATATTTTATCTCAGGGTTCCCGCGGGTCCTTAAATTTGATACAAGTAAATTTAAGACTTTTTAAGGTCATAAAAAGTCTTAAATTGTACAATAAAATCTTAATTATGATTTCTAGAGGTCTTAAATTTGGGTACGGACCAGAATTGCTATACAGCTTAATGTGACAATTAAACTTCAAAAGCCTATGATTTTATTAAAATAAACATGAGCCCTACAGTGTATCGCCGTTACCGCGGAAACAGTTCCAAAGCACCTCCTTCTGGCAGAGAATGAATGTGCATGTTCAATAAGGCTGTTGTTGTGAGTAGGGTATTCCTGCAATACCGGAGGCTGCAGTTTCAGGACCGGATTTCTAGGACCCTATAGTTTTTTATTATTATTTTATTTTTATTTATTTTTTGTATGTATTAGCGGCTCATGCTATTTTATAGCACTTGCTATTCAATTCTGTATACTATTATTATTATTATTATTATTAATATTTTGAAGGCAGTATGTAGTTGCTTAATTGTATACACTTAATTATTGTCCTAACCAACTGCTAACCCTAAACATACCTGTTGGTAACCCTCTTGAAATATTTAACCTAATTTATTTCAATATATTCTATATATTCTGGTTTTAAATTCAGTTTTCTTGGAAAGAAAAACTTGTGTCTGTGCGAGACTTCAGTTCATTAGCCACAGCGCTTAAAGTGCAGTAAACGGAAAACAACTGCGGTACAAATTAGTGAATATTAGTACTTTTAATAAATGTAAAATAATTTGAATACAAATACTAATTTACAACATCCAGCAGCACAATGAACTGTTTTGCACAGCTAAATAGACTAAATGGAGATTGTTGACACCCCCTTGAACACTCAAGTTCACATTTAGATCTTTCATTAAAAATAAGATAGAATGATAAAAAATTTATAGTTTCCATGGATCTAGTCTTTGCATATGTTTGTTTAATGTTTGAATCAGGTCTCCTCTGTTGCAATAGAATTGGCTAGATGGTGCTGTCCCAAAATATAGGGTCCTAGAACTGCAGCTTCCGGTACTGCAGGAACATTGGGTTGTTTTTGTTCAGACCAATGTGAAAATCAACCCATGTTTTTACCCTGAAAACACGCAGAGCTGTAATGTGAACTGGTGGATCGATAAGAAGATAATTCATTATAAAAATCTAAACAGTAAAATGTGTTTGTATGTTATTTAATTAATAATTTAATTGTTTAAATTAATATAATTAATACTTTTGACTCATCCATTTTCTTAAAAATGGTTTAAAGGCTGAAATGTGAAGTGTATCATTTTATAAACTTGTTTCTGAACTGTGGTATTAATTTGGTATTAATTTGATTTGTGCAGGTCTTAAAAAGGTCTTAAGTCTTACATTTGATCTTAAAAATCTTGCAGCAACCCTGTATCTACATGAGTTCAACTTAGATTCACCTGATTAATGTAAATATGCATTGATCATTTGAAAATAATTATAAATATTGTATAACATATACAATCAAATTACATTTAGTCATTTAGCAGATGCTTTTATGCAAAGCGACTTACAAATGAGGACAATGGAAGCAATCAAAATCAACAAAAGAGCAATGATATGCAAGTGTTATAACAAGTCTCAGTTAGCTTAACGCAGTACACGTAGCAAGGTTTTTTTAAAATTATTATTATTGTTATATAATAAATTTAAAAAAAGAAAACCGAATAGAAAAAGAGCAAGCTAGTGTTAGAAGCCTTTTTTGCTTTTGTCAATTGTATAATAAATAAAAAGAAAACAAATAGATAGAATACAAAAAGATTAGAAAAGCTAGTGTTTTTTTTTTTTAAGAAAACAAGCAGTTAGTAAATAAATAGAGTGCAAGTGTAAAAGGGACAAGTTTTTTTTTTTTTTTTTTAGTGCTAGAGGGTCAAATAAAGATTAATACAAAATTGAGTAATTAAATTAATACTTTAATTCTGCAAGGATGCATTAAATTGGTCAAATGTGACAGCAAAGACATTTAAAATGTTACTAAATATTTCTGTTCTTTTGAACTTTCTACTTAAAGAATCCTGAAAAAATATCAGCGTTGGCTCAAAAATATTAAGCAGCACAACTGTTTTCAACATTGGTAGTAATCAAATGTTTGATGAGCAGCAAATCAGCATATTAGAATGATTCCTGAAGGATCATGTGACACTGAAGACTGGAGTAATGATGCTGAAAATTCTTTTTAAATGTATTAAAATAGAAAAGAGTTCTTATAAATTTGTATATTTCATATTGTTGTTTTTACTGTTTTTCTTGTCAAATGATTGCAGCCTTGGTGAGAATAAGACACTTTTAAAAACCACTAAAAAAAATCATCTACTGTTCAAAAGTTTAGGGTTGGTATGAAGTTTATTATGTACTCTCGTGAGCTTCAACTTCTGTGCTTTCCTTTTTAACCATAAGGTATCGTCTGGCCTCTGGAACCAATGAGAAGATCCAGCTGAGCTCAATGGTTGCAGCTTTTCAGGCTGTTAGAGACATCGTAGCCAGCGATGGATAGACCATTGGTTCACACTTTGAAAGGGTTATGTAACATAGATCTGTGATGTCATTCGAGGAAGTTGTTTACTTCTTCAAATTGTTCTGACAAAAAAAAAAACTATGCGCAGAACCCTGTAATATTTTTGAAATGTTTATTTTTTTAAGCTTAAAATAATGCTTGTCTCAGTTCTTTATAAAACAAATGCTACATTTTCAAAGTAGTTATGTAAAAAATAAAGTCTTTAAATAAATATTTCAAGTATGGTATCACAATAATGTCTCTCTTTTGAAAGCATAACCGTCTGGGCAAATTAGGCATCCTAGAAAATTATGCAACATTTAAAGCAAAGTTTGACCCACAAACATTACTGTTTTCAGTCATCTGCAGTGTTCTTTACAATATACGATCTTTTGCTTTGGCATGTCCCTGTAAGTAAGGTATTCCAGGATTTTTTTCGGCAAGGGAAGAGCCTCCACTTGATAGGTTGAAATGGAGAATCTCAGGGCAATCCGGCACAGATGCTTAAGGCTCGAAACGAGATGAGGAACTCGCCACAATTTTACATGTCCATCTCTGCACCTACAATCAAATATTAAGAACTCCTTAATATTTATTCCCGTATACAAGCAGAAGAAAAATCTAGAGTAAACACTGTCAGCCGAAACTGAATATCAATGATGTTCCAACACGATAATGTGACTTGAAATACCCTGTAGCGATGACGCCCCCATGTGGATGGAAAGCACAGCACACGCCACCGGCTCGGTTGTGATCGGTGTCTGTAACTAGTTTATCTTGTTCCACATCCCAGATCCGTAACGCCCTGCAACACAGTACAGTGTCATTGGTAACAACAGAGAAAGATGTGAGGTCACAAGGGTGATATCTGGTCATGTAGTTCTGAAGATCTCAGATCTCAAAGGGGTGGTTCACTGCTCACCTATAGTCTTTAAAAGCCAGCAGCAGACCAACCGGAGAGAAGCTAAGAGATGTCAGTAGATTGTCACTTCTGTAAGCACACACCTCACAGTCTCTGGAAAGAGAAGGAAATATTTGTTACAACGATTTCCAACATGCGGTATATTGCAACATAGTTCACCTGGAAATTTTAAAAGACTGAATATGTACTCGCCCTCAGGCCTGTCAAGATGTAGATTAGTTTGATTTTTCATCAGTACAGATTTGGAGAAATGTAGCATTACATCACTTGCTCACCAATGGATCCTCTGCAGTGAATGGGTGCCGTCAGAATGAAAGTCCAAACATCTGATAAAAACATCACAATAATCCACAAGTAATCCACACCACTCCAGCCTTGTGAAGTGAAAAGCTGCATGTTTTTAAGAAACAAATCCATCATTGATAAGTTTTTAACATTAAAATGTTTCTTGGCCAAAATATGAGTCCTCTATCCATAAAATTGCTTCTTACCAAAAAAAAGCCATCTCATCTGAATCAGGAATGAAATATGCACAGATTAAGCATTGGTCACAGGTAAAAACAGTTCTAAACAAACAAGTCAGTGGATTTTGATGTGAGAGGACAATAGTGGATGGAAGAAATGTTATGAATCATGGTCTCGTATTTTGGCCAGAAGTGATAGTTTCAATTTTAAAACGCCTTGATGATGGATTTGTTTTCTTAGAAACAAGCAGCTTTTCACTTCACAAGATGTTAATTGATGGACTGGAATCATGTGGATTATTGTGGTGTTTTTATCATTCTGACGGCACCCATTCACTGCAGAGGATTCATTTATGAACATGTGATTAAATGCTACATTTCTTCAAATCTGTTCCAGTGAAGAAACAAACTCCTCTACACCTTGAATGGCCGAAGGAGAGTACATTTTCAGCAAATGTTTATTTTGGGGTGAACTATTCCTTTACCATATTAGTTAGGAAACTGGACAATTTATGTCACCATTTATAAAAACATCAAATCATTTAATGTAATAGCATGCCCAAAAAAATAAAATTCTGTCATCAAAAAAATATTGCCTTTCTTTTGTGAAGCACGAAAGATGACATTTAGCAGAACTTCCCCACTGTTCTGAACTTTTTGTATATATTTAAAGAAAAAAATCATGTTTGTTGTAAAACTGTAAAACAAATGAATAAATAAAATAAAAATATGATGAGAAAATAACATCTTGGTCGGCCAACATACTCTACTCTAGTCAGGAGATCAGCTCTATAGGGGTCCCACAGGTCCAGCCACCAGCCTGTAGTCGAATGATACGAAGCGATCGCGAGCAGCGCTCCATCCTGGGAAAAGTCACAAGATGCCATGGTGCGCTCGTGGTCATATGTAAGGTGTCTCATGAAAGTGTAGGACCGCAAGCTCCACAAATACACCTTCTGTTGGGAAAACAACATTCAGACCATGTAACACAGTTCCATAATTACAATCACAACAATAAAAAGAACAATAAAACGTGTTATTATTTTATCTGCATGGCTCTACAGGATATCCTGTTGTAGTGCAACTGTTCCTGTTACAGAGACCAAAAGTCTCCCTGATTATTATATAACTAAACCCGTTATATAACTACTAGAAGACATCCTAACTAGCAGCTTCAGTGCAGTAACTGCTGTACAAAAATGTTCAAATACTTTTGGTCTTCATTTTGAACACTTTAGCAATTACTATTATTTATTATACAAAATTGAACAAACTTCTGTTTGTGAAATGTTTTACTTCGGAAAATGTGCGTGTGCTGTGTGTGTGTGTGTGTGTGTGTTTAAAAAACGTATTTTCTACTTAATTAAAAAAATCTTTGTTGATATTTTATTTAATGCAAACATACAGCTTTTGAGGCCACTGCAGCATTGTTAATTGATTGAAGTAGATAGATTAAAGTTTTAAAATTACTAAACTTGAAAAAAATTAAAGCTACATAGAAATATTATAAGAAAATAACTAATAAAAAAGACAAAATATAAAATAAAAGCTAATTCAAAACATTAATTAATAATGTATCAGTATATAAATAATACTAAAAAAAGAAACTCACAGAGTCGAGGTTGCAAACAGAGGCGATCACACTGCTGTCAGGTGATATGGAACATCTGAAGATCCAGTAGTCTGGACCCCGCAGCACATGGGGACTGGCGCCTGCAAATATCAGCATTACAATCTTCATGAGTAGAAAATTAAAGGTCATGAAATCTTATTTTCATCCCATTGCAAAGACACGTTGTTTCCACATCAGACACTCTGACCTTTCTTTGCCAAGTCCCATATCCTTAAAGTTTTGTCTCGAGAGGCTGACACAAGCGTGAGACTTCCATTTGGAGTGAAGACTAAATCCCTGACAGGAGCCTGATGTCCGGTTAGAGTAATCCGCGGACTTCCTGAAGACAGAACAGGGATTTAAACATATTAAACCTTACGCTAGATGTGCAAAACCCCATGCTGTTAATATTTAGACCAATCTAAGTTCTTGATGGTAAAACCGAGTCCAGAGTTCAATCTTACCAGTTGAGGCAACCCACACTTGGATCGCGCCGTTGTTCAGACCAATGGCCAGCAGTAGCTCATGATCACGTCCGTTCTGATGTAAAGCATCCACTCGGGTAGACAGGCAGGGTCCAAACGCCAGTGCCCACACCGTCTGCCCGCAGTTAAGCGTCTTCTCTTCACTGCTTCCAGCTTCGGTGCTACTGTTAATACAAAGAGGAACGCAGAATGTTCAAGTATGAGATGTTCCCGGCTCAGCTTCCTCTATTATTGTTCCACATTACCCTGCGACTTTATGTTAAAATAAGTACTGTGGTAGTACCATGGTACTGTGATATATTCCATATACCATATATAAAACAATTTTTGGTAACACTTTATTTTAAGGTGTCCTTGTTACCTTATGTAATTACTATAGTAATAGAACAAAATTATGCATAATTACATGCAATAACCCTAAACCAACCCCTAATCCTAACCCTTTAGTAAATACATGTTGTTAATTAATATTACTCAGTAATTAAATGTATAATTACACTGTAACAAGGACACCTTAAAATAAAGTGTAACCCAATTTTTTAATGGTAAATCAGCTGTGACCAGACTGGAAGACCAGCCAACAAGGACAGGTTTCAGCTGTTTGTTTGTTTTTTTAGCTGTGATATTACTTTTTTGTCACAGTTGTGACAGGCTCTCCCATAATATTCATTTATTGTGGTGTTACATATAAGCCTATATTTATTAGCCCATTGTGTTATGAACACAGACGCACTCTTTGGATGTCAGCGGCCAGGAGAGGAGTTTGACGATGCCGTGTCCCATCGACCAGGCAAAATAAGATCCGTCCGGGGAGAAGCGGACGCTCCATGTCTCGCAGCCGGCGGAGCCGTACAGACGCGGGGGATGAGCGGGTTTCAGCTCCGCGATCAGATCATCACAATTAAACAGACCTGTCATGTACAAAGACAAATGCGCATATGCGGAACTACTCATTTTCTACTAATATAAAAACGTATTTTCCTCATTTATCAAATGCGTATGATTATATATCATCTAAATTATGTGAATTGTCATTGTCTTACCTTTGACAGTACAATCTCGAAGCGAAGTGCACATCTTACCACTGAAATCATGAATGCATCATTTCACCTCTCCTCTACATAAGGATTCATTTCACTAGGGGGCGTGGCCAGATGGGCAAACCACGTGACCCCGTCGTTTAGCGTGTCATTCTGAGTACAGTACATACTTGGGTGTGTCTACTGTATATTTACAATGTGTTTTATACTTGTCACTTACATCTCAGGTATCGTGATTTTACAGATTTGAATACATTTTATTTTATAGTGTCATTTAAAGCTAGTTTAAGTATTGTTTTATACATTACTGAAATTCTTATTAAAAAGATCTTATTTCTAATTATGTAATTGCAAAATTTTTAAAAACAAAAATTAAAACAATGTTAGTATTTGTTGTACTGCCTTCAATTTAGGATTAAATTTTAGCCGTTTAATTACACACACACATATATATATATATATATATATATATATATATATATATAAAATTTTATAACACTAGTTAGTAAAATGTCTGGATGTTTTACATTAATGAGAATTGAAGGGATGCAAAGAATGCAAAGAAATTGCAATGGTACAAAATAGGCTTCATATAATTAAGGGTTTTTATTATTCTTATTATTCCACGAAATATGACCCAGACATATTTTGTTGAGATTCACCCATAAAATTTTACAGAAAGCATCATTCAAACCAGTTCAAGTAACAATAACATTTCATAACACAATTCATTGATATACTGTAGTATGGTGTAGTACAAATTTTAATTTCATGAATTGAGGCCAGTAAGTTAAAAACTAATACTGAAAATAAAAACAGGGCCTCTCTAAAATGAGTTTAAGACCTTTACACTTTACACAGATTGCTGGAATATTATACAAGGAAAAGATCACACAAAAAACACACAAACAAATAATTTAGCAGAGTTGACCATTTGGAAGAATTGATTTTCTGTACATTTAAACTGATAACTAACAGTCAGCAGTCTGTTATACTGGTTCTAGATGTGATTGATCATTATGTTGTACTGTACTGTCTGCATTATCTTCATGATCACCTGGAAAATAAACACACACTTGTTTCAGCAAATCCAAAAGTACAAAAAAAAAAAAACACAATTTATCACCAATACCAAATATTAAATATTTCAGAGCTGAGCATAACTAGAGGAAATATATTCAATACAGAATGTGTTTGCTAATTTTTGGAATTTGATACGTATTTACAAAACAACAACAACTAAAATTCTATCATATTTCCAGGTTGTTCAAGTTCAATATCAAAACTTGCCTTACTTTTATTTGCTCAAGTTTCGTTTAATTTCATCATTATATAAAATTTCCCAGTTCCCAATTCTTTCAAAGCAAACTCCTTTTAAACTCCACCATAACACAAACGTCTAAACAATATCCAGGACACCGCTGACTTACTGGATGGTGTTCTGTGAATCTCTACGAGTGTGGTTGCATGTCTGTTTGTCAGCGGAGGGAGGTGTGGAACAGTCTCATGGAAAATCTCCTCTTCATCTGAATCCACTAAACTCAGAATATCCCCTCTGTCATCATCTAAATGACTAGAAATGTTACAATGCCTCAGCTTTACACATCCTTCCCAGCAAATGTTATATGTACAACGACAATATTTTGCAATAAAGCTGACATATTACTATGATTATTAATGAGCTGTAATGTTCTGCGGTCATACTTACCTAAATCCTAAACCTGTCAAATAAAAATAAACATTTATACAAAGTATCTTTATAAAAAGAGTTTTATTTAGGCACTCAGTGTGCAAAGATACTTACCAATACAAATTCTATCCCGTTTTGAATATACTGTCACACCGATAATGATTCCAATCATCATTATCAAAACAGAAACAAAGACACCAACCACAGCCCCTTCATTACCTGCAGAAGCTGAGAACAAAGATTAAACACAGTCATACCGTACACAAGCTGAAATTTCTTTTATTACAAAGGGAAGAAGTTCATGTGGGGTGATGTTGTGTAATCTTTTGCAAAGGGAGAGGTATTACAGAGCAATGTCAGAAGCATCTTGTCTGATCACATTCATGCACAGGTGTCATAACTTTAGCATCACTAGTATTTGAAGCATCTCCAGATCTGACCTCTGATGTATTTTTTAAAACATGCATCTCATTCTTAAACAACTGAAATCATAAGATTACTTACATGCAAATATCCAGACATATTACCGTCTTGTGAAAAATAGGTTTCGTTATCTTTATCCTTTATTCATGTTATTTTGAATTCGAGTTCAAATGTGATTGGACATGTTTTAAATAGGAATAAAAGAATTCTTGTCATAAAAAAAAATAAAAAATAAAAAATATGGAGAAACATTCAAGTTTCTAACTTACTCTTCACAGTAAGATACACTTCCAGCTCTCTTGGACCAAGAGGGTTTATACTGTAGCAGAAGTAGATCCCTTCATCTTCCTTTGTTACATTGATTATAGTGAGTTTGTAGTTGGGCTTATTATCAGACACAATATATTTGGAGGTGGTGTTGATGATTTTCTTGTCCTTTTGCATCCAGACAGTCTTAGCCGGTGGCAGAGAGTCGGTCTCAGTACAGCTGAGGGTGATATTGCTGCCCACCAAAGCGGTTACCATGGGATCTCCTAAGGGATACGGCGTCTCTGGAAGACATATCAAGTATAATGGTTTAAATTTAGTACGTTTAGCCAGAGATGCAGTGGAAGAAGATGAAGACAAGCAAAAACTCAAGCTGTAATATTCTGGGAATGTTTAAAGATCAAAACTCAAAAGAACTGCACATACACTTTACCCTGATAATTCTGTAGTGATTGATGGGTACCGATCGTTGCCCTGGAGTTATGGGGAAAAAGCAAGGAGGTGGTGTTTGCCTATATATCAACCACGAATGGTGCAGTTCTGTTACTGTGAGAGAGAGAGAGAGTGTGTGTGTACTAAAGATATTGTACTACTCTCTGTATCACTTCGGCCAAAGTACCTTCCTCGGGAATTTCCACAACTTTTCGTTACCGTGGTTTATATTCATCCGAGGAAAAACGAAGCAAACGCAGCAGACTCTTGGTAGTGTTGTGCACAAACTGCAATGCATATCTCCAGATGTCCCGAATTTAATTATGGGTGATTTTAATAAATGTTCCATGAAGCAGTGTTTGCGGACCTTTTATCAATATGTTTCCTGCCTCACACGTTTTAAGACTCTCGACCTTTGATATGGATCAATTAAAGGTGCATATAAGTCAGTTGTTAAGCCTCCTGTGGGGGCGGCGGACCATAATACTGTCCTGCTTGTCCCAGTATATAAAACTGTTTTAAAAAGAGAAAAACCACAAACTAAGAGTATTAGAGTGTGGTCTGAGGTGTCCACTGCATCTTTGCAAGGATGCCTGGAATGTACGGATTGGGACGTTTTCTATGACTCTTGCATGGATATAGATGAACTCACAGCTATATCTTGTTCTGTGAAGATATGCTCATCCCCTGTAAGACTGTCAAAATATTCCCAAACAATAAGCCATGGTTCACAAAATCTTTCAAAGTACTTATGAATGAAAGATGTAGAGCATTAAAAAGATTGGAAAGAGATTCAAATGGAAGTGAGGAAAGCAAAGTTAAATTATAAAATAAATTTAGAGAGAGTAGAGTAGAAATAATTTGGGGTCAGTTTGGAAGGGGATGACAGTTGTAACTGGATCTAAGAGGCTAAGAGAATTCAGTTACCTGGGTATGACTCTAGTAGTCAATTGGCTGAGGAATTAAATAGGTTTCATCTACGCTTTGATGCACCTGAATTTGGTCCCAAAATGGAGTCTAAGAATTATAAAATGAACTGTGGTGGTGACTATAATAACTTTTTTGATGAATTAGACATAATTAAAGTTTTAAAGGGTTGTAAGAAGACAAAAACTCCTGGACCAGACAGCATTGGGGGGTATTTAATTAAGGTTTGTGCTTGAGCACCAGTGTTCTGTAATATTTTTCAGTAGTCTTTTGCTCTTCAGAGAGTCCCTAAATTGTGGAAACAGGCTACTGTGGTGCCTGTGCCTAAAATTGTAAATGCAGTAACACTAAATGATTTTAGGCCAGTAGCACTAACATCTAAAAATCTTTTAGACCCCCTTCAGTTCACACAGCGAGGTGTTGAAGATGCAACAGCAACTTTATTAAATCTGGTATTAAAGCACTTGGAAGGGAGCAAAACACAAGTCAAGCTTTTGTTTGTGGATTTTTCATCTGCTTTTAATTCCTTACAACCTTATATTTTAGCAGATAAGTTAATTACTGATTTTGGTCTTGATTTTAATTTGGTGGGCTGGATTTTAGATTTTCTAACTGACTGAGAGTTAATGGTAGTTTCTCATCTCCCTTGATAACATCTACAGGAACTCCTCAAGGCTGTGTTTTGTCTCCTTTATATACAAATGATTGTATAAGTAAACACAGCAATAGGTTTTTCTTAAAGTTTGCTGATGGTACAGTCATCGTGAGTCTTCTGGAAAATAATGAAACGTGTCATGGTCCAGTGGTTGATGACTTTGTGAAATGGTGTGATGATGCCTGTTTGCAACTGAATGTATCTAAGACAAAAGATTTGATTATTGACTTTAGAACAAAACCACATTCTTCCCAGGCTACCCTTATTCAGGGTGAGAAGGTAGAATGTGTGGTCAAAACTGGACTGATCTTGTAGATTAGAAAAAAAAAAATATGGGGTCGGTAAGATTTTTATAATGTTTTTGAAAGAAGTCTTTTATGCTCACCAATGCTGCCTTTGATCAAAAATACAGTAAAACAGAAATATAGTGAAATATTATTACATTTTCAATTTACTGAGTTCCATTTAAATATTTTCAAATGTAATTTATTCCTGTGTTGACAAAGCTGAATTTTTAGTATCATCATTACTCCAGTCTTCAGTGTCACATGATCCTGCAGAAATCATTTTAATATGCTAATTTGCTGCTGAAGAAACAATTATTATCATCAATGTTGAAAGAAATTGTTATTATGCTGCCTAATATATTTTTGTTGAAACTGTGATACCCTTTTTCTGGATTATTTTATTAATAAAAAGTCATTTTAAAAACAGCATTTATTTTAAAATGTACATTTCTGGTAACATCATAAATGTCTTCGCTATCAATTTTGATCTATTTAATGTTTTCTTGCTATTAAAACTCATTTAAAAAAAATAAATAAATAAAATCTCATCACATTTAGCATATAATCAAAGGAAAACAATAAAAACTGTAGTCCTATAGAAAAAAATGGTCTTACTGAGCTTAAAGGAGCAGTAACTCTTCACTCCAGTTACATGGTGTCCAATACACTTCACTTCCTCTTCATTGTCCAATATAAACCCATTCACATGGACCGCCAAACGCTCTGTCTCCTGGGATGTGGAGTTGACCGTGGGACCCTTGGCTATTACATGTTCTTCAAGGACCTCATGCCAGTCCAGAGTGGGCACAGGGTAACCTCCATACCAGCTACATATGAACAAGACATCCAATGGCTCGTTTACTATCTCCCAACTACACTCTGGATGCCTCTCCGGAGCATCTGAAAAAGACGTCAGAGACAATTAAAGCAAACCTAACAAACAAAACAAAATCAATACAGATAATGGCACCAGAAAATATTTTTTAATTTTCAAGGTAAACTGACAGAAACAAATACAACAAAAGCTAACTCCAGTTGCTTTAAAGAATCAATTATGAGCTTACATTTCCTATCTTTTTTTCCCCCCAAAAAATAGGAAAAGATCCGTCTTACAGTAAACTAGCAGCTCCTGGCTCTTGTTCACAGTTGTCTTGGAGAGTGTATTCTGGGATGTACAGGTGTACATCCCTTGATCGCTTGGTTGGATGTTACTTATAGAGAACTCAAGGAATGATTTGTTCCCAGATGCCCTGTCATAACTGTCCAGTGCCAAATCTTCAACAGTCCATGTCAAGTTTTGTGAGGGAAAAGACTCACTGGAGCAGTTAAAATACACATCTGAGCCTTTTTTGACATATAATGTTCCATTCTGTAGGAGAGCTGTTGGTTGTATGGCCAGTGAGACACTAGTTGGACCCTCTGAAATATAATACAAATGTATAAACATAATTATTAATTTGACTTTCACAAACCACCTGTCATTTCAACCATCATCAAAAATGTTTCTTTAGAACTTCAGAATTAATGAACATCAGCTGTTCTTAAAATATTACATATCAAATTAACATTTTGACCTTCGATAACACACATGACCATTCAAAAGTTTGGGGCAAGTAAGAGATTATATATACACTTAACAAAATTATAAACGCAACACTTTTGTTTTTGCCCCCATTTTTCATGAGCTGAACTCAAAGATCTATGTACACAAAAGGCCTATTTCTCTCAAATATTGTTCACAAATCTGTCTAAATCTGTGTTAGACCTTTGCCGAGATACTCCATCCACCTCACAGGTGTGGCATATCAAGATGCTTGATTAGACAGCATGATTATTGCACAGGTGTGCCTTAGGCTGGCCACAATAAAAGTCCACTCTAAAATGTGCAGTTTTATCACACAGCACAATGCCACAGATGTCGCAAGTTTTGAGGGAGCGTGCAATTGGCATGCTGACTGCAGGAATGTCCACCAGAGCTGTTGCCCGTGAATTGAATGGTCATAAGCTGTCTCCAAAAGGCGTTTCAGAGAATTTGGCAGTACATCCAACCGGTCTCACAACCAGTTTTCACTGTAGAGGGCAGATGGCAGACAGCGTGTATGGTGTCGCGTGGGTGAGCGGTTTGCTGATGTCAACGTTGTGGATCGAGTGGTCCATGGTGGCGGTGGGGTTATGGTATGGGCAGGCATATGTTATGGACAACGAACACAGGTGCGTTTTATTGATGGCATTTTGAATGCACAGAGACACTGTGACGAGATCCTGAGGCCCATTGTTGTGCCATTCATCCACGACCATCACCTCATGTTGCAGCATGATCTGTACACAATTCCTAGAAGCTGAAAACATCCCAGTTCTTGCATGGCCAGCATACTCACCGGACATGTCACCTATGAGCATGTTTGGGATGCTCTGGATCGGCGTATACGACAGCGTGTTCCAGTTCCTGCCAATATCCAGCAACTTCGCACAGCCATTGAAGAGGAGTGGACCAACATTCCACAGGCCACAATCAACAACCTGATCAACTCTATGCAAAGGAGATGTGTTGCACTGCGTGAGGCAAATGGTGGTCACACCAGATACTGACTGGTTTTCAGACCCCAACAATACAGTAAAACTACACATTTTGGAGTGGCCTTTTATTGTGGCCAGCCTAAGGCACACCTGTGCAATAATCATGCTGTCTAATCAGCATCTTGATATGCCACACCTGTGAGGTGGATGGAGTATCTCGGCAAAGGAGAAGTGCTCACTAACACAGATTTAGACAGATCTGTGAACAATATTTGAGAGAAATAGGCCTTTTGTGTACATGGAAAAAGTCTTAGATCTTTGAGTTCAGCTCATGAAAAATGGGGGCAAAAACAAAAGTGTTGCGTTTATAATTTTGTTCTATATAAAATATGCCTTTTTTTGTGGTAAATGTGATTCATTTTATTCATTGATGAGTAGAAAGTTCATTTGATTTGCATTAATTTGAAACTGATTTTTCTTTACTATCACTTTTGATCAATTTAAAGTGTCCTTGCTAAATAAAAATATTCACTTTATTTCAAAAATCTTTCTGACCCCAAACTTTTTAAAAAAACACTTTTTAAAAATGTTAAGAGAAACTACACTGTAATTTTTCTGGTTGTGTTCGGTTAGTCGTTACGCATGGTGCCTATCCTATGCATCTCAGTCACATGACATCTAGGTTCATGCATTGCAGTTAAACCAGAAAAACCAGTTTGAAGTCAGACTCCTGATCTCACAGAAACCAGAGACATCTATTGCATATCAAAGCTTTCCATTGTCGCATTAGTAAGATTTAGATATCCATAGCACCATACCGGCAACTCGAAGCAGGATGTTTGAGAAAGTTTGCCATGAGCTGCCATCCTTTGTTTTGGATTCACATTCATACTGGCCTTCATCTATATACTGAAGGCCACTGATCCAAAGAGAGCCATTGTTTGAAATGGAAAGATGCTCTAATGGCTTCAAGGGGTTTGGGGTTGCAACAACAGCCCCATTTTTCTTCCAGCGATAAAGAAGTGAAGACGCATTAACTGGCTGGTCAAGACACTGTAGTGTAGTATTCCCACCCTTCTCTCCAGTAACATACCGCTGCACCTGCTCCTCTGACACTACAGGAAGAAGGACAGAGAAATGTGGTTTGAAGCAGTACTGTGATCACTTACAAACATGCAGCAAAAGTACTGTGGTAATACCATGATTTTTGAATACGGTGCAATTGTAACACCTTGATACTAGATCTTGAAGAATCATGTCAATATCATTTTGTACAATGGTTTCAATTACAAAAAGTACTATGGATTTGAACATGTACCATGGTATTTTTGGAAATTCCCTGGAGCACCATGTAAACACTATAGTAAATGACTTTGTAGTATCTATATAAAATACATAAGAATACCTCAACATAATATCTCTTATAAGAGTGAAACCAGAATAGATTTTCCTCACCTGTTTGATGTGACAGAAGAAGCAGATGTAGAAATATTGCAGATATTATCATTTTAGGATTGTAAGGATATTCCATCAGATTATATGGGATAAAATATTTCCTTGGCAAATTCGCTTGCTTCCTTCTGTTTCCCGGCAAACGCATCAAACCCTTTTCTATGAATTAAATAAATAACCAGAAATTATTAAGATAAAATCGCGACCGTTTTAAATTCGCTTTGGGCTTCGAATCGTGTATATTTTGCGTCACGTTTGATTAATGTCCATCTTCAACCTGTTTACTTGCTTTCTTTCCCGGAAACTTTGAATTTGCTGTTTGACCACACCCTTCACCTGCGCTCTTAAAGAGACACACACCGCATTTAGCGCACGCGTGCGAGTCGAGTCTGGCAGGTTGATCAAGCTCACAGGCACAACGTTAGGACTGTGGGCTCAGACCTGTATTTTACTATGGCCAATGCTCTGTACTCTTTATTTTGGCATAGCTATTATCCCTGAAAGCATCCCTCATATCCAATTTCCATTCCTTACTGTGGAAATTATGGAGGGCCAAATTATTACTCAATTTAAATTATTATTACTTATTACTAAATTAAATCATTAAATAAATGTTGAAATATATAAATAAATCGTTCAACGCATAATTAAATAATTAAATACATAAATAAATGAATAAATAAATGCATAAATATTTATTCACTTATTCATTCATCTATCTATCTATCTATCTATCCATTCATCCATTTATTTATTTCCTCCACATTTCATTTTCAGGGTTATGGTTGTCCGGACGTGCGTAAAATGAATGAATGAATATGCATTTATATATGTATTTAATTATGTATTTAACGATTTATTTATATATTTCAACATTTATGAAATTATTTAATTTTGAGTAATTTGGCCCTACATAGGAAATACATACTTTACTTACTATGTAAATACATACTGTATGTAGCTACATACTATGTAAACAACATTTGTTTTACTTACAGTTGCATACATACAGTATATAATTGCACACATCTGTACATAAACCTACTGATCTTGATGTTTGTTTATTTATTTGTTTGCGTAAATAAATAAATAAATACTATGTATATCAAGTAGTTTAGTGCATTAAAATATGGTGCACATGTGCAAAATGTAACTTCAATAATAATTAATGTAAACAGTAATAAACAAACATATATTTGACTGTATTTTATTGTGGCTAATATTTGTAATGATATTTTAAAATAATTTAAATAAGTTTTACATAATAATAATAATAATACACACAATTATGTTAGATTTATAATCCCAAAGGCAAATGTTTCCACACTAATGGATAAAAAAGTATCTAGTATTTATTGATTTCATTTTATATTATATTGTTATGTTATATGTTATGTTTTGTTAATTTTTAGTATTAGCTAACGTGTCTAACGTTAAGTCTGTTCATATAAAGGCGTTCCATTCTCAGTTGGAACGTTTCAACCGTCACCTCCACTAGAGGGCGCCAAAGCTTTACATTTCTGACGTTTCCACATGTGTGCGACATTGTTTTGGTTCCCCCGCTTTTGGTGCCGGTGAAAATAATTCCTACAGATTTTCAAAATGTCAGGCTGTAAGAAGCCGCGAGCTGTAGCAAATCCTCTAGAATCGACCATTACATCTCCGAGTGAAAGAATACTGAAAGAATGCCACACTTTATATATCGACAACGACAACGGTAAATAACGGGTATAATTCGTATGTAAACACGTGTTGCTATTTGTGTTTTTGTCATCTAAAACATTATGAAACATTGTATGGAACACATCAGCTTAAAAGTTCAAGCATCAAACGTCTGAAATATATAATGCTGTTAGATATATTTGTACTATAGTCTCTCATTCATAAGTTGTGTTATTGACTGTGTCTAAAAAAAACTTACCAAGCCGCCTACCCAAGACGGTTGTGAACTTCACATGATATGGCAACATGACTATGTGTGCAGCTTACAGGGACACAGCCATGTTGAGCAGTTGTCTCTGCATGTCACTGTACTGTAGTCTATGGGTCCGTACAGAATATATATATATATATATAGTACAGTATATGTAAATTCACGATTATACAATATCTTCCAGTTCATCTAAACTGAAATGTCAGTGTACATTTACAGGGTAGCAACATACAGTTGCAGTATATTCAGGTGCAAATTGCATGTTTGTATGCACATTTACTTTATAACACAGTACCATCAAAGTACCATAGTATCCTCTTTTGAATTGTTGCTGGAAAGCAGTAAGGCATCGTGTACTGACAATAAAGCTTCTTTTGTCTGGATGTTTTTGACAGGATTGGTGAAAATGGCAGAGAGTTTGGGAGTGAGGCTGTTACCGCCACGGAAAAAAATTATAGTTATGATTATGGGAAACCATTCTGCTGGAAAAAGCTCATTTATTAACTGGTAATCACACCTCTCACATCAAAAACACCTTGTATCCCTAAATGATTTCATAGAATCAGATCCGGAGATCTGATAATGAAGATTATACAGACACACATTTTTTTAATGGGAATGACATTTTCTTTTCCCTTATTTTGTTGTTATATACCAACATCAAGTCCCTTTATATTATGTTTCTTATCCTGTTTGACTCAAAGGCCCCCTTTTGTGATTATGAATTTTAAGGATTATGAATAAGGATAGGGATTTTTTTTTTTTTTTACGTTTTACTCACAACTTCTACCTGCTAAAATATTTTAGAGATTGACACAACAATAAAAAAAGCACATTCATTATTAAAATTCATTATTAATATACATGATTTTTCTAGGTCTAGAAATTATAAAATTTATTACAATTAAAATAATTTTAAGTAGTCTTAAAGCCCCCTGGCTGCAAACCATTGCATTTGACCATTTAGTTCTTTAAATTATTTTTTGTAAAAAGAGTAAAAACTATGATTACAAAAGAGGATACATTTTGTTTATGAATATGGGGATAATCTATCTTTCAGGTATGTGGAGGAGCACATACAGAAGACAGGTGTTGCCATTGAGACACAAGGCTTCACATTTATAACTAGTGGAAGAAAACGAGAGTCACTAACAGTAAGTACATTTATGTGCACACCAGAATGCAGATTATTGTGAGAAAGCTGCTTAAGGCGAACGGTTTACACTCTTAACCCCTGTATATGGTGCAAGGCAAATGGTTTTTATGTTTGATTGTGTTGGTGCATTGATTACCTTTTTAGTGCACATATTCATCTGTTTCAGTCAACTGACTTTTTCCATAAAATTTTTTACAGAATTCAAGTTAGCATAGACCCTATTTCAGCTGTCCCTCTCCAAATACCAGCGGAGGAGTACAGGCAATACATATATACAGAGGTATACAAAGATGAATAGTGTATTCATGTGTTTTTGTATTTATTGCCATTATTTTGACCACCTGATGGTCATAAATATGGTGGATGAGCGGAAAAGTCACGTGACAGAAACAGATGAGTAGTGAAAGTGCATTTGTGAGTGCTGTTAATTAAGGGGCTATTAATAATAATGACTCATGGGTCACATGTTGACCAGCGGGGGTTTTCTCTGGGTGTCATTCAATAAAATCCATGCTGCAAAGAGAAAACACATTAGCTGAATCTGTTTTAATGAATTTCTGAAGCAACCCTTATTTGAATTTTTAAGAACACCTTTTCCTGATCTCAGGAGGGCTGTGAAAAACAGCTTTAGTATCTATACAGAGACATAACTTCTAAAGAAGAGAATAATGAACTGTTTGTTTGCTTTCAGCTACCAATAAGAGTGTTGTAGGCTCAGATTCATTTAATAACTTTTTCTGTTTAAATCCATTTCACAGAAAATCAGCATCAGAGCAAAAAATGTTGAAAAAAATTTTTTTTACATTGCCCAATCCTGTTCTGTGCACTTTCTCCACATTATTTGATGTTCTCACTCAACTTTCCTCCTTAATGGCACAAGTCCAGAAAAAGCGTTCTTGTGAGCAGATACAGATGGAATTTCTGGAATTTTTTCCGCTGATTGAGGAAATTCTTCAGAGTTAATTTGAATATAGTAAAATGTGCCAATTAAATTACTCCTTGGATTAAGACAGCATAAATTAGATCTACAGAAACAAAGATATCTTTAATGTCTTTAATAGACGGCAATTTGATTAAACAGAGACAAAATGTAGACTGTTTATTTTTCTAAGAAAATAAGAGTAATCTTATTTTTAGTACTGCTTTAGTACCACTCTTTATTATTTTGTATATATAACTTTCTATTTATCAAAGAATTATGAAAAACAAAATCCATCATAGTTTCCACCAAAATATTATGTAGCACAACATTTTAAAATATATTCCAATAGAAAACAATTATTTTAAATTATAATATTTCACATATTTCACAATATTACTGTTTTGTTGATTTTTTTTTTTTTTATTATTAAATAAATGCAGCCTTGGTGAGATATTTTAAATGGTAATAATATTTCACAATATTACTTTTTTTTATTACTGAATGTTTGATTAAATAAAATGCAGCCTTGGTGAGCATAAAAGATTCTTCCGTAAAAAGTTTCAATAGGTCTGAAAATGTCAAAAAGCCAAAGATTTCAATATGAATTCAAGCATTTATCATTAAGTTCTCATTAAAGGCCAAATTATCTGAGCTATGTCTACATGCAGAATGCAAAAAGGGATGCAAAGGTATTTAAGAGGAAATGCTTTGGCCAAAAGACAAACTGGACAAAATATTTTTCCTTAAGAGAGTGAGAGGGAAAATCATACATGCGTGCATGTGGCGAAAGAGCAGACCATATCACAGCTTAGTCAGACGCTCCTTCTGGAAGCAAAGGGGTTGTCTTAAAGACACAGCGTCTTTTTCTTAGCATATAGGGCTCTCCCTCTCTCTCTTTCCTTCTCTGTCTCTGTGAAGACCTCAACGTGAGTAATGCAATTATGGTAAAGGAGTGATACGAAAGGATTATCAGCTCTTTACAGGAAGAGCCTACCAGCAGAACAGGAAGAGAGCTGCAGCGTGGCCGAGAGTGTCACACCATCACCCAGCCTGCAGAGAGAAAGAGAGAGGGAAGCACGGAGAGAGGAAAGAGAGGAAGAGCAGGGAGCCTCCCTACAGCGGGGCCTGGCTTCTGACTTCACACCTCTCCTCTTTAACTGTGTCTTATCTTTCCTTTATCAACATGTTTGCTTCTTTTCCTCACAGGGAAATGCAACATTACACCTTTACCCGCATTTCAGACCTCTGCTGGAGTTCAAAGGTAGGAAATTTTAATAGAAGATTGATTTGTAACTTTTAGTATGCGGTCAAACGAATATATATATATATATAAAATAGATTAATATGTGTTAGAGATAGAATGTAGAATCTGTTTGATTTATCAATGTCTCAGTCCCTTTAAAATATGTTAGTGTGCTATATTATATATATTATGAATATGATTGTAATATCTCATAACCTTTGATTTTTAGTTGTTTTTTAGTGATGTACATACTTCGAATTACATTTTTATTATTTTACTTTTCATTTTTTTTATTGTAGTTAATTTTTTCTGTGCATATATAAACTATTCATGTTTGCCTATCAAATATGAAGATTTCCTCTGTGCTGTGCATATTTACTGAGAGTAAATGACAACTTCTAGGCATTGTTGATTAGTGTCACATGGTAGCACAATTAAAAAATAAATTAAAAAAAGGGGGGGGGGATTTTCTTATTAGGTCATTGGAACTGACTTTTATGCATGATATTAAACAGCCAAACTAGTTTTTAGTGCTATTTTCCTCATTTATTGCTTAGAAATTAGACTTGGGTTGAGGGAAATGTGTAGTCGAGGCAGTAGCATCTACAGCTATGACTAACACCTCACACTGAGTCATGCAAGCGTATGTACACAGCCAGCGCAGTATCCGCCTGAGAGCGCGAAACATAGCAACACATCTCATTCACATGCACCTCGATAAACTCCCTCTGGCTCTGCTGACTTAACGCTTTTGGCTGTGTATTTATGTAACTGTCAAAATGAGAGTCCAGCTGGTGTCACAGCTAGGCTGTATCTGAGGGATGGGTCTTCGTTGGTGTAGGTGAGTGATCTTTGGGTGTGTCAGAGGGCATCATTACCGCACACGGATCGTGCAGTATTCCTTCAGTGGGCAGTGTGGGTTCACCTGGTGCAGAGAACCAGAATGAGTCATTCACATTGACAACAGTGCAGCATCAGTGGGATAGACAGAGAGAAATGCCTTCCCACATTACTGCTACTGAGAACATGCAATTGATAGTCAACAACAGCAACGAATATAAAATGAAAATAGCCTTTTGTATAGCCATTGCATATTACAAGCTTCAAGTCAGGGTCAAAACCTGACATAATTATGACATGCATTCTTAAAACATACTATTTAAGCAGTAAAACATGCATGCATCGTTTTATTGTAAGTATAAACCGTAATTTTATGAATCTCGTTCTACTTCGTTTACTCAAATTTATGAGCATGAACGTATTGCAGTTGTCTTCTATGTTCCTGGGAATGTATATAGTGTGTCGCATTGAAGGTTTTAAACGTCTGTGTTGGTCATCAGGATGTGGGTTTGTGTAGGAAACAGTAATGAGATTTGCGATTGGTGCATTGTTTGGGTGTGGTTTTGGCTGGTTTGTCTTATCTCAATAAGTTTGACACTATCATCATGACTCGGGTCTCTCCGCAGTGGTGCTGCTGTGCGGTTTGGAGATGACGCAGCACTTTCTTGACCTTTGACTTTTTCCCAGTGGACTAGATCCCTCAGTATCTCCTTCCACCTTTCGGCAGCAAAGTGAGACGCATTTCTCCAGTTACCTTTTCACCTTTAAACAGACTCAAAGATCCCTTAATAATCCCTGGATATTGAGCGTATCACATGCACATGACTACATCTAATTTTAATTACGTAGCACCTGTGGAATGAAAGTAACTACATGGATATGCTACCGTTCAAAAGTTTGAGGTCAGCAAGATTTTTTTTTTATTATTTATTTATTATATACATTTATTCAGCAAGGATGCATTAAATGAAGACAGAAAAGACATGTAATGTTACAGAAATGCTGTTCTTTCGAACCTTCAATTCATCAAAGAATTCTAAAAAAAAAACATATCAGTTTCCATTGATTAATAATAATAAAAAATGTTTCTGGATCATGTGATATTGAAAATTTAGCTTTGCCTTCACATGAATAAATTACATTTTAAAACACATTAAAATGGAAAACAGTTATTTTAAATTGTAGTAATATTTCACTATATTAGTGTTTTTAGTGTATTTTTAATCAAGCAAATGCAGCCTTGGTGTGCATAAGACACTTTCAAAAATATTTACAATATATTTATTTAAATATTTACTCAAACTCTTGAATAGTAGTGTATATGATGGGTGACCTTATATACTCACAGGAAACAAAAATAATAAATTTTACATTACATTTACATTTAGTCATTTAGCAGACGCTTTTATCCAAAGGAAAAAAAACAACAATTAAATTAAAAAAAAAGTAATTATATATCAAAATTAAATATATAGTATCATCCACATTTATTTTATAGCTCCATAGTCTCTATCCGAAGTAATTCTAAGAGAAATATCAAATCTCTTTCTCTATGAAAGCTCTGAGCAATAATGTTCAAATTCAGAGTATTTTCTGAAATGAGAAAGAGAGAGCAGTTAAGAGACGGAGAGAGATGGACAGACAGATTTGAGGGTGTGTTGGTGCACCTTTGTTGAATGTTGATGAGACAGAACAAGACGGGTTTGTGTGAGATCTTGCACACCTGCAGCCACTATCTGAAAGAGCTTCAGTGTGAACCGCAGATGTGTTGTGAAGGTAGCAGACAACATTTGATAAGACCTGACATGTAGTTATGCAGATTCAATGTGTGATACTGCTTTAATAAACAATCTAACTTGTGATTTTCACCTGGCGGATGATAAAAAAAAAAACAATATTTGACTAAGAAACCACCCCAAAAAAATGAGCAATTACATATCAGTGTGCTAAAATCATTCTGAACATGTAAGCAACCATAAAGCAGGCATTGTGGCAATGACCGAAGCACCAATCGCAATCTTTAGAAAATATAAAAATGTAGTTTTATATTATTTACATGCTTTCAAAACTCTTAGCGTGTGAATATTGGCCGGCTGGCGTTGCTTCACAGTCGTTCTTCACTGGCTAGCTTTATGTGGCTCCACCTTAAAGCTGCCAGTTGAAGAGCTGTTGTGGGTAACCATAACAACAGATCGCCAGAGGGGGCGTGGTCAAGAAAACTGGACGAGTCAATCAGAATTCATGAACATGTTTTATTAATCAGATGGATTTTTTTGGGTTTTGAAACATCAGATTGTTGTTACAATGATGAATCTGCACTTAGGGTTGTGTTTCTACTACCAGCGCAGTTTTATAAATGCCTGCAGTTTTATATTGTAGGTGTCACGGATTACCTGAGCGCTGAGATTTCCACCTCCAAACAGAAGAAGTTCAGCCTGGTGACGTTTGTGGACACTCCAGGGTTGGTGGATGGAGATATGGTGTACCCTTTTGATGTCAACAGTGCCATCACCTCTTTTGGTAAGGCTGCATCTCTTCATTTTGTACAGTTTTAGCTTCTTTAGCAGTTCCTGGAGCCCCACATTTTGCATGTCTTCTTAATCAAACACACCTGATTCAGGTCATCAGCTCATTAGTAAGAGACTCCAGTGGTACTTTCAAGTCCTCCTGGGAAGTTCACATTTAAAGGGGTGGTCTAGCAGCTTTTTTTTTTTTGTGTGTTCATGCTTTGTTTTAAAAAAAAAAATCACATTATTTTTCCACATATTTGACCTTTATTCTACACCGCTTTTCCATTCTTCTAAAAACGGTCTGTTGACCTCCTGGTTCCTCCCTCAGAAATTCGCAATGGGCTCAGATTGGTTAGCTGGCCCAGTGTGTTGTGATTCACTAACCACCTATAGTGCACGATGTCCAGAAACGTCATGCCTCTTACCATAATGGGTAGTTGCATTATTACAATATTGCCTTATCAATTTGAGCCCGAGTCAGACCCAGAGAATATTATTGAAGAGGATCGATCGAGCAGATATGCAAGTCAAGAACGAGTCTTACAGGATGTTTCAGAGTGGTATTTTTTTTTTTTTGTTTGCTTGTACTTGTCTCATATTTTTAGATACGCGGCTGTTATTTGTAAATGCTACTGCTGTTTATGTTGTCTTTTGATATACGATTTTATCTGTTCTACAACATAAAATTAACAATAGAAACTATTAATGGAAACACAACAACAAAGAATAAAACATACATGCAGTTTGTGGCCCATAAACAATAGCTTCTGCTTTTATAGTTTGAACTGCTCCATCTTTGAGGACAAGCTTTTGGGCAAATCCGGCATTGAACTCGCATAGATTGAGGAAGCTGTCCTCCATAAAATGTCCAGCGCAGAGAGCTATATTTGGATTATAATTTCCAGGAACGCCACCCGCTCTGTTGCATCCTCCTGGGGCAGGGTTTATGTAAATTTCAGGGTTTGTGATGTCACTAACCCAGGAAGTAGCTCATTGTAGTCCCTACCAGCCATTTTTTGTACAAAGCGAATTCTGTAATAGACAATTTCTCCCTTTGCATTGAACTTTGAGCATTGTAAATTTGCAGATATTGTTTATGCTCAAACAGCCACATTACACACTAACTATTAAAAGGTGAACTCGTAATCTATGACCCCTTTAAGAGTTGGCAAGTAATTACAACATCAGGTGTGTTCAAGTCACTTTGGTTGGAGTTGACCATGCACCTTTTCTACAAAAAATCATCAAGATTTTTAAACTCTACTTCTACAAAATGATGACAAAAGAAGCATTTGTGTGCTTTTGCTTTATGCTTTTATTCAATTTATGGAGGTGCAGTAAATTGAATCGTTATGCTTTCTATTGTAATTGTACAATACTATCTTTTTTTTTTTTGGTGCAACTTAGTTTTATTGTATATGACAAATTATAATTACCTTCAATACAAATGCTGAATTTATTGCGTTTGACATGTTTTCTCACCGACACACCACCAACTCTTAATTACTCTTAATTACAACTTTGTGTTGGTGTTCATGCACGTTTAACTTGTAAATATGATCTTTCTGACATGACTTGAATACACCACAAGACCTGAAATGGGTGTGTGAGAGAAAAGAGACATTCAAAATGTGCAGTATCGGTGGTCTTAGCTAGTTCTCTGAGATCTTGTGTATTACATTATTTGTGTTTTGCAATCTCTTTTTTGATTGAAATTATTTTCTGGGTTGTTTCACTCTTTCAATAAGCCATTTTCTCTGTTAAAGATTTTTGTCTTTTAGTTAATGTACTGTGTGTTAATTTTGTGTACCAGTGTAGAAATATTGGTTTTCATTAATAAAATAAATCTGATATAAATATATAAAATAAAAATGTTAGATGAACTTGCAGAAATGAAATATTAAATACTTAAAACACTAAAACTGAAATACAAAAAAAGTAAAGCTAAATATGAATTTAAAAAAATAATAATTCAATAAAGATGACAAAAGCACATAACAAAATTACTAAAACAAACTAAAGTGAAAATATAAAAATAAAAGCTAATTCAAAATATGAATAAATACTATAATAGTATATAATACTACATCAACACTGACATGAATAATACTGGATATAAATATTTAATTATTTAAAATAAAATTTTCTAGAAAGTTAAGACAATTTAAACTGATCAGGAGCATTTATTGATGACTCATTTTGTAACAAGTAGCAAATCTCTGATCAAGGCTTGTGACGTATATTAAGGGCTATTTTCTATTTTAGAAAAAGACAAGCTCTTCAGTATGCCCAACCCTACTTCCTGTTTCAATAATATGTCAACACAGGAACAAACATTTTGATTTTCAATCCAATTAAAATGATCTTTCTAAACAAAATGGACAAGTACCAGTAATAAAGTTTTTGTTTGTTCGTTTTTTTGTCCTAAATTAAATCGCACAAAGGTTAGAGTAACACTTTTCTTCACATTTTACATATCTGTGTATTTTCAGGTGAGCAGGCGGACCTCATCTTTGTGTTTTTTGACCCGATGGGACAGGCATTGTGCAAGCGTACATTGAACATTGTTGAGAAGTTGAGTGAGAAGTGTGGAGACAAACTGCGCTTTTACCTGAGCAAAGCTGACGAGGCTGGACGAGAAACGGACAGACAGGTGTGTGTGTGTGTGTGTGTGTGTGTGTGTCTTCACTGCCCTTAAAGTCAATATAAAATACAAAAACATCTTACCTCAGTTAACTGATATATATCTGTCTGGAACTGTCTGGACTTACAAATTTAATATGGCAATTTCCAGTCTCACTTCAATCTGTAATCCTGATCTTCTTGCCATAATAGTTTGTTCTCTGACAAGAAGCCAAACAGGTGCTATTACAAATCCAATCCTCTGGGGTTTCTCTGTCACTTTAAACCTATTTAGCATTAACCAATCTTAAGGTCAAATGTCTCAATCAGTGTTGGTGTTGATTTTATTCCCACAGCGAGTGATGATGCAGATTGTCCAAGAGCTGTGCAGGAGACCTGGACTCAACAAATGTGGCTTCGAAATGCCCACGATATACATCCCCAACCCTCAAAAAGTAAGAGATGATGGTAGCAGATTGCTGTGCTGGTTAAATGTCCATGGGTTTTCCTCCTGGAAGTGACATGAGTAATGGATGGCCTGCCCATGCTGCACTGCTGTGTCAGAGGAAATGGATTTATGTCTCTCTGCAGCATTTACATTAATTAGTTCTGTCTGTCAGCAGAGACGCTTCTCTTAAAAGCCCAACTTAAAGGAGAAATGGACTGATACTAATAAGACGTAAAAGATCAACTTGATTTCAGGCTGCTTTATAAAGATTTTTTACATTATTTTTTAAATACTTTTATTTGCATGGACACAAACTGATCAAAATGTACAGTGCAGATGTTACAGATATATTCAAATAAATGCTGTTGAACTTTCTATGTATCAGAAAATGTTGGTTTCCACAAAAATATTAAGCAGCACAATTGTTTTCAACATTGATATTAGTAACAAAAAAAAAAAACATTTCTTGAGCACCAAATCAACATTTTTCATCTGCTAAAAATGCAGTTGTTCACATCCTTAAAATAGTTTTTTTCAGTGGCAATGCTCTTAATGTGGCTTTGTTGGTAATGACCATAAAATAATTCTTCATTCCATTAGTCCACTTTTTGCTTTACAATGTTATTGTAAATGATACTACTACTATAGATAGTTGATAAAGTGAATATAAAATGATTTAAGTTTTGTTTTTGTGTGTTTGTGTGTGCAGCCCAGCAGATGCATCAACCAGATTGATGAGGTTTGTGAGACCATTGAGAAGAGCATAAACCAGGCAGTCCAAAAAACACTTGACCAGCTGGAGAAAGATTGTAACCTCATCATCTCTACCATCAACCATACACTGGAACAGGACCGGTACACATCCATTCATCCAAACTATATCTGCTCTGTATCATGACTCTAGAGCTCATATATGTAATATTTATCAGCTTTGCATGTATTTGTCTTCCCTCAGGATGAATGTGAGCAGTAATAAAAGCAATCGTTTTAATTCATTCCTGTGTGGAGTTCTGGGAATCTTCCTTCCGTCGCTCTTCATCCTCAGCTTAATCATCAGCACCTTCGCTCCAGAGGAACTGGACTTGGACTCTCTTGTTGGAGAGGGATTGGCTAAAGCGCTCTACTTTTCCACAGTATGTTCTTATTTTCTGAAGATTAAGATTGGTTCCAGACACAGGTGAATCTGTGTTTTATTAATTTTTTTTTGTTTATCTGTATGTTTTTTAGGGTGTAGTTGTGTATCTGTGGGACTGGATTCCTGAAGATTGGCAGATAATGTTTGTGATCATCTTTGGTGTTCTGTGCTATTTTATGTTCTTCTTGGCCAAGTATTTTGCACGGTGAGCAAAATTGTCTCTAAATGTTTTGTTTTATTGTCACAAGGGGGCACTGTAACTCTGACATCGCTTACTTTTATTTATTTGACACTTTATCCTTTGGCTAGGTTTAGAATAGCTATTTATTCAACAGTGTACAGTGCAGTGTGTACTGTGCACAGTATGCAAATTTTCTGTACGGAATAGCCAGATACTACAATGTAAAAAAAAATAAATAAATCAATATACAGTAGAGCATATAGCACGGAATAACATATCCCACAATGCAATGCACTTAACTTCACTTACTTTTTTTCCAGTGCAACAAATTAAGCCTTTTTACATCATTTACATTTCTACATCACTTTCACAATGCAAAAATACATTTTTACATGCTGTTAAAAAAATGCAAAGTAACCAAATGTGTTCTCAAGACAACACTCACAGAATATCAACATGCATGTAATGAGGTCTAGTGACAAACATTATCATTTGCATTATGCTTACTATTTTACATACTATTTTGAAAGGTCAAGTTAGTGTCACTAAACAGAATGACAAAATAATGACCTGCCTGCCGCACTGCATCTCCTTCATATATATTGGTGTATATTAATATGGTAACACTTTAGATTCTGCATGAGCATATTCTTGATCCCTTAACCTTCCCCAATACCTAAACATAACTACTATAAACAACTACCTTACTTACTATCAATAGCAAGCAGAAAACGTTTTTATAACCTACACTCACTCAGGAATTTTAGAAGAGATTTTAGATTTTTCTATCAAATGATATTTAAAAAAATCTTGTATAATTTTAACTGCTGTATTTTTGTGTTTGCATTGTTTTTATTTTGTGTTTATGTAACTCTTGTATTATTCCAACTCAATTTATGCCGTGAAGATAGCCTTAGATACTACTTAGATTACTAATACTACTACTTGCTATCAATAAGCAGCAAATTAGGAGTTTATTGAGGGAAAACGCTTAAAAACCCTAATCTAAAGTACCGTTAATATATGTGACCCTGGACCACAAAACCAGTCTTAAATGTCAATTTTTCAAGATACATCGAGATAAATAAGTTTTTAATTGATGTATGGTTTGTTAGGATCGGACAATATTTGGCCGAGATACAACTATTTGAAAATCTGGAATCTGAGGGTGCAAAAAAATCTAAATATTGAGAAAATCGCCTTTAAAGTTGTCCAAATGAAGTTCTTAGCAATGCATATTACTAATCAAAAATTAAGTTTTGATATATTTACAGTAAGAAATTTACAAAATATCTTCATGGAACATGATCTTTACTTAATGCCCAAATGATTTTTGGCATAAAAGAAAAATGATAATTTTGACCCACACAATGTATTTTTAGCTATTGCTACAAATATACCCCAGCGACTTAAGACTGGTTTTGTGGTCCAGGGTCACATATGTCAAGATATACAGTATCTGTACAATATATCAAGATTTTAATCTAATGAAATCAATGAATGCTAGCATTTAATATTTCAGTGTACTGTGCCACTTACTGTAATTCAATTCTTGAGCTGATTTCTGTTTTTTAATGGCCGCTTCATCAGTTTAACAGCAGCACTCTCAATACTCTGATCTCCTTCAGTCAGGGCAGTAAGACGCTGACTAAGAAAGAGAAGAAGAAACTGGCAGAGAACAGCAATTACATCCAGGATGTCGTCAAGTCCAAGAAGGTACGACATACGTTAAGCATCATTGTGAATATCATAATTTCACTATTTATTTAGCCATTCATTTCCCTAAAGAACTCCCTACATTCATTCAGTTTCCCTACATTCATTTTTCTTGCTTGTGTTGAAATTTACATTAATGTTCAAAAGTTTGTGGTCATCAAATTTTGTATATATTTATTTATTCATTTATTTATATTCAGCAAGGATGCATGTAATTGATCAGTGTAGACATTTATAATGTAACAAAATAATTATATTTCAAATAATTGCTGTGTTTTCTGTAACTTACTCATAGGATCTTAAAAAAAGTTTATTATGCCCCCCCCCTCAAATTTAAACTGTTTTCAACATGAATAATAATATCAAATGTTTCTTAAGCAGCAGATCAGCATATTAGAATAATTTCTGAAGGATCATGTGACACTGAAAACTGGCGTAATGATGCTGAAAATTCAGCTTTGCATCACAGGAATAAATTAAATTTTACAATATATTAAAGTATTAAAAACAGTAATTTTTACATTGTAATAATATTTCAGTTACTGTTTTAACTGTATTTTTGATCAAATGCATGCAGCTTTGTTCAGCGTAAGAAACTTCTTTCAAATACATTCTAAAATCTTACCAACCCCAGAATTTTTGAACAGTAGTTTGTTTTGCTAGTGTCTCAAATTTAAACACAAGTAGCAGAAATGGTTTGAAAGTGATTCTTTACTTAATAAATTCTTTATTAATTTCTGTGAAATTGTCTCTTCAATTCCACTCTCTTTCAATTCACAACTATTGAAATGTTGTAAAAATTACATGTAGGTTAATATTTTGTTTTATAACTGTTATACAGTTAAATATAGTTTGTTCTTGTTAATTTAGAGCAAAACTTGCCTAACATTTATTTATTTTTTTAATTTACCACATTTTACTTTTTGCATTATAAATGTATTCCAATAACCATTTTTTGGTTACACACAAAATCTTTACTTGTCACACAATTTTTGAAACCTGAATCTGCCAATTACTTTCATTCTTGTACAGAAATGTACATAAGAGCTCGTGAAAGAAGAGCGTTTTGCATAACTGTGTGTTTATGATATATCCAAAAATATAATACTATGGCAAAGGTGTTTGCAATGTAAGATAAATGTTTGCTTTTGAGATGTATGTGTGATATTTTGAGTGCAGTGCTTCATTTTGCAAGAGGTGTGAGGCATCTTGCATTTTGTGTGTGCAATTCAAAGTTTTGAAAATGTAAGCAGTTGAAAAAAAAAAACTATAAAAATATGCGATATATAAATAATGACATGCATTAAATAACATAAAAAGGCTAAAAAAATAGCAAAAAGCGCTCTAAAATCATCGAACCAGAGCAGTTTAACCAGCTAAACACCTTAACCTCCATGTTGGTTTTTCAGCAGAGATGTGACAGAACTGAAGACTGAACCTGCATTTGAAATATAAGCCTTTCGAAGGATTTCAAAGGATGTTTGTCTTCTAATCTTGTAATATTTGTCATCTTTATCTTAGCGGAAGCTGTATGAAGAGTATCTTCGGCAGTGTGCTGCAGAATATGATTTCTGAAGGAAGCCTGCATGACAGCCGTCGGTCGCATCAGAGTAATCTGAATAATTTATATAAAGCACCTCTAACCTGTGAAACAATTATGTATTTTCATATTTACATGAGTGATAATAACAAATCGGTGCCTTTTTGTTAAATGTGAACAGTGTTGAACAAAATGTGATATACAAACACAACCTCAATATTATCTTACACCAGCTAGTTTTTCTATATAAGTCATTTTGAATAATCAGACCTTGAACTGTTTTTAGCCAATAAGCTACATGATCACCATGTAATGACATATAATTCTGCGACATTGGTTTCTGTGGCCTTCTTTTGATCTCCAGGAGCACTGTGGGAGAAACCAAAGGTACCAAATTCAACCTCATATACTCTTTATCAAGTGATATTTCTACTTTTTATAATGTAACACAGAAGAATTTCTCCCAGCAGCCACAGAAAAAGCACTCGACTAACTTTATTTTAGGTCTTCCTGTCATTCATATGTATGTGAATGTTGCATGTTTGTCTATGTATATGTCGTTTGTATATGGTTTATGTTAGTGTTCTGAAGTGATGCTGCCTAAAAGCATAAATAACGTTTTAGAATTAATCTCTAAGGGCATTCTTTTAGGAATACTAAGGACTTGCATCTTCTTTTTTTTTTGAGAAATAGCTTGTTTTGAACATGTATAAGTGAGAGTCAGTTTTTTACCCGTCCATATATACAGTGTGCAGGGTGGAATCATGCACTTATTCATTTTTTATTTTTCAGCATTTGAAATGTAAATTTTAAGAAACTGTAGCACTGAACTTGAACATGCATTTACCTCAGTGTTGCAAAAATACCTTTTATTATGACTGCAATAATTCAGATTTCATAGTGTATTGTTTTACTGATTTTCCGAATGGATGTTATTTTAAATTGAAGGCTTTTTTTTTTTAGCAATGCTGATTTGTATCGGTCTTACAGAACAAAATGTCCTCATTGATTGACTCAACTTTGTATTCCACTGTCTTATAGTATGATGAATTGCTTGCTGTGTTTTCTGTAAGTATATTTGAAAGAATGAGCAGCACAATAAAATGTTATAGCAACAAATTTATTCATCTTTTTTTTTTATTCCACCAGAACCTGTCCCATATGACTGAAACCTCCAATCCCTGAGTTAGTACCAAAGAAAAGCTATAGGAGGTCAGAGCTACAAGAGAAGCATTCATTATTACGGTGTACAATCTAAAAATACAATCAACAATCAATCAGTCTATCATCAATAAATCATTTCACGATTAGTCAGAAAATACAAGCCTCTTATAATACGAGCATTTCTATAGATAAAAGTTATAGCTTTAAATATTTGTCATCTTGTGCAATTTACTAGCAGGGCAACCACAGTTCCCATGAGCGAGAGGTATATTGTCATTGTTAAAGGTCAGCGAGTGTTTCAGACCAGTCCTGGTGCACGGGGTCATGCTTCAGTTTGGGGTGAGAACATTCAAAATGACAGTATCGCTTTATTGCCATGGAGATTATACTGTGAATTTGAACTTGAAATACTTGATGGCTGGGAGAATTAAATAAAAGATTCAGCAATTCATGAAGCCTTTCAATAACACGTCCAGGTCATAGTTTACCCCAAAATCATAAAAGAAAAAAGAAAAATCGATATATATTTTGCATAAAGAAAATAACGTCAAAAAATATACTGTAATACAGTAATAAGTGAAACATTGAAGTAAGGAGGAATGTGCTTAACTCTCGTGAAAATAATGCCCTCAAAATGTGAAAAAAGACGAAATGTTTATATATATGTGTGTGTGTATATATATATATAAACAATTTAAAATAAAATGTTATATATATTTTAAGCTGAATTTTCAGCAGCAGTTGTTTCAGTCTCATTCAAATATAGTATCAAATATATATATATATATATATATATATATATACACACACAAATTCTCATTACTGCAATATATGTAGAACAGCATTTTTTATTTAAATCAGGAAATATTAAATACAGTACAACAAATGCTGCTATGATTTATACATACTTTAAATAAGATCTAAAGAAAATGTTTTTTTCACTGTTATTTTGCATTACAATAATGAGAATTTGGGGTAAATGTTATGAAAATAATGTCACAATGAAAAAAAAAAAAAAAACTATGGTCCTAAAAACAGGCTTCATTTTCTTTTAAGCAAAATATATCTCTATATATATTTTATTTCTTTCAGATTTTGGCTTTGTGAGATTCACCCTACCTGTGAATTTTGATATATGTATGATAATACTATATCATACATTATATTTGATTTATTCATAGACATTGACATATGGACCTTGTTACCTTCCCTGAATAATGATCCCACATAAAGATCCTTTGGGAGAGTCTTAATGAAAACTAATGCCCTCTGCATATGAATTCTCATGCATCTGCTCTCTCTACATCTACAAACTGCCACAAGCGAAGCTGCATATTTTGATGTGAGCCAGACATCAGCTCTGTTCTCGTTCCCGTAGCCAGGCTATTCAGTAGAAAAAAGTGCAGTCTTATTGTTTGAATGTATCTTCAGTTAACAGCTATATACAAAGTCACGTACAAAATAAAATATGACAATTCCCCTTAACCGATCTCCCATGAACATTGTGTACAGGCAGATACTTCATGCAAAAGAGTCGACCAACCCGCAAGAGAGAGAGAGAGAGAGAAAGAGAGAACTGTCCCGTGTAGTACAGAGGGTTAAAAACCAGGTATGGCTCATTTGTTAGTGCTGTGAACGGATCCAGGCCCGGACAGGTGCCACCTCACGGGGACGATGTCCTCGGCACGGCCCAGGTGCTCGGGTTAGGACGGCGTATGTCTCCCATCTAGTGTCCCACTTAACCAACTGCAGCTGCAGCACTAAGACTACGTCTGTTACAGGAGATCGTCCAAGTTTGGCAAGAAAAACTCAAGGAGCTTGCTGTGCTGAGCCGATCACATCCTCACTGTGAGCCTTTGTCGATCAGCCATGACATGTCTCCTGTCCTGCAGGGAAAATAATACAAAGCAGAATTTCAAACATTGGTCACTGTCCTTTCTACTTAAGAAGGTTCAAATGCAAGGAGTGTGTGTCAGAGTTATAATCATCAACTAAAACTGTTCAAAATGTTTTTTTGTTAAATGAAATGAAGCAAATAAAATATTATGTGAAAAACTTGAAAGTTCAAACCGACGTGCTCAAATTACCAACTGAATAACTAAAATAAAAATCATTTAAACCCAATTTTTAATATTAAAAATAAATATTAAAAAAGATTTTAAACATCAGTTACCGTCTATTCTAGCTAAGAAGCTAAGAGTGTGTGTCAGGGTTATAATCGTTAACTAAAACTATTACAAATATTTTTTTTAACTGAAATAAAATAAAAATATTAGGTGAAAAACCTAAACTAAATGGAAATTGTAAAGTGAAATTTGAAAGTTCAAATTAAAGTAAAATTACTTTCAACGTACTGCTAACTAACTAACAGTACAACGGGCATAAAAATAAACAAATAATAATATAAAAAAAAAAAAAATACTAAAATGTAAAAATATTAAAATAAAAACTAAAAATACAAAAATGAAAGCTAATTCAAAATAAAAATGTCTTAGTATGTTAACAATACTAAAATAACACTGGTGTGTGAGCAGGTCTTATGTAGGACACAATGCAAAATAATGTAGGTCATGTTTTCACACTTGCCAGGCTGCACAAACATTCTTGAATTAAGAGTAAACGCTTTTGAATGAGGCAGAAATAAACTCATTGTAATGGGGATTTTCTCGTGCTCTGTGTCATAAACCGAAAGGCGGCATTTATTTGATCAAAAATACAGTTAAAAAACAGCTATATTATGAAATATTATTAACATTTGAAATAACTGTTTTCTATTTTAATATATTTTAATACCGGTATGTAATTTATTCCTGTGATGCAAAGCTGAATTTTCAGTCTTCAGCGTCACATGATCCTTCAGAGATCATTCTAACATGCTGATTTGCTGCTCAAGAAACATTTGTTATTATTATCAATGTTGAAAACAAGTCTGAACTGTCACTTTTGCTTTGACATGTTTAAACCATGGAATGTTTTCTGTGAAACTAGAAAATGTTCTTACTCCACGTCACGTTTCCTAATCGTCTTTCCAGAGCCAAAGACTTCTGCAACCCGTGACACAATGGGGTCGTAGTTCATACTGGCCACGGCCACCACCTCCTCACTCCTGTAATCACCGCAGATTAAACACAACACACACAGCTTGCATCAGCTGCACAGGAAATACTGTAAGAACTCCGCTACAACAACAATAATATAGCATAATATTAATAAATCATATAATAATACATTTTTAGATTTTCTGAAGTAAACTGAACAGTGCTTGTCCATGCAAGACTCAGAGTCACAGTGCAAGTAGTTGCCAGGTCATTTCTAAGCAGTTGCTAAGGTGTTCTGAGTGGCTTTAAAGGAATGGAAAACAATAATATGGAAGTCAATGGCTACCAGCAACGGTTTGGTTATTAACATTCTTCAAAATATCTTCTTTTTTGTTTGACAGAAGAAAGAATTTCATATATGTTTGGAACAACGTGAGGGTGAGTAAATGAGTTTTTTGGGGTGTGAACTATCCCTTTAAGTATGTTGTAGTGTGTTTGCATAAAACACGAACTCTATAAGCAATTATAACAGTGATATTTGCCTTAGCAATAAATCTGGTTATTATTTTGATCTATTTCTTTCATCTGTGAGATTAAGATCTTTTTTCACTTTGATTTTATTTATTAATTTCACTTTCTAGTCATTGAGGTCAATTTCAGCAAATAAGAATAATGCAGTTAAGATAGTGGATTCTATAAACTGTACAGATATTGTACAGATTATGTCTTTAAAAGAACATAAATGCATAATCTTTGCAATGATTAACATAATTAGCAATATCCAATATTAATCACAGAAACTATAGTAATCAGAGACTCAGTTATAACTAATCAATAATGCTTTCTGGGTAAATCACTTGTGTAAAAGATTTAAGTTGTCAATTGTTTTTTTTTTAAATATATTATTTTCATATTGTAATTTTTAAGTACTTTGATCAGTTACATCAATAAAACGAAATGATTCATTCATAATTGTATGAACCCCATTTAATCAGACTACATACTGTTGTTTTATTAAATTATAAAACAATTAGAATAAAACAAAACAATAAAAATATATCATTATTGCAATAGTATAGTACAATAAAATAAAAAAAAAGAGGACTTCATAATAATATATAGCCTTATCTAAATTAGAACTGATACTTATAAATACCTGGCTCAAATTTAGAGAAATAAGAATCAAATCAACTCACTTTGTATAGAATGCCACAAATTTCAGCTCATCCAAATCTCCCTGGATGACGACATCATCAAAGCCGTCTCCATAACCTTGACAATAAGATTAAAAGCACTTGTGATGCATCAGAGGAGCACTGACGCTGAAACTACGTCAGTCATTCATTTCATCTAAATGAAGTTTGGCTTTTTCTTCATGCGTATTTTTAGTGCTAGACGTTTGTCCTTACCTGCATATCGTATGCTTTTCCCAAACATTGCTGTCCAGAAATAAGGCACCGTTTTAATGTCTGAGGCCTTTCCCATCATGCTAAGGGCAGCAACTCTACCTGTGATGGAAGACCATGTAAAAATGAATGAAATATTTATTATTCATAAGCACGTGAATACATCCCATTGTGCTACAGGTCTTACCGTGTACATGAGCCATCTGCCAGTGGGGTATGTTCACCTTCTTATTGCTACGTAGAGCTAGAGGAAACGTTACCACGTCACCCCCAGCGAAGACCCCGTCAATGTTCGTCTGCATGGTCTGAAAGGGTTAAAGGTATATGTTTACATATGCTTTGTACTGTAGCTTGTCCTTTTGTAGCTTATTATCATACAGTACTCAAGGTCAACGTACTAAAACAACAATTTATTACTGATACAGCAGACACAAGCATGGGCAGATTAGCACAGGTTGCAGAAACACACGTTCTGAATGGCAGCAGATGTCAATGTGCTATAAGATGCAGTAACAGATGTACAGTACACATATGGAACAGCAGTGCAGAAAGACTGAACCTTGTTGACTGGGATGAATCCTTTGGAGTCCATGTGCACTCCGCTCTGCTTCAGGAATGCTGTGGCTGGACTGGAGCCTAAACACACACACACACACTTATGATCAGGACCCCAGAACAAATTTGTATTTTGTATTGGGGCATGTTGTCACCTGTTTTAAATCTTGGCTTTGCTTCGTTTCATGAATCGTTTTGTATTTCATATATGTTTTACTGTTTAAATCTTGCTGAAAAGCCTAGTTAATTGCCAGTGTTTAATGTAACAACATGCATCACTATGTTCAATCAATGTATTTTTACACACACACACACACAAACAGATACATATATATGTATATATATATATATATATATATATATTTTTTTTTTTTTTTTTTTTTTTCAAAAGTTTGGGGTCAGAAATTTTTTTTAAGAAATGAATACTTTTATTTAGCAAGGGTGTGTTGAATTGGTCAAAAGTGACAGTTAAGACTTTTAGAATGTTACAAATTTTTTCTATTTCGAATAGATGCTGTTATTTTGAACATTCTATTCATCAAAGAATCACAGAAATAAATTACATTTTAAAATATATTAAAATAGAAAAGTTATTTTAAATAGTAAAATTATATTCACAAAAATTTCTACTGTAATTTTGATCAAACAAATGCAGCATTAGTGAGCAAAAGAGACTTATTTCAAAAACCTTAAAAATTTATATTTAGAGCCCGAGCACCGAGGTGCGAGGACCCTCTTGGAATTGCTTCGTTTATTATTACTTATTTTTGTAGCCAAGACTACAATGGGAGTTGAATCGGGAAAGTGAGAGAAAAAAAAGAAGTGAAAAACGAGAAGCCAAATTTCAGTAATCACACAGACTCACCTATGCCAATAACACAGACGTCAGCTCTCAAGACTTTGCCACTTTTTAGAACCACTTCTTTTAACTATTGAAACAAAAAAAAAAAAAAAAACAGTTTAACATTTATGTCATAGTTGCAAATTTACTTACCACCATGACTTATAATACTGTGTACAAATCTCATTACGTTATTTCTTCAGGAAGAAATACTTATCAAGGAGTAATTTCATAATAGATCACAGTTCTGCTTATTCTTAATTATACATTTACAGTTTGCTGACTGTGTGCCCACTTGTGTTATGAGATCTGGCCTTTTAGCCCAGGGCCAATCCATTATAGCAATAGCAGTGTTTGAAAATATTCAAAGCTAAGCAGTGCTACTGTGAGAGCAGATGTAATTAATCACTCTACAGGAACGAGAGCAAGCGAGAGAGAGGACAGACTGAGACAGAGGTAGATAGAGAGAGAGAGATAGAGAGAGAGAGCGCCCTACACTTCACTGAACTCTTGTTTCTCTCACTTTCATGATACCTGTCCATTATGCCCTCGCATCTCATACACCTCGTTCAACATGTAGAACTTCACCCTGTTTGACTCGAACAGCTGAAGAGAGAAACAAAATGAAATAATGAGAGAAATACTGCTTGACTATAGGTTTAATCTGGTTAGTTAAAATAATGCCAAAGCAAATGCAACTGATTTAACATTTACTAAAATATAATGTCAAAACGTAATAATTATGCTTTCTAAGCTTTAAAAGTTCATATTTACTCCATATAATATATAAACCAGAGATGCCGAACCAGGGCCCCATGACCTTTGATTTGGCCTTCCATGCCAAAAAAATAAATAATTTTGATTTCTAAATTTTATTTCTAATTCTCTTCTTTATTTCTAATTTATCTTTTTTTTTTTTTTGCATTGAAATATAGAGAGTACAAGTGAATGTAATTTTTAAAAATTACAATATAGCTGGGTATAATGTAAACAACCCTCAATGAACTTTGAATTTTTTAACCTTCATAAAGTAAAAGTTTGGGCATCTCTGATGTACACCACTTAAAAAATATTTAATGCTTTAATCTTAATATTCTTATTTATTTCATTTTATATATCTAGTTATTTTCTGTCACCTTCATCAAGGCTTTTCCCACTTTTTCTCCGAGTGCTTTACGGAATGGCATGGCCTCTATGCCGATCACAGACACTGAGTGAGCCTTATCTGTGAGAGCTGCGGCCACCTCCATACCTGAACACAGGACAGCGCATATAATCATTATCAGAGGCTCCGAAAAAATATATGGACACACCTACATGAAAAGTGCGCTTGAGCTTATAATACGCGTCACATGGTATTTTGTTGTCTAATGCAATGATACGGTTTCATCTTAAATTGTGGCTTAAGCATCTTAACACTTTTTGGAGCTATTAATTAACTACACAGAGAATACATACAGTATGTAAATTTCAAGCTCTTACCAATAAATGAGGTTCCAACGATGACAGCATTCTTACTGCTGGCGAGTGTAGCAATGCTGTTGGCATCTTCTGGTGTTCTGAGGTGAAACACATTTCCCACATCTTTGCCTTTGTAGCTCAGAGGTTTGGGTCTGTTAAGATATTAGATATATAGAACTTATTAATTACAAAAAAATTAAATGCATTTCTCTTTTTTATATACACTACTCTTCAAAAGTCTGGGACTGGTAAGAATTTTTTAATGTTTCTGAAAGACAACAACAGAAGTATTATTTTATTAATACTTATTATTATAGTATTTTTTTTTATTTGCAGAAACTGAGAAAGGTTTTTTAAACGACTCTAAAAAGTTCAAAAGAGCAGCATTTATTGAAACTGAATTTTTTTGTTCAGTGTTTTGATCAATGTAATACATCCTTGCTTGATAAAAGTATTAATTTCTTTAAAAAATAAAATGAAATCTAACTGACCCTAAACTTTTGAATGCAAGTTCATTTGGTAGCTGTAGTCATGTTTACCTGCTCCCTGTGGCAATGAAGAGTTTTCGATACTCCATTTTAAAACCATCCCGAAATGTCACAGTCCGTGTCTTCACATCCACAGAGACAACCTGTGAAGAAACATATGGCAATTTATGTAATTCTGCATATTAATTTGTAAAAATGAAACAGATTTAGACATCAATTATTTAAATAGTGTCATTTCAGTAACGGTACCAAAAATACCATAGTATTTCCATCTGATCACTGTACCATGGTACCACCACAGTACTTTGTAATGGTTAAAAGACAGAATCACATTTATAAGTGTTTTTTCCTCAGTAATTGAAGTAAACCATAGTACATTTCAGGTTAAGTGTTCTCACCTCTTTCTCTAATAGTATCTCTATGTCGTGCATCTGAAAGAAGTCAGATGAGCGCAGCTGAAGCTGCTCAGCTGTGCTCTCTAAACACTGAAAAAAAGAGAGATGGGCATCGAATCAATATCATATTTGCTGAATTTTAGCACACTTGTGGTCAAACTAAAATCTTCTGTTGGAAAAGCAGTCTATATTCATTTGATATTGTAAAACTTTGTTCCCACACTGTTCTATGGACTGTTCTGTGTACAAACCTTACTCAGTTTAGGCCTGTCGTACGGCAGATGTTTGTCCGTAGTGCACATGACTATACGGTCAGTGAAACCCTCCTGCCTCAGAGTCTCAGCGCACACCAGACCAGCAGGACCTGAGTGAGAACATCAACAGAGGTCAAGAGGAGCATTGTAAGGTGGCACCTTCATCTTGAATGTTAATCTGAATATAAATGCATGCTTTTATCTGATGCTTTGGATGTTATCTCTTACACTTTATCTTTATCTCAACTTAACAAGCAGTAATAGCATTGTCTTGTGTTTAAAGATGGCATTTAACCCTTGGACCTATTAAGTCTGTTCTAAATGTAGAAAAACAACTGCTTATCTAAGCCGTTATAAAACATTTATAAGAAATAAAAATAAAATCAGTTTGGGGCAGGAAATTATGTAATGAAATGGATAAGTGTAATTCGTGATGGCATATTAAAGTACATTTCATTGTACATTATCCAGTTTCATCACCCACAATTAAATAGACAACAAGGTTTATCAGACTTGAAATAGTTAACCATGGGTCATTCTAAACCTGGGCTTAACAATGAATGAATGAATGAATTAATTAATTAATTAATTAATTAATTAATTAATGGCTATTCATAAGCTTCAGTTTCACTTTGTACATTCAAAACCTCTGGGTTAACATTCTTATTTGCGAAGTCAGTGTCACTGATTGGACGAACGCTGCACGTGATCTGTCTACACACGGCTCTGAATCTGCGCATTTTTATAATCTAACGTTATATTGCTGTCTGCATTATCAAGTTCCCTCTCGAGCTGTCTCGAGACACCACGGTGCTACCGCTATGGGGAATACCTTCCTTTCTAACCTTTCCTGAAGTTTTTTTGGCTCACGCCAGTCTAGTTGACTGGCCAACTGGCGCGAAGCATGCATCGTATGCAAATACTGAAAAGCTCGCGAGGCAGTATAAAAGGCGATGCTCACGCTAATTGCGTCAGAATCTTCTACTTCACCTGCTGAATTCATCATGGCAATAATACACAAGATCTGCGCGGGACCAATAGAGTCGCCGGATCAACACGACCACTGCGTCGCCTGTCTGGGCCTGGCCCACGCCAAGGCAGCGCTGAACGAGTCCGACTGCAGGCATTGCGGACCCTCCGCGATGTGGCATGCGGCCTATTCGGGGAGAGGCCCACTGCCGTGCCGCTGGTGGGTCCTCCTTCTCCCGGTGACGGAAGCGGCGTCTTGCTGCTCCGCCAACCCCAACGGTCGCCCCGTTCCCCAGTCTCCTTACCCGAGAACTGCTTCCGCCCTCCTTCCAACATAGCAGAGTTTGTGTCCTTTGGCCAGGAGGAGGGGGACGATTCTATGTCCATCTCAGCCTAGGAGAGAGAGGATTGGGCGGGATCGGAGTCCGATCAGCCGGACAGCATGGGGCCCCCAGACCTCCAGGAGGAGCTCATGAGGGTTCTGTTGAAGGTTGTCCAGGAGTTGGAGCTTACCTGGAGTCCTCCAGAGGAACCTGCCAGGAGTAAGCTAGACTCCTGGTATTATCAGGTCCACCCGGAAAGCTGACTCGAGGGCGTCGGTCCCCTTCTTCCCCGACGTACACGAGCAGCTTGTGAAGACGTGGTCTGCGCCCCAATCAGCGCACGTCCACTCTGCCACACAGGCCATCTTTTCCCACGTGGACGGGGCGGAGGCCCACGGATACGTGCTCTCTCCGCCTGTCGAGGAGGCCGTCGCTGTGCACCTGTGTCCTGCAGCAGCCAAGACCCTAGGCTTGGACATCAGCTTCCCCTCAAAGCCGTGCAGTACCACCACCCACCTCGCTAATAAAGCGTATGTGTCTGATGGTGAGGCGGCTTCTGCGCAACACGCCATGGCAGTGCTGCCGGTTTATCAGGCGAAGATCCTGTAGGCGGTGGCGGAGCCCTCACTGCAGATGCCATCGCAGATCTGTGTGCGGCGACAGACTTCGCGCTGAGGGCAACGAAGCGAGCGGCCCAGGCTGTGGGTAAGGCCATGGGTTTTATGGTCATCCTTCAGAGGCCCCTATGGTTAAACCTGGCTGACCTCAAGGATTCAGAACGTAAAGTGCTGCTGAACGCTCCTGTGACTCCCTCCAGCCTCTTCGTTGACGCCGTGGAGTCCATTATTGAACGCTTCGTGCAGGCTGAAAAGCGCACCAAAGCCATGAGTCACGTGATGCCGAGGCATGCTTTCCAGCAGCAGACGGTGAGATCCAGGTCCTCGTTGGCACCTGGCTCTTCCCAATGGAGAGATAACCCCAGGCCAGCGGCAGCGGCTGCGATTGCTACTGCCCCTCGCCAGGAGCCGGATGTCCAGAGGAAGGCGTGAGGTCCTGGGAGGAAACGCCACGGCCAGCGGAGGAGCCGGCGACATAACTATCGCCCGCCGCCAGCTGCTAAGCCATCGTCCTGACGGTCTGAAGAGAAGAGGAGAGTGCGCGAGCAGCCCTGCTCCTGAGCACCACAAGTTAATGTGTTCAGATCTTTGTGTCTTGGATGCCTCAAAATGCCTTGGTCCTGAGACAAGAGGTGTGCAGCCTGCTCGAAAAAGGAGCTATAGAAAGAGTCCCTCCGAGCGAGCTGGAGAGCGGGTTTTACAGCCACTATTTCGTGGTACCCAAAAGAGATGGGGGACTCCGCCTGATTCTAGATCTTAGGCCCATCAACAGAGAACTCTGCAAGCATCCGATCATGGCGCAAATTCGCCCCGGGGACTGCTTTGCGTCCGTGGACTTAAAGGACGCGTACTTTCAGATTCAGATAGCACCGCATCACAGACGTTTTCTGAGGTTTGCTTTCGAGGGCACGGCGTACCAGTACTCTGTTCTCCCGTTCGGGCTGGCTTTGGCCCCACGCACTTTCTCGATGTGCATGGATGCAGCACTTTCCCCCTTCAGGGCAAGCAGGATGCGCACTCTCAAATATCTGGACGATTAGCTGATTTTAGCTCATTCATGGGATACGCTAGTCAGCAATATAGACACGCTGTTTCGTCACTTGGTGTCCCTGGGGCTATTTATGAACATGCAGAAGAGCATTCTCGCCCTGTGTCAATCTACAACGTATCTGGGAGTGTGCTTCGACTCGATGGAGATGCGAGCCCGTCTCTCGGGAGAGATCGGCGGCCATTTTGTCTTCCCTGCGCCATTTCAGACCGGGCAGCGCTGTTCACTTGTAGGAATTTCAAAGGCTGCTGGGACTCATGGCGTCTGCTTCAGCAGTATGTCATCTGGGCACATGCACATGCGCCCGCTGCAGTTATGGCTGAAATCTTGAGTCCCTTGGACGGCATGGACTTTGGGCCGTTTGCGCATTGTGGTCTCCCGTGACTGCATCGAAGCTCTGAGGGGCTGTGGTCAGAACCTCAGAGCTGGTAGCACATAAACTGCTTGGAGCTGGAAGCGGTATTCTTAGCTCTAAAGGATTTTCAGCCGCAGCTGGAACAACGGCATGTACTGATTCGCACCAACATAAATCACCAAGGCGGCGTACAGTCCAAGGCTCCATCAGAGCAGCGCACATCCCTGGTCTCCTGAACCGTGGGGTGGACATGCTTTCGAGGAAGGGGATTCCTCAAGGAGAGTGGAGGCTGCATCCTGAGTCAGTTCGGATGATTTGGGTCCACTACAGAATAGCGGAGGTGGATTTGTTTGCGATAGAGCTCTTTCACAGCCACCATTCGAGCCTTTAGCATCTATTGGTATGAAGGAGCTATCTCTCAAAACTGCACTTCTTCTTGCCCTCGCTTCGGCTAAGTACATAGGGGATTTACATGCGTTTTCTGTGGACAGCAACTGGACCTGTCTGCCCTGCCTCGTGAGCTCTTCAGTATTTGCATACGATGCATGCTTCACGTCAATTGGCCAGTCAACTAGACTTCAGGAAAGGTTAGAAGGGAAGGCATTCCCGGTAGCACTGCGGTGTCTCGTTCCCGCTCTCAGGGAATCGAGGTTATGACAAAGACCGAAGACGTTTTCCTTTAAGTGCACTTCTCGGACTTTAAAGGTAAGAATAAAACAGTATTCACTCCAATTAACCCATTTTCAGTCACCATTTAACATTTCCCCCTCAAATGCTTATAAACGTGCGATGTTACTGTTACTATCTAAAGCACTTGAAAACAAGGCACATGATTAAGTGACATATCTGTATCATTTTAACACAGCATTGTTTCAAACTGTACACAAAATAGTCCAACTCTATCTACCCCGGGTAAAAAGCAGTGCTGATGTAAAAAGTGGGGTTAAGAAGAATGATGATAACCCGGGCTAATTTCAGTTTTACTGTGCGCTGAAATCTTGGTAACGTTAGTCCTATATCCTAGCTGAAGAGTTTACTGGATTGTAAAGCTGTCCACTTTATTTTTCAATGTGGAAGTAAGCTGTTTTCTGTGAATGTGCGAGACTTCCTGTTCATTAGCCGCTGCAGGGAAATAAGTTAACGAGAAGAATAACAAAGTGCAGTAAACTGTAAAACTGTTTGTACTACAAACTAGTGTGTTCATAATTAAGATAATACATAAAAATAATATGGTAAGACACAGTTTGCAATATCAAGCAGCAAAACAAGCTGTTTTGTACAGCTGAAAAATAGCTGGTAGCAAATGACACCGGAAGCCAGGCCCATTCAATTTACAAATGGCGCCCAGCCGCCCACTCTTACGGTAAAAATAAGGTTATAGGCTATCAGAAAGCTACACATATAAGCTGTACTCAAAACATCAATGGTGAATTCGCTAAATATTAGACATGTTATTTCAGTGCAAAAAAACTGTATATTATTAACAGAAATCCAGCTTAACCACATAATGGCACAGTGCCATGAGTATCTAAATTAAATCACTGTCGTTCTTTACAGAGTAAATAATCTCTGTGTACATGAGACTTATTATAGATTGATCCTTATTTAAAGTAGTCAGCACTAGTTGCAATGGCACAACTAATTTTTTTTTTTGTTAAAATTTAAGATAAATGTCTGTTTGTTTTTTAAGGATTGAGATTTATTCCTGTAGAACAACACAGACAGTGTATGGAAATAAGCAACACTACCTAGTGAATTCACCCCTATGTTAGTGCCTTTTAGTTTCATTTTATAACATTATGGCTGCAACCTGATCCGATAATGAGAACGTGGCTGAATCCAGTGCTGGAATTGATGACAGCTGAACATTTTGACATGGCCTTTGACCGCCGCTGAGTCTGAAGAGCCTGTCAGGAAACAGATGATTCCCCACATCACCATTTACAACTGCTGTTAAATTTAACTCTCTTTACACATGTACTCCAGAGAAAGAGAGACTCTTCACCTGCTTGTTTGCTCTTATTATCACTTTCTCCTTTTCGACTCTGACCTGAAATAGTGGGAAAAAATGAATTGACATGACAGATTATTACATAACAGAGAGATTATGAAAACACCCCCACGGCTTAGTGATGACACACTGAGGTTCATTTTCTCTCCTCTGATGAACTCATATGTCCTCAGGGTGTATAAGGAGCATGTCCTCCCTCTATGTCTTGTTGGGAATATGCTTTTTTTTCAATTCAATAGGTCTCTTTCACTAGTTTTGCATAAACCTGTGAACATTTTCACATAAAAATGATTCATCAACAAGTTCACACGTATATTGTTTACTAAATATTGGATAAAATTTAAATCCAAGTGAATAATGCACTAAAAATGCACTAGTTGGTAAATAAATAAATATGTTTTTATTAATATATGATAATAAAATGAGATACTTATTTTGTATAAATCAACTTATTTATAAATAATAATAGTATTATTAATATATTATGATTCATCAGTAAGTTCACACTTATATTGTTTACTAAATCACTAGCCAAACTCCATGATGGTTTAAAATGTTTATAAATAAATAAATAAAATTATTATTATTATTATTATTATTATTAATAATAATAATAACATATATAATAATATTACATATTATTCATTTTATATAAATAAATAAATATTTATTTTGATATAATATGAATATGTTATGAATCATTAATAAGTTCTCACCTATTGTTTTATAAATATAGGATCAAATTTAAAATAACTGCAAATATACTAACATTACAAGCCAAACTCTTGGTAGGCTTAGGCTTAAGAAAATATACATTTTGATAATATGATAATACTATGCACATATTATACATTATGTTATAAATAATGTATTTATTTTATGCAAATCAATAAATATTTTTTTACAGTCCATAAGAACAAATGGACACAGTGAAAGTTCGGAGAGGAACGTGTGTTACCTGGAAGGTAGGCAAACTGTCTAGGCCAGGAAAATCCTCAATATCACCCGTAGTGATGTTAAAACATGCCCCGTGCCATGGACATCGCACATGCCCTTTTGATAGCACACCTGGAAGAAAATTGTTTTTAAATACACTCTGATAGAGCAATCTGTTTTGCTATTTGATAAAGCTTGTCTAATAGCAGTGTGTTATAAAATCCTCTGAGAGCTATTGGTATCCCAAGCTATGGAATGCAGAGGACCAGGAGTGCTCTACAGGACATCCCTCACCTTTGACCAGTGGAGCCCCATAATGTGGGCACTTGTGTCCCATGGCAAAGAATTCTCCGTGTTCCTTAATGAGCAGAGCACGACCTGCCCCTAAATCCACCTCACGCATTCTGCCAAACACAACATATAAGATCAGCACAGATCTAACATCCAAAACTCAACCCAATAGATGCATTCAAAGGTTACAAAGATGTATATCATTTATGTGGCACCAAAAGGGAGATAATAACTGACATTCAGCATTAAAAAAACGTTCCTATCTTTGATCCCAATCTATATGCTAGGGTATTCTTGAGGTTGCATATGCAAACTTTACTCCAATAAAATGCTCAGTAGAATGAGAATGCCCCTCCCCTTAATACCTCCTGCCACCAACTAGCAATAGTTTGTAGAAAACAAACTGGTTTTGCTGTATTCTAGAATAATAGCTAATTTACTGGCTCGACTTCTTATTTATAAAGGAAATAAATTCAAATTCATCACATTATTTAATGCCTATTAATTAAAAAAAATAATTTATCTTTTTTTCATTAGCTCTAAATAGCACACAGACATGCACTCAAATACAGGAACACGACAATTCGGTATTGTATTGAAATCAAGTACTTACTGTCCATTCTCAAGGTCTTTTACATGGCAGACAGATGCCTCTATGTAATCTCTGTGTTTACGGTGTGGCCGCAGTGTCATGGTGTCCTCGTCTGAACAGTGTCCCAGAGATCCGTTGGGTCTGCATTCTGAAAATGGACTGGCCTTTCCATTAGGAGACATCAGTTCCACCTCTTTCTCTTTGTCCAAAAGAGTGAGCTCAACTTTGACCTCTACTGCAAAAAAAAATTGCTTGATATAAGAAAATAAGACAAAATAATTTCCTATACTTTTTTCTACACAAACTAATTGATTTGTTTGACTAAACGTAAATGGGACCCACTGCCATCTTTAAATATGTTAGTAATTGTTCTTGTAGTGAAAAGACCTGATTTATAAATTCAAGTACATAACAAATACAGTGCTATTTCTGTGCAGAAATGGCAAACCGAGTTCAAACACAGCTTGGAGAAGAACATTGGAAGCTGAAGCGCCATTAATGTACACAGTCTTTATAGAAAGTGATTGTGAAATGTGCTTCCACTACAGTCCGGTCTCACTCTAGCTTTCTCTCTGGCCGGAAAAATGTGCTGAGGGCCTGCTTCTTATGCCTTAATCACACAGGAATTCACACCTGCTGAGTGAAGCTTAATTAAAATCAATGGAAAATCATGCAAGATGACTTGAGCCGGCAGAGGAAAGAAAAAGAAAGAAAACTCGCCTTCTCAGAGCTGGCTGCAGACACTTTGTTTTTTGAGTCAGAACCGGGAAAATAACATCTGCCAGATCATTTGGTGAACATGCGTATCTATAGGTTTCATCAATGAAACCACATTTTCATTCCCGTTCCCTTATTCAGCCTACTAAAAAGAAAAATCTTTGGACATAAATGGCAAGCATTAAATATAAAGATAAGGTGTGTAGACGATTTCAGTCAAAGGGCTTCACTTAAGCAATAGGTCCAGTGCTCTAATATCTACGGTCTAATATTTATTTTATAATATATTCTTATAATCTTATAATATATTCCCACTCTAACTAAAGGTAATCATTTTGATTTTAGTGACAGCTCAACAGACAATGGATTTGGAGTCAGCATACTGCTTCAAAATGAATAAATTGTATTTTTTCAAGCAGGGAAGAGTATGAAATAGTGATTCTTGAATGCTTTATGTTGGTGATTCTCAAAAAACAGTTCCATTTGTGCCTCATTTGTGTCCCCATAATAAAATTTAACAGGATTCAGATTTAGTTGGATTTAGTTTAGTGTGCAATGTGGAAAAATACATTACATAAATACATTAAATGACAAGTATAATAATAAATAATAAAATGCATTTATTTTCATCAGAATATTAACCAGATTATTTACATTTTTATTCATTTGAATTTTCTTTGAAAAATATTTAATTCCTCTTAATTTTTTTTTCTCAACTCAGTTTTTCTGTGATGTATGGAACTTTGTTTCTGCCATGTGATTAAAAAAGGTAAATGTGACATTTTCTCTCACAATTCTGACTTTTTTTCTCGCAATGCTGGGTGTTTTTCGCAATTGTGAAACGTGAACCTGGGCCACAAAACCAGTCATAAGTAGCACGGGTATATTTGTATCAATAGCCAACAACACAATGGATGGGTCGAAATTATAGATTTTTCTTTTATGCCAAAAATCATTAGGATATTAAGTAAAGATCATGTTCCATGAAGATATTTTGTGGATTTCCTACCGTAAATATATAAAAAAAAAAAAAAAATTATTTGTAATATACATTGCTAAGAGCTTCATTTGGACAACTTTAAATATGATTTTCTCAATATTTTTATTTTTTTGCACCCTCAGATTCCAGATTTTCAAATAGTTGCATCTCGGCCAAATATTGTCCTACGCTGAAAAAAATGATTCATTGAATTTACTAATTTTTGTTTAAGGTAAGTGGTTGCAATCAATTTATTTTAGCTACATTTAAATAAACAAATGTAGTTGACTAACTTTCAACTAAATTTATTTAAATGTAGCTAAAATAAATTGTTTGCAACCACTTACCTTAAAATAAATTTTGTATCATTTTTTTCAGTGTATCCTAACAAACAATACATCAATGGAAAGCTTATTTATTCAGCTTTCATGCTGTATAAATCTCCAGGTCACAAATATAAACTTGCAATGATGAGAAGAAAATAAGTATTATGAGATAATTATGAGATACTGAGAGAGGCTTCCATGGTTTGACATGTATTAAAAAAGTATTTTTTAAGTAAAGGTTTAAGTACATATATCAAATTATCATTTTATCTTATCATATTGAATCATATTCATGTAATCAAAATCATAATATTATACAATACTGTTTTTTGAACGATTTTTGAAAGAAGTGAACCGTAATATTGTGGAATTATTATTACAATTTAAAAAACTAGCAATTTAATCAATTCTAATATATAATTTATTCCTCTGATGGCAAAGCTGAATTTTCAGCATCATTACTCCAGTCTTCAGTGTCACATGATCCTTCAGAAATTATTCTAATATGCTGATTTGCTGCTTGCATCACCGACCTCCTGGTAATCCTGTCACTTCAATATTGTAAAACAGTCAAAACAGAATAGATAGTCATAGTCATTTCTTATGTAAGTTTCCAAGCACAGTGACAGATTTCAAAAGGCCACAGTGTCACAGTCCAGCTCGGGCCGTTTCGCCTCTCTCTGCACCCTTTGAAATCCAACACCCATGGTCACACTTTCACAACTGAGTCTTTGGTCAGATGAAAGTCATTTCGGAGCCCCTGAGTAGTACCCCCTCCCCCAGCCGCCATAGAAGAGAAAGAGCAATACATTGTGAAACATTGGAAACCCAACTCATATTGCACTGTCTAATCCTCTTGAACACAGAGCAATTAAGAGCATTAAAATTCCTCCTGCACTAAAGGAAAGCCACATCACAACAGCAGTCAGGGGCCACGTTAACTGACCTATATATAGGTAGAGACACAAGTTGCAATTATTACTGGATTTAATCACCAGGGTGCGCAACACAGACTAAGGGTTTTCTACACAAGAGTGTTCATCACCTGGTTTGGGTTTGGAGAGGCATCCTCCCATGGTGGGCCCGGAGTGAAGCCAGGTGGCCCGATGAGAGGGAAGCCCAGGGTGGGTGTTAGCGGGGCTAGGCCGATCAAACACACAGGGTGGGCCGCTGGACCTGGATAAGGTAGAGGCAGCGCTGCAGGGGGGATGTTTGGGCCTGTTGGGCCCACACGGCCATCTCAGAGATCAGCGACTGTACATAATACACAGCCTGAGAAAAGACAACATATAGAAAAGACAACATATAATTGTTGTAAATCTAATTTACAGATTCATCTAATTCGCAACTGCTTTGCTATCATTGACCAGTGTTTTGGGGGCTGAGGTGCTGGTGCCCCAAACTTGCTTAACCAGCAGGACTTTTTTGACCAAACATCTTTATCAGGTTAGTTTTACTGGTGAGCAAATCCACCTTACCAGGCAAACATTTTAATACAATGCATTTAATACAATTATTCCAGTTAAACTTTTTGATAAGTTAAAAAGTTACATCTCTGCAACGTTAAAGTAGGACGACAACCTAAAGGCATTATTAAAAAATCCAATCAAAGGCTTTTTTTCTTAAGACAGCTTAAAAAGTTTAGCGTATCTAAAGTTGGTATGTTCAGTTTTTTATAGAGCTGTCATTGAAAGCATGCTGACTTTCTCACTTATAGTGTGGTTTGGTTGCTCCACAGCTCAGCAGAGAAGTCAGATTTGTAATATTACTTGGGCTGCTTTGAAAATTATTGGTTGTGATCTTCCCACTATTGATGAGATCTATGTCTCACGTTTGCAGAAAGAAGGTTTAACAATCCTGAAAGACCCCTTACATCCAGCCAGACACCTCTTTACGCCTCTTCCTTCAGGCAGACGCCGAATTAAAACTAAGTCTACACGTTTTCTGAACAGCACTTATTGTAGGATTGTTCATGCTCTTAATTCCTCTATCTAAGCATGTGCATTTCACTCCTTGTAATTGATAGGACATGCATGTATAGTTGGATTTATGTATGTGTATGTATTTATGTATGTATTTTAATGTATGTTATTATTGTTGATGAGCTCACCAAGCAAATTCCAAACAACTAGGGTGTTTGGCAATAAATAAATAAATAAACATCTGCCCATTTACTGCCCATTTATTTCCCCCCCGCAAGGCCAATGTCAATTAATAGCTGACAAAAAAAAGTGTCCACTGCACTAATCATGACTATGTCCAGACATCAGAATAACATTTGTTTTCTAGACAACTTTTACCAACTTCGCATTGGGTGCATATCATTTCAGTACACAAAAGCATTGGAAATACACAGGTCCACTTTCTATTTGCTTTTTTACTATTAAATTTACTGATAAAAGTTTGAATTTCAAAAATCTATTTGGTCATTTTTTTGCAGTGAGGTCATGTCACCCAGGTTTGCTAAAGACTGGACTTGCTTGTAGTAAAATAAATAAAATAAAATATATAATTCAGTCATGAAACTTTAGATGGTGCAGGCTGACGGGTTGTTAATGTAACTGACGATATTCAGAGAGTTAAACGACTTGACACAAGCTAATTGGTTCATGTTGCATATGCAGCCAATGAGCTTACTGCCTTGCATTTATATGACTGGCTAGCAGTTACTTGAGATTCCTGCAGCACGCTTTCAGAGTTTCTCTGAAATCCTCCACCTTCCCCAGCTCCACTTGTATAGATCTGCTACGGGTTATTTTTATGCTATTTGTGTTGCAGCAGTGTCTTAAATACTCACGGCACTGTATCGCCATATGCATTGGCAGAAGCAAATTCCTGTACTTAATCTACTAGTCCTGTACTATAATCTACAGCAATAACCAGCAGCAGCAGCAATTCAGCAGCAGCGTTGCAGATCCATTCTGCCAAGACCAAATATATTAACATTGTCATATCCATCACCATGCTAAAATCGTCCGAGAGTTGTCATGATTGAAATAAAATAAAACGTAAGTAAAATTTAAGGCAGGAGGCAGAAAACAAATTCATGTCATTTGCACAAAGCATGACTGATTTTAGAGTTTAATAGGTTAGGGTACTTTTAATTTAACTTTTTCTTTTTTCCTAGCCAAATTTGGACAAGTTTGTACATTCAAAGTTAAAATTCATTTGCATTCAGTCATTTAGCAGGTGATTTTATCAAAAGCAACTTACAAATGAGGAAAATAGACCAATCAAAACCAACAAAAGAGCAAAAATTTTATTTTTGGTGAAATAATAAAATTCAGTGCACAAAAGATACTTCATTTGCTCCACTTCCATTTGCTGTCTTTACCTGTAATTTTCTACTGGCATGTTACTCAAAGTTTTAAATGTCAAAAATTCATTTGGTCATTTTTGGTCATGTAACCCAAATTTGTCTAAGACTGGATGAACTTTGCAGGTGCAGAATATATACTGTATTTAATATATATAGAGAGAGAAAAAGAGTCATGGACATGGATAGAGAGAGATTTATAGATATATGAACATTAAAATAATAATAATAATAATAATAATAATGAAATAAAAAGCATAATGAAATTAAAATAAAATTAGTGACTAAAATTAGGATGTAGGCAGAAAACATTCCCACTGAGTCACTGTCCATGACTAATTCACCTGCCTCCCTTTGAACATGCAGCAATTCAGCTATTTAACAAACAGTCTTCAGATGATTATGTCAAGGCTAATCAAATGCAAATGTTGTAAAAGTGTAGATGATGATGGGAACTCAGCCAGCCAACAAAATGCAACATTAAGGTCAAACGGTTCATATCAACTTACTATCGTTTTATCGCAAATAGCCCTTGGGTTCAATACCCTTGCTGCTAATGCAAATCAAGAAAACTGCACGTTTGACATTGATCTATGATGTCTGTGTCCATGGTGAGTGGGATAGTGCATTCAGAAGCCCCTTTTGAGAAATGCAAGAATCCAGGGGTGGGGCAGGAACACAACTGGCCCTGTTAGAGAAGTAATACTAAAGGTCAAAGTATAATGTAATTTCTCAGATCCGAGTTTGCTGTGACTAAAGATATATTTTTAAAGCAAAGAATATGTTTAGACAAAGAAACGAAATGGTCAAAACGAATATGTATGTGTTTGCATGTTTGTAGGAGAGACAGAATAAGATCAGGAAGAACAAAATGTGTGTGCTTACATATGCATGTGCATGCATCTTAAACACACCAACTCTAATTGTTCTCAGTTTTCCACTTAAATCTTGTTTCAGCCCTTTCCCAGAGTTAACCATTACCTTCACTGATATATGTACTGTACTTTCACTAATACTTTCACAGCCTTCAAAGTACTCTCTGTTTACCCAAAACCTTTTTACTTTTTCTGCTCAGGAGGACAAAACGGGCTTAAAAATTAAAATCACAGATTTCAGCCTCACATAACTTGAGCTTAAATGCTTCAGCATCGGGGTCTTAGCTCAAGAGCCACTTGATATTCACATCACACCCAAAGGTCTGTGAAGTGGCGAGTAAAAAACAAAAGTTTGCCTTAATTAAGGAAAGGAAATGTTCCACAAACAAAACAGGAGCAGAAGCACCAAACTTTGGGAACCTTTAAAACACAAGCTTTGAGAGCTGTTACATAAAATATATTTAATGATCATCTGGTTGTGGTGCACATTTTGAAGCAAATCACATAAAAAGGTGAAAAAGAAACAGAATGAAAAGAAGTTACTCTCTTGGCACTAAATTCTCCTCTCATCTCTCTCAGAGCTCTGCCTTGTTTATGGTATTTAGAGATGCAGCATGAAAAACACATACTTTAAACAATCCCAAAAGCATCACCAAAATGGACTGCCTGCAACAAACAGCAAAAAATAGACCGCCTCCCTCTTCCTGCTGGCAGAAAAGAGCCATTTCTGCTATTCCTGAAGAATTTATGAAAATCTCCATAGCAACTGTGAATCTGTCTATAGAAGCTGTGCACAATGCATTATGGTTTATGGCTTACATGACGGTAAATAAATAAAGTGGTAATTTTGTTCCACCCTCTCTCGCTCTTTACTATACTTTACTATAATATATAAGAATACATTTATCAAATAATAAACCTACATCTCACTAAAAGCTAGTACTATTCTACAGTCACAATTCACCCCAAGTGTTCTCAAAAGTTCTCTTTTAAATTCAAATTCTCATTACAGCCTTTGTTTAAGTTGTTGTGTGTAATTCTCTTATATTCTAATATATTTTACATTAAAATTAGCAAATAAAGGCAGTGTAACAAATACTACATATGAATAATAAATTATTTTTTGTAATGAGAATGAGATTTTAATGCATTACAGTAATATTAAATAGAGAGGAAATCATGCTTAAGTGTCAAATTCACAATGCAAAAAAAAAAGCAAAATTTGAGTCAGACATTTCCTTAATATGTTGCAACATATTAAACCTTATTTGCCTGTTACAGTACTCTTTATAAGCAGAGGCTATTAACCGTACAGCATTGCCACATTGCTTGCTTACATTTTAGTGAATCATGTATCAACTTCTTTTTTGGATCAACTGCTGGACTTTCTGGGCAATCGGGCATCAAGCCCTTAATATTTCACTTTTTCCCCTAAAAGTAGGTTAATCAGATTTTCAGTTTTTACAACATACGACACAGGTCTCCTTCTTGCATACTGTTGCGTCTATCCACAAGCCAAAAGCAAAAACTCTTTGCGGTAAACAGGCTGTCCGCCTCACTACCTTCCCTATATGTATATATACAGACATAGAAAGTACATATGTAGAGTTCATTTGCAAAAACAGATAACTCTGTTTTTTAACAATTTTCAAAAATCATGTTTTTCATTGTGCATTCCAATTAATCTCAATCAAACTGCAGGTGGGTTATTTTGATTAAGTAAAAATAACTAACAAATACAGCTAACTAACACAATTAAACAATAAAAACATGATAACATAATAAAAAACATGATTTTTGAAAATTAAAAATTTAGTTTCTGCAAATAAACTCTTCATATATAGTAGCACCTAGCAGCTGGGTTATGTAGGGGGTAAAAAAACAAACCACAGGTGCATTATTTCCACATATGAAAGAGGAAAATTAAATAAAGGGGACAACCCAAAGAAAGAGCTCTTTAATATCTTAATTGTTTAGACTGCAGTCAGATTTTGGCTAAAAGCATCTGTTAAATGCATACATGTAAATGCCAGATTAAAGGGAGACTTTTGTTTAATCTCACATGTGCTTTATCAGACATCTCAGTATCTCAGATTGTACTCAGATATGCCAAGATACCAAATCAAATTTAGCCAAAATCAAATTATCTTGGTAATGATGCTTATATATAGCAATGAAAATCTATTGCTCTAATCTATTACTGGAAAGTATGCTGACATTACAGCAGTACATAACATTCTGAACTTCATCTAAAACAGCATTTTTAGAACTATATCATGCATGCCATTTTAATTCATTCATTCAATTAAAAATATACAAAGTGAAATCATATTTTTTGTAAAAAATAATATTTATCACACCACAGGACTATGTAAAATTAAACAGTGAAGGTAAACAGCTGATTACAATGGTGAAAAAAATCAAAAATATATCGTTTGTTTTCATTTTTCATAAACACTCCTGTTCAAAGGTTTCTTTAATCAAAAAATCTTGAAAAAATGCATCACAGGTTCCCCGAAAACATTAAGCAGCACAATGCTTTCAACATTGATAATAATAATAAATGTTTCTTGAGCAGCAGATCAGCATGTTAGAATGATTTCTGAAAAATCATGTCACGCTGAAGACTGCAGTAGTAATGTTGCTGAAAATTCAGCTTTGCATCACAGAAATAAATTACATTTAAAATATATTAAAATAGAAACAGCTTTTTCAAATGACTGTTTATACTATATTTTTGTTCAAATAAATGCAGCCTTGTTATAGGAGTGTAAAATGCATCTTTCAAAAACAGCAAAAAATCTTTCTGACCCCAAATTTTTGAACAGTAGCATATATTATGACCCTGAATACTGATGTTGTTCTGTTTCTGATGTTAATCTGTACGTCAAATATTGTCCCATTTGTCAGAAATTTTAGGAGATATAGTCGATAGTCCATTAAGTCTGAACAACAATGATCAGTAATATTTTCTTATGGCAGTGTTCAGGACAAACACCGTCTCTCGCAGGATCATTATTGATCCCGCAGGCTTTCATTTTCTACCCCTGCTGTTCCACCAAATCGTTCTGACAGTTGCAAGTTACAGCTCTACTCACAATACTGCAATGTAGCAGCAAAGCTGGCCTAAGACTGCATTATAACAGAAGCTCTGGCCCACCATCTAAAGCCATTTCATTAAAACGATTCCAAACAAACAGCCTGCAAAAGCATTTTCTCTCCTCCTGAAAGCCTTGAGGAGACAACCTACACAAGCACAACTGTCCACAATCTGAGCAACGACTGACTGCCCTGGCCAATGACAAAAACAATATATGACAGTCAGTCACCTACTGTATGATCACGCATGTCTCTCATCCATCCTTCTGTTCAGCTGCCAAGAACTGGAAATGTCCTGTTATGTCATCAAGTAAATTTGAGTGAATGCTGAACTAGACTTGTAAGTTTGTCCCCTTCCCACACCCACAACGTCGCCTCCACCAGCGTGCACGTGCACACACACACACACACACACACATACAAACGTTATCACCTGAACTCTGACTGACACGCGAGTACAAAGGCAGCGCTACACAGTGATGTGTGTCCTATAGCCATGACATGAGCACTGGATGGTTTCAGCAACTACGTAACTCCACAGGTGGAAGCATGTGTCAGCAGTTAGACTGTAGATACATGACAGCACTGGTTTTATCACACGGTGTCAATCATTCATTCAGTCAGAAAACAATAAAAAAATTCAATCAGAAAACAATAAAAAAAAACAGTGAACAACACAGCCGAGTGCCATCTGAGAATTCAAACTGAAATTCAAAGAAATTCATATACAATAAGAGTCATTTTTTTTACAATTTGCCAAGACAAACTTTCAATGATGACTTGTCTCGAAGTATAAAAGTTTAAAAAGTCTTTTTTAAAGAAATTTATACTCAAATTGAAAACAGTATCATACTAATAAGCAATGTTTCTTAAGCACCAAATCAGCATATTAGGATGATTTGTGAAGGATCATGTGACACTGAAGACTGGAGTAATGATGCTGAAAATGTATTCTTGCATCACAGTAATAAATTAGTTAAAAATACATTAAAATGGAAAACCGTTATTTTAAATTGAATAATAATTATTTTTGAATATAAGAGACCTTTCAAAAACATTAAAAAATCTAACTGATTCCAAACTTTTGAATGGTACTGAAGGCCTACTTGATTTTTATATTATATACTTCTTCGTATTTTAGAAATGATCTTTTAATTACCGCTTCAGGTACCTATACAAAATACTCCAGTAAATTCTAACCAATAAAACAAAAAATGATAATAATAATAATGCAATGAGACAAGTAAATGAAACTTTAGTTGCTCTCGGATTGTTCTCCTGAGAAAAAGACCCCAGCAATCTCACATTCGTCTCAAAAGAAATGAATGTCTCAAACTGAGCCCAGCATTACCAAGATACCAAATTCTGAAATCACAGGTCAGAACTCAAAGGTTTCTCATTAAATTCATCCAAGGTGACAGATCTTCTCAAAACCACCAAACAAGTAACCTCTACACATTAAAAACGTCCTTTTGCAATGATATTTTGAGTCTAAACTTGACTGGCAGATAACGTTTTACTGACCAGCATCTGAAAAAAATATATATATCCCTTGAGGCGAATTTGATGCTCAAACAAATGACACTAGAGTCAATGCAAACCAAGATTGCAGAAGTTGTCAACATTCCCTAAGTAAAAAATGGCTTCTGGTTAAACATTAGGCCATTTGCCCTGATCTCAAGATGATAAAGTGTCTCCTGATCGAAGGAAGATAATTTAGAGTACGAGCACTCACAACAAAGCAGAACCGCACTTAATGTTTGACAGCCTTCACCCTGCTCTCTCCTGTTTCCATTCAATGATACCTGTCCCTAGTTTTATTCCACAACACAGTAAACCAGTTGCACTGAAGCCCAGCTGTTTGATCAACATGCTGTGGGAATACAGGCAAAGCATCACAGCATTGTTTGAGTGTTTACACTAGAACATTCACATGTACCCTCAGTCAGGGATGTCATGTACTGTAAGCAGTAATGCTGTTTTTAGCTGAATGGATGTGCTTTACAAGCAAACAATGACGTGTTTGCAAGAATTTAGACTTGCTTGTCAGGAAACACCATACTGATTATACTGATTCCTGATTATTATTAATGATGGCCTGTGATTCTCATTCCTATCAAATAAAAAATATATTGCATTTATGACAGGGCGCTCATCTAACAATAAAATAATAATAATAATTCAGAAATGTATGCATTTGGCAGATGCTATTATCCAAAGCAACTTACGAAAGAGGAACAAAAGCAGTTCGCCAAGGAGCCAATAATATTCGGAATAAATCTTATAGATCTTATAGAAAAATAGCTCTTTTCGGTAGTCCAGCACACAAAGGGCCCCTTTTAAAGAACAATGTCTGAGCGATAAAAATTTCCTTTGTTAATCCCCAAAACTACAATAGCAGTCTAGAGTTGTAGTGAGATGTAAAGAGGCTTTTGTTTGACTTTAGTTTATCACGTCGAGCTACCACAGGATTATTACAGTGCAAATGAAATTCAAATATTGGCTTACAGCTAATCAGATTCCTCATTAGGAGCTCTGAAAAGAAGAAAAAAATCATGACCTGATAGTGGCCTTCTGACGTCTTCTGATATTTGACATGTGTTTTACATGCTCCTTGAATTCAGCTGAAAGTATTGTGACCTGCTGTAAGTCTTTTCAATAATCAGAAGTTCACTGAAGTTCAACACTGATCTGGTTGTGGAATTTAGACGCTAACCTTTAGTACATTGTGGGTTAAGGCACATACTCATAATTCTAGCTGTTACTTTAACAGTCAAAGCAAATGGTGTTTGAAAAGTATTTGGTCAAAATGTTCAAATACACCATATAGAAACTACATTATTTCTATTTTTTTTTTTTTTAATAAACCACTGGTAAACAAACAGATTACAATTTGCAGTTTAAGCCTGAACATTCATGGGAGAAATCTTGATATATCCTTCAATTCTTTCAGAATCCTTCAAGATTTTGTTATAGTGTTAAGCTCAGCAGTACTTTAATATCTCTCGCATGTTCGATACACTGATAAATATTGGAGGAGAATTTACTTTAAATCTTTTTTCACACAGAAATAGCTAACAATTTCACAAATAATTATAAACAAATGACAAGTAACACATGACATTTTGAAGTACACAATCAATCAGTCAATCAATAATTGGTATAATATGTATAAATAATTGGTGTATAAAGCATTTTCACTAAATAATTACAGGAAATGGAAAGTAACACATGAAATGAAATTATAATCATACTTGGAAAACATGCTCCAATAATCTTTATATTAATTATTTATTAATATATATTTATTATTAAATCTTAATTTAATAGCCTAAATATAAATGTATATATTACAAGAAAACTGACTATAGAAATTTCCAAATTTCCACAACTTTCAAGAAAAAGTATGCCTTTTCCATGCCTGGAAATCATAGTTTTAAAATTCCTTAATATTTCTGTTTTTCATGATTGTGGGGAAATACACTGTAAAGAATAAGTTTTTCTTCTACAAAATATCACATTTCATTGAACGTTACATGCCATTTGTATGTGAAATTTATTAGCAATTTCAGAGTAAAAACGAAACTTTTTTTTTTCAGTGTAGAAAGAAAAACTGATGCTGAGATAGATGGAGAGAACTAAAGTTTACTTAAGTTCATCCATCATCTGAGATCTCAATGCACCACTACAATACTCCAACGTTGTGGACCTCAAATCTGCACCAATCTACTGTACCTGACCAAACAGCTTCGCTGTGCAAAATTCAGCCTCAGATGTCACACGTACGGAGCTTTCTTTTATCTTATCTGCTAGCAGAAGTTCATTAAATCTGATAAGACACAGCTCCATGCGCTAGCAGATTACAATCTGAATTGCATAACATTGCCAAACTGAGAGTTAATGATCTCTACTGACCTGGTCCGGTCTAAATCAGGTGTGCTCAGAGTTTTCTGCATAAGGCCAGAGGTGTGGAAGCTGCTGAGATGTCACTAGGTATCCAGTCTGATGTTATCTGTGGAGCTGGATTGGTGTTATTCCTCTTTCCTATGGAGAATTCCAGAGCGTAGCACTCTCCTCTCCTGCCTCCTCCTCACGCTTTTACTGCAGTAGCCCAAGATCAAGGCACAGTCCCACCACAAACCTCTGACACACACACCAGAAAGCAGAGGCACTTGTAAGAACCGCTCTCTCTTACTCTCTCTCTCGCTCCGCTTTGTGCTTGTCTTTCATAAACACCCTCTCTTTTTACCCCTTTCTTTCTTTTTTACTCACTCCTGCTCTCTCTCTCTTGCTCTCTCTCTCTCTCTGGCGGAGGTTGGGGTTGCAGCAGCTGGACTCTTGCCAGTAACTCAGCTGTATGCAGTATTGATGGAGTTGCTCAGGGATGCTAACACAGCATGAATTTTCCCAGCGCTCCACTTTCCCTTTCGCTCTTCACCACCTCCGTCGCTCCTTTTTGTCACTCCCCCAACCTATCAGTCTGCTTCCTTTGGTTGACTGCTATCTAAATCACTCTGTTCCTATGATCTCTTTTATTCTCCTTAGTTTTATTGAGCTTGTTCTCTCTCAAATGTATTACGCTGTGGGTCTAAGTTGCGATTAAGCAGATCAAATCTCAGGTTCTTGCTTCATTACTGTATATGCTGCCCCTGTGGATGATCTTTCTACAGATGGGGGAGTCGTGAGGGAGTATTGGCCTAATGGTTAGTTAGACAGTCGGACTCGTAACCTAAAGGTTGTGAGTTCGATTCTCAGATCCGGCAGGAATTGTAGGTGGGAGGAGTGAATATCCAACACTCTCTCCACCCTCGATACCATGACTGAGTTTCCTTGAGCAAGGCACCGAACCCCCAACTGCTCCCTAGGCGCTGCAGCATAAATGGCTGCCCACTGCTCCGGGTGTGTGTTCACTGCTGTGTGTGTGCACTTTGGATGGGTTAAATGCAGAGCACAAATTCTGAGTATGGGTAACCATACTTGGCCACATGTCACGTCACTTTTTCATTTTCAGATCATTAGCGCTCATTAGTGGCGCTTACTAAGACTATCACTATTATTTTTGCACATACTTAGGTTTAGGAATTTGAATGAACCTTTAATCCTAAGTAATGGTTAAATGCAGGTGGTTTTCCCATCCTATAATCTATGTGCTACGGAATTAAAAGTTTGTTGTTGAAAATAGGTGTGCTACAATTTTGTAATTAAGAGGATTTTCAGCTGATGAATAATAAAAAAGGGCTCTGACTTTGGCCATAACTTAGAACACCCTAGCATACTAAATAAATACTACATACTAGTAACAACTAGTAACAGCGATCTGTCACGACGCGTTATAGAGCCACAAAACGGTACTTATTGTTTGAATTTCTTTTAAAAAATGACAAAATTTGAAAGCTAAGACTTTGTTTTATACCAACAGTAACATTCTCAGTCTTGTCTATCGGCACGTTGTCAGTGTCCTCTTTCCACCTCAATGTATTTATCACTGTGTGAGAACATGATGTGTGGCACGAGAGTGACATGGCTTGTCGGACATCTTTACAAAGGGTCGGTTGCACACAAACTGCATTGCAGTCATTTCCAATTTATGGCCAGTCGACCAGTACAACTCTGACTAAAAGCCACCAGAACACTATAGAAACTGCATAGCGACACACTAAAACTATTTAGAACACCCATACAACTGTCTGCTGTGGCAACATGCTTAAAACCATCCAGAAAACTGAGAAAACTGCATACCAACATTCTAAAACCACCTAGAATACCACAGTAATTGCATAGCACTGCTTTAAAATCAATCTCAACACCCAGCATAGCTATGTACTTAAAACCTCCCCTAAACACCCTAAGCACTGCATGGCATCATGCTAAAAAAACACCCAGAATACCCTAGTATCTGCATAGCAATACACTAAAACCAATTAAAACACATAAAAACTGTGTAGCCGTACACTAAAAACCAACCAGAACACCCAAACTACATAAGACACGAAAGCCAATCAGAACACCCTGACAACACAGCGACATTCTAAAAACAATCAGAAAACCCAAGTAACTACATAGCCATGCATTAACAAAACACTCTAACAACTGCATAGCAATGTGCTAAAAATCACCCAGAACACCCTAGCAAACATCTACCTCTGTAGCAACTATGCACTAACCTTAACAACAAACCCTAATGTAAACATCTAGATCTATTCTCCATCATGTGAGTCTGACTGCCTTTGAAAAAGATGTCTGACGATACTTACAGTCTAATTATTATTGAAAGGGTCAATGAGGCTCTTTTTGCTGTGCTCATCACAAAGAGGAACCTCTCTGATTTCATATTCATTAAATATGCTGTCGGATCAGAGAACAGGACGCTTCATTTCAGGAGAGACTGTGACTAAACCTGAAATGATGATTCACTGATTAAAGCTGTTCTTTCCACTTAGATGCAAACAACAGTTTCACAAAAACAAAATGTTTGTCACAATGCATTAAGGCAGCAGTAAATAACAACCAATGCATTAGTGATTCAGTCTTGCACCAGCAGTCTGTTTTTACTTCAGTCGTCTGACATCTCTGCAGCTGCCAGCAGGTACAATCAAACTTACCTCCATCAGCAAGTAAAGATCTTGGTAGAAGATCTACTTGTGAGGCCCTCTGCTGGCAATGGAGGAAAGACACCAAAGATTAGAGGTGAAGAGCTGAGGAAACATCACCTCAAGGATAAAAGGACAAACACGATAAATCATTTCAGGAGGCACTCATTCCCTTCATCAGACATGGCCTTTCCCAGTGCACAGAGCCATACAGGTCACAGCATATTATATAGAAGATCACAGATCTGATGAATTATGAATTAGCCTTATTCTGTGTTATGAATCTTAATGGCTTTTTCCTGTAGATGTGCTTTTCCTGCTGGTTTCAACCCCTGTGGAAGAATCAATAGCTTTAGATTTAAGGACACAATTACTTATTGATAAGGTTAGCACCTGGATGGATAGTGACAATAAATCATTAGTATTTTTGTTTAAAAATGCAAACGTGAGAAATATTGGCGAGTTTAAGAAACCCATGAGTACAATCAAATTTAAAATCTATCAGTTATGATAACACATTAGATTAGATATCATTTTATTAATATAACACAGGAATTTAAAAAGAAAAAATTATATATTTTTTTGTATTTATTTATTTTTAATTCCTGTATTATATATATATATACTGTACACCACCATTCAAAAGTTTGGGTCGGTAAGGTTTTTTAGATTTTTATGGTCACCATTTTATGGCTGCATTTATTTGATCAAAAAGTAATAGTAATAATGTGAAATATTATTAGAATTTAAAATAACTGTTTTCTATTTAGATAAATTTTAAAATGTAAGTTATTCTTGTAATGGATTTTCAGCATCATTACTCCAGTTTTCAGTGTCACATGATCCTTCAGGAATCATTCTAATATGCTGATTTGCTGCTCAAGAAATATTTCATATCATTGTAAACACTTGTTGTGCTGCTTAATATTTTTGTGAAAACTGATACATTTTTCATGATTCTTTGATAAATAGAAAGTTTGAAAGGATTATAAAAATGGTTATAACAGTATAATTGACTGATGATGACAGAACATCATCAAATGAACACTGTCTGATTCTAGTGCACACTTTTTAACACAATTTAACACCTTTATCTCTGCAGCTAAGATGTGCTTTCAGATATTAACAAGGGATGATATCAGCAGTTAAGCACTTAACATCTGTATATGGATGTATGCTCACTGACTGCAGGCCAAAGGCACACCCTCTCTTCATTTGTACCCGCTGACCTCCGTTTCACAGGAAACTCTTATCTGAACTCCACGCTAGATGACTTTCACTGGCAAGATTAGCCGAGCGCTAAAAGGTAGCGTGCCTGTCCTAGACAAGAAAAAAGAATTCATTGTTTCCAACTTCTGCTTCAGCTGTGGTCTGTCTCTCCTTATATGTCTTCATTTCCTTTATACTTGTTTTAGCCTTGTCTATACAGGCTACACAATGTTTGCTATCTCAAAAACACTTCACAACAGAGGAATGGAGGCGTTTGGAGTGAGGTCTAATCAAATTATACACTTTTATTTAGCTTATCCTCATTCATCCATCAATTTATAAAACTCTTGGCTTGATTTAACAATAATTCAACATAAACATGTTCAATCAATAACTGACTTCATTATGCTTAGGGATATTCATCCTCACGTCGCTCTGAAACTTAAGACTTTCTTTTTTCTGTGGAACATAATAGAAAAACATATAAGAAGATGGAATGGCAGAATTGTAAATGGGTGAATTATCTCTAAGAACAAATCTTTTACCTTTAAAATGTTTTCAGTTAATTTCAGTTTTATGATTATGCACAGAATATAGATCCCAAAATATAATTACAAACAACACATACTATATTCTCAATTGGAAAAGCTTGCATTACAGCATTAACCATAATTGGCAATGCTACCATTGATAAAACGTACTGTTGATAATAAAAAAAGCGTCAAATAATGCACACACAAATAAAATAAAATAATAAAATAAAACTAAACTAAACTAAATAAAAGCAAATAAAATAATATATATATATATATATATATATATGTATATATTTTACTATACTAGTTTAAATGTTTTTAAATCTATACCAATAGGCCACTGATTTCTTTTCCAAAGAGTGCTTTGAAAGTCTCCTGACAGCTTCAGAAAATGTGAATAATTCTGTCCAAATGCTTCCAAATCATGCATAACGTTAATTGAGTTTTCGGTCCAATGCATCATCAGTGCAAATAAATCAGCTGCCATCCCGTACAACCCTTACAAACAAGATTTTGAGAGTTTTAGTATTCTTTAGGCTAACAGCTCCCAAATCTCTCAAGTCTGCAGAGATTGATTCTTATGTAAAAGACCTGAAGCATTACTAAAAGTATAATTTAGCTCTCAAGGGGATGAATAAATATTTTTAAATCACCAAGCAAGTAATTCCTCTGACTGCAATCAAATTGCAAACGAATTCAATATTTCATGGTAACCGTCTGGCATGTTTGTTTAGTAAAGCTTAGTTGCATCTTTGAATATTTCCAGCTTTTAGATAAAATTTAAACTATATGATTTCCGTCTTTCTGTAATGCTGAGTTCTCGGGCGTTGTTCTTGATTACGAGCAAGAATTTTACTTTGCAGCTTCTCTTCATGATCGCCCATGCAGACAGCAACAAAAAGAAAAGCCCCTCCAACAACTAACAGAAGTCCAGCAAACCAGGCAGAAAACATGGCCTCTCCATACTCCCATCTGGGCATCACATCCGGAAGATTCTCATCCCAGAACTTCACTACCATTATGTATGCCATTAGCGAAACAGGTGCAAGGGTCGTGATCCCCGACACAATGATAAACACTCCACCAAGGATGAGCAGCGTCCTCTTCATCCTCTCTCGCCCGGCACCAATCTCAACACCTTGGAGTCCGAAAAAAGCAGCCGCCACACCAAGGAATCCCGTTGCGATGGAAATGCACATGAGAACCCGTGACACTAAAGTGTCTAGTGGAAGGGCTAAAAAAGACTCGAAGGCTTTGCAGTGAATGCCAACTTCCTCTGTGTAGATACACATGTGCCAGAGACCCTCGTACCAGTTCTCCATCTCATTCAGATCGGAGTTCATCGTCTTCCATAGTGGCAGGAAGGTTGTAATAAAGGTTGTGACTAAACCTCCGAAGGACACAAAGAGCGAAGCTCTCTGGACAAACTTAGTGGTGAACAGCACCATGTTAACACTCGTCTGTTCTTTTGCTTTGTCTGTCTGTCCATCTGAGATTTTCAACTCGTATGTCTGGTCTAGTCTGGACTGGCTCCTCCTTTGCTTTAATAAAAACCCACCTGTTCTTGCCGGATAATCCAGCAGCCCTTCACAACGGTGGGACTGTTTTTCAAACTGATGAATATCTTTACGGAGGACAATAACTGCTTTTTAAAGAGGAAATATGATATGTCCAGTTTTAAGTCTGTGCAGGAAGCCTGAACAGAGCTCAATAAGACTTTATTGAGATTGAGGGAGAAGAAAAGAAGGAATTAGAAAAAGCTTCAAAGTAACCTCTGGTGAAATGAGTTAAAAGAGCCTTTTTCCCTTTCTAACTGTAGCTGATGATAACTCAGAAGTGATACTAAAGAGTTTTATGATGCTGTAACTCAGGATGTGTCCAGGTAACAGTCAAATGAATGAGAGCTTGTTTTTGAGAACACTATGTACCACAGGTTTTTTTTCCTCTGAAGCTCCTCTTATATTTGGAGATCGGTGGTTGGAAATTGGACACCTTGTCCTACATGAGCTGAGCTCATCCATACCTCACCATTTGTCCTTGTACACCGACTGTGGATATCTTCCCCTTTATGTATAATAGGCTAGATTTAAAGATGGCACAACCTTAAGTAACATTCCATACACTACCATTCAAATTTGGGATCAGTATGATAGTATGAAAGATGTATCAAATTTAACATTGATAATAAGAAAATTTTTTTGAGTTTCTTTTACAATCCTGACAAAATTTGACCTCCATCTTTGTTATCTTAAAAAAAACTGTCAAACTTCAAGATGGGTACTAATGAAAACAATTTACAAACAAATAACCAACCAAAAAAAAAAAAAAAATTACCCGAATTTAAAAGCAATTTATTAAATTTCTAAAAGAAGACTATAAAGCCTTATCTTCGCAAATCTGATGTAACCAGATCCACACACTGAAATGAAAATAATTTGGCTGGTTAAAGGTCAAGGATTGATCTGTGCTTTGAACATCATAGAGCCACAAAAGGATTTGGTGTAATCGCTTAAAGGAATAGTTCATGCAAAAAGTCCTCTATCCATAATATTGCTTTTTCCAGTGGAAAAAGTAGTCTTATCTGAATCAGGAGAGAAATATGCACAGATCAAGCACTGTTTACAAGTGAAAACAGACCAAAACAGTTGTAAACAAATGTGTTGATGGATTTTAACGTGAGAGGACAACAGGGAATGGACTTTTTCCCACTGAAGAAAGCATTATTATGGACTCATATTTTGGTCAGAAGCAACCATTTAAAGTTAAAATGTCTTGCATTTGTTTATTTAAACACTTTTAACAAGACATTAATTAATGGAATGGAGTGGTGTGGATTACTTGTGGGTAATTGTGATGTTTTTATCAGCTGTTTGGACTCTCATTCTGACGGCACCCATTCACTGCAGAGGATCCATTGGTGAGCAAGTGATGTAATGCTACATTTCTCCAAATCTGTTCTGATGAAGAAACAAACTCATCAACAACATCTTTGACAGCCTGAATTTAACAAATTTTCATTTTTGGGTGAACTATTCCTTTAATTTAACCCTAACCTTTTGATGAAAACGAAGCGGTAAAACTAGGTCGTGTGAAAGGGCCTCTTCAGTTAACTCTAAAATTGTGCTAATGTTCCGAGACATGTTCAATCACTAACAATGTCAGATAATAATAAAGTCTGATCTTTGAGGCTGTGTGGCCTGAGAGATGCCCAGGTGAAGTTGCAGCTCCTGGCATCATGTGAGCTGCTCTGAAAAGAATGATCCCCTTTGTGCTGCTATCCAAAACTTTTCATTTTTCTTTCATCACCCCTGTCTCAGGCTCAGCTTTTATGGTGTTCTGTTGAAAATGACAGCAAACAGTATTTCAGATAATAATGTTTATATTTTGTTCCAAATTGTTTGAGGACATCAATTATTTTGACTTTGGAGTGAAGTATTCCACTTACCGTTTGAATAATTTTTTCATTAAAAGGTGCTGTATGTGATTTTAACAACATGAAATCTCCAAAACCTTACACTTTTCTCACTGGATAAAAAGCACACGTTGTTTAAAGAGCATTGGGCTTCAGTGATATCTGTCAGGTAGTAGAGAAAGCTTATACATGAAGTTTGAAAACAGTCACTTTCAGCACCTTTAAATAGCATGTTAATGTAGTCTTATTACCCAAATTGTACAAAGGATGAATGAACAGATACTTACAAATTTGTTTCTAGCCATCCATCATTCACAGTAACTCCCCTCAAGTAATCTCGTCTACATTCTCCCTCTTGTTGTTTACATAATATATATGCATAAGATAAACCACAAAACATTGTCTGCTGATGTTGCACAGTTTATTAAGGCATGTTGCCCACAGGGCCGACAGGACACTCTGCTTCATCTCAATGATTACAGTAAAGCATACATGAACATTGACTGTTGTGATGATCCACTTATATAATTATATTATGCCGTAACTGCATAGTAACGAGCACTGACATAATTCAGGATAATAAAAGCATCACAGGCTCACTACAAGGTTCAGGAATAAATAAAGTACTACCATATTCATAAAGTGCAGTAGATCAAGTCTAGGTCATATTTCATCACAAATATCAAATGAAAAAAATGACATTTTGCTTAAAGAATAAATATATTCATAATAAAAATTTAATTCTCATTACTGTAATGCAAAAAGAATATTTCATTTTATTTCTTAAAAGTGTATATATATATATATATATATATATATATATATATATATATATATATATATATATAAAATGTACTGTACTTGTTGCTGCATTGCTGTTTATTACATTTACAAGAATCTAATGAAATCAACCACTGAAGAACATCGAAAGAATTATTAAAAGTAAGACATCTGGACTCATTATAGAAATGTAGAGGCAAAATGTTTGTAACTATCATAGAAAAAAATACGGGGCCCTAAAATGAGTTCATTTTCTTTATGCAACATATCTTTTTTTTTCCTTTGGATTTTTAAATGAAAAATGACCTGGACATTTTTCTGCGAGATTAACTCTAATAGGAGTGTTTTTTCAAACATTCTTTATGTGGGATACATAATTATATGTGTCTAATTAAACAACATTGTTGGCCGGCGACTGATTTGATGTGCACTACAAAACAAGGTTTTTGTCCAAAATATATATATATATATATGCACATTAAAATAAATGTAAACGTGAGTCTAACTTATAGCAATTTTATGATCATCCAGCATGTCTCTCACACACACAACTTGGTAAATAAAATCTAGGGGAACGTGAAGCAGCAAACAGGACCCGATCTCATTGAGGAGGGGTGTGAGGCAGGATTATATATGGGCTGGGAGGAGGTGCTGGATGAAAAGGGAAGGAAATGGAGCGGAAGCGTAAATGAAAAAGTCCATAAGGGACGGGACGTGAAAGGGGAGGAGAGACTATATATCAGAGCTCATCTCAGTGCACTGTTTGTCTGATATGTGGGATGCCAGCGAGTCAATGATGTCCAACAGCAGCGGTTGGCTGAGCGATCGCAGGTTGGGGAGCTTGGACACCTTCAGGGAAGGAAGGAGAACCAAAGAAATAAATGGTAAACAACACAGGCCATGCAAGAGACCGCAAATAAACAGCCAAAAAGAAACAGATAAGCTAACAGGACCAAATAGAACAGAATGTCAAATATGTTTGGGGAAATATGTTCACAAAAGGCACTCACTGGCATTTAAAAATACTAGAAGTGTTTGGTGTAACCAAAAGTGGGACAATTTACACCTACTGAAGTGAATTTAATCTATTGAATAAGCCTAGATGCATATCAAACACACAAGTCTTAGATAATAAAAAGCCGTTAGTTGTTACAGACCTCTCTGTATTAAGAAATGACTACAGTAGTGTATACATTTAAAAGCTTGTAGAGGTTATCCATGTCGCACTGAATGTCTTGGTGACTTGTTTTTAGCCGTAGCGAGGCAGCCAGCACACACTCAGAGCTGTGGTCAATAGCACACCCACCTTGGTGAACTGATGGACTATAATATGTAGGCAGTGTTTCTTCATATCCAGAGCTTGAGTCTTATCAGCCGCTTCCAAGATCTAAGGATGAAGAAAGGATGATAGCATGTGACTGCTGTTCTTGATCATCAAATGGTTCAAATGTTATGATATTCAGTACCGTTCAAAAGTTTTGGAGTTGATAGGATTTAATGTTTTTGAAAGAAGTCTCTAACCAAGGTTGCATTTTTTGATCAAAAATACAGTGAAAAGTTATTTTGTGAAATATGGTTGCAATTTAAAATAGATGTTTTACATTTTAATGTATTTTAAAATGTAATTTATTGACGGCAAAGCTGAATTTTTAGCATCATTACTCCAGTCTTCAGTGTCACATGATCCTTCAGAAATCATTCTAATATGCTGATTTGCTGCTCAAAAAACATTTCTTATCATCAATGTTGAAAACAGTTGCACTGCTTAATATTTTTGTGGAAACCCTGACACAGGATTCTTTGATGAACAAAGTTAAAAAGAACAGCATTTCATATATGACGGACATGATCCATAATATCCCTTCCATCAGTAAAAAAAAAGAAAAAGAAAATCCATCTCGTGTTGTCCATCTCCAAATTCCACCAACATATTTGAATTGTTTAGGACTGTTTATATTTCGCTCCTGATTCAGATCAAATGACATTTTTCACTGGAGAAAGCAGTTCAAAAGTTAAATTGCTGCAATGATGGATTTGTTTCTTATAAACACGCATCTTTTGGCTTCATAAGACATTAATTGATGGACTCGTGCAGATTACTTGTGGATTATTGTGATGTTTTATTTCAGGTGTTTGGACTCTCATTCTGATGGCACCCATTCACTGCAGAGGATCCATTAGTGAGCAAGAGATGTAATGTGAGCAAGTACCTGTAAGACATTTTCTACAGTAACGTTCATCTCCAGATTTTGCTTGCAGTAGGCCTGAAGTCTGTTGTTGGAGAAGCCATAGTAATAAGGTGCTGCAAACAGGTATCTGTGCGCTAGTTAAAGGACAAACATATAATTTAAAAATGGATAAAGCTCAGGTCACTGAGGCACCAATCACGCCTCTTGCATGTGGGATGAGTTTTGTCAAAATATTTGATGAGACATATTTGTTCAAATATGTAATAATAATAATAACAATAATAATAATAATAATAATAATAATAATAATAATAAAAAGGGATCAAAAGCAATACAACAATGCATTGTGCATGCAACCAGAAATAAAGATTGCATAAAATACTATAAAATGGAGCACATGAAGCAGTAAAAAGGATACAGCGAGTCCTCTGGAGGCATGTTGACATCCCCATAATAAATGTAGCGCAGCATGGACTCAAAGGCCTGTGTACTAGGAACCATCTCACCTATTGAAATGTTCACCTGGCCATCCTCTGGCATGAAGGAGCGGAACATGGCCTCAAAATAACTGTCAAAGGATTGAGGCAGCAATCAACTGGTAAATTATTCATAGTCAAAGTTAAAAATGTAAATAAAATTTAAAAAAATTTCACTTGTACTAAATATTTCAGTATAAGCTGTCAAGGCAAAATGTCAAATTTTCATTAAGTTAAAATTACTAAAACATAAACTGTAACTAACTAATCTAAAACTGTTAAAATAAATTAAGATAAATAATAAAAAAAAAAAAAAAAAAAAAGACAACAAAATTACTAAACATGGAAAATATAAAAATCAAAACATTAGTGTGTACTATAATACTATACCATGATTTACCAGATTCATTCAGACTTAAATATATAGTATGGAAAAAAGAAAATACTGTGGAAGTCAATAGCTACTGTTAACTGTTTGTTTTGAACCTCAATTTTGGATGAACTATCCCTTTAATATTTTAAATGCAAAGCGATTTTTGTCAAGGCCCTGGTGACTATCATCATTACCTGGAGCGAGCAGCAAGTATGGCCTTATGTGCAGGGCGCGGATGACCATCTAGCAAAAGGATGATGTCACAGAACTCATGGCCCGCCCCCTCCAGACAAGCCTTCATGTCCTGCACCAGAGACGTGCCTGAAACAAAATAATTTTTTTGGAGCCATATCCCCTATATTGGATCTGTCCTGAAAGCTTGAGTGCTTACAGAGAAAGGACAAAGAGAAAATATGTTTAACCTATATCCACCGGCTGATCCGAATAGACTCTGGGAGGAGGCTGCTGTTTCCGTCTCACTATCTCCACAATCAGGGGAGTAGACAGGTGCTCAAACTCTTTGGTCATGATCACCTGGTTGAAGTGACTCTCCTTCACCACAAAGTTCAGGCAGTGTTCCTGGGGGTGGAAATAAATAGAGATACAGAAGAGAATCTGACTTTCTGACAAGGACGTTTTCTGTGATTAGGTGTGTTACTTCAGCTTTACCTTGAGCTGGTCCAGCTGAAGCTTGTTTGCGTTTTCACACACACTCAGGACATTCTGCAGATCGACTGATGCCTCAATGTACTGCACACAGAGCTGCTCCAGTCTGGACAGTTTAAAACTCAGAGCGAGTTTATAAACATCCATGATCAACAGCACATCCTGGACATGACCTGTTGAGAGACATGAAGAATTAAAATAGTGCCCTGAGACACTCTCTGTGCCTTTTATTAAGCAAATCTACAGAAGACCTATGGAAGCCCGTTTTGGCCACAGACTAGAAAAAAAATAAATAAAAAATGGAATTGAAAACTTCTCTCATTTTATATCTCATGATTCAGACTGTTCTTCTCATAATTGCTAGTTTATATCTTGCAATTCTAAATTTAGCACTCCACTGCGCACTTTTTTTTGTGGCAGAAAGAAGTTTCCATAAATCTAAAGATAAACAGGTGCTCAGTGTAACATACCTCTACGTGGGTACTGTATCTTATCGGTGTACAGGAACTGCATTAAAACTTCAAATGGTTGCGCGTCTGCCTCTCTGATTGATACTTCTAATAAAGGAGGACCCCTTGAGGACCTTCCAGAGCTGTCCTTCTGACTGCCTGAGCCAGACTCCTCATTCTCCTCATTGCATTCCAGTTTACTCTTCTGCAAAAAAGAAGTTGCCATTCTGATAAGCCAAAAGGAAACTGTTTTGGCCAGGAATTTGCATTCCTTATGAGAATGTACATAAAATTAAAGAATATTTAGAATTTAAAAAATAAACAATACAAATAGTGCAAGTTAAACATCTATAAAAACGATATATCTTTAATAAAATTTATTAAAATAAATCATGAAAAACCACAATTTGACATTAGGGTAAATGTGTACATATTGTATTTCTAATTTATGCCTTTTATTATAATTGTGCACCTTTAAATGCATGTATACCTACAATCAAAAATAGAAATGAAACTGAAATGGACCTGTTTCTGTCGATCTCTTGCCTGTAGAATCTTCTTACGGAGCCACTTACAGCGAGCTGTTACAATTGCAATATGACCCAGGACCTTCTCCTCCCGCTGTAAACAGAAACAGTTTAGAAAAGGCGATTTATTACTAACACTAAAATGTAGCCAATTATTTAGAATGACCGTGTGTATCAGATTTATTTATTTTTTCCCCAGGACAAACTAACCTCCCCCAAGATAAACTCTACATCACAGAACTGCCGGTTTTCCCACAGTTTGCCATAGTCCTCATGAAGTGTGCACTTTGGATAACAAGAAAACTAGGACAAAGGGTAATAAAGAAAAGACCAGTTAGAAAAATATAGTATGTTCAGTTGAATTAGATGAAGCAGATGTATTTCTGGAGGTCACGCCCTCACCTGAAACCTGTACATTTCTCCACTGCGCACATTATTGTCCACAGTCCCCCCAAAGATGTACATGGCATCATGGATAACAGCCGCTGCATGGAACAGCCTCCCACTTGGCATCTGAGAGAAATTAGCATGACAGTTGAAAATGATAGATTACACACCTCAAACCAAAAGGTAAACACTTTTTCCTCAAACTACAGGGAAACTTAATGAACTCAAAATTAAAACATCCACAATTAGGTCAAGAATGCTTATGATGTTGTTATGAATTTATGTGTACTGTCAAAGCTATAACTGTTCAGATGTATTTCATGTAAATTTATTTCAATGAATTAATTAAACTGCATGTGTTTTATATGGTTACAAACAAAATACACTAACTTTCAAAAGTTTGGGGTCTGTAAGATTTATTTATTTTTTTAATGTTTTTGAAAGACGTCTCATGCTCACAGAAGCTGCATTTATTTAAGAACTGTTTTCTATTTGAATAAGTAGTTTACTCCTCTGATGGAAAAGCTGAATTTTCAGCATCATTACTCCAGTCTTCAGTGTCACATGATTCTTCAGAAATCATTCTAATATGCTGATTTGCTGCACAAAAAACATTTGTTATTCTTATCAATGTAGAAAACAGCTGTGCAACTTAATATTATGTACAACCCGAATTCCAGAAATGTTGGGACGTTTTTTTAAATTTGAATAAAATGAAAAATGAAAATGTTCTCTATAGGAGTGGTTTTCAAACTTTTTTCAGAGCAACCCTATTTGTTTCTTTTTAAATTGATGCGACTCATATATTTTTTATATATTATATAACTAAATAAATAATACACACAGGTGCATCTCAATAAATTAGAATGTCGTGGAAAAGTTCATTTATTTCAGTAATTCAACTCAAATTGTGAAACTCGTGTATTAAATAAATTCAATGCACACAGACTGAAGTAGTTTAAGTCTTTGGTTCTTTTAACTGTGATGATTTTGGCTCACATTTAACAAAAACCCACCAATTCACTCTCAACAAATTAGAATATAGTGACATGCCAATCAACTAATCAACTCAAAACGCCTGCAAAGGTTTCCCGAGCCTTCAAAATGGTCTCTCAGTTTGGTTCACTAGGCTACACAATCATGGGGAAGACTGCTGATCTGACAGTTGTCCAGAAGACAATCATTGACACCCTTCACAAGGAGGGTAAGCCACAAACATTCATTGCCAAAGAAGATGGCTGTTCACAGAGTGCTGTATCCAAGCATGTTAACAGAAAGTTGAGTGGAAGGAAAAAGTGTGGAAGAAAAAGATGCACAACCAACCGAGAGAACCGCAGCCTTATGAGGATTGTCAAGCAAAATCGATTCAAGAATTTGGGTGAACTTCACAAGGAATGGACTGAGGCTGGGGTCAAGGCATCAAGAGCCACCACACACAGACGTGTCAAGGAATTTGGCTACAGTTGTTGTATTCCTCTTGTTAAGCCACTCCTGAACCACAGACAACGTCAGAGGCGTCTTACCTGGGCTAAGGAGAAGAAGAACTGGACTGTTGCCCTCTTTTCAGATGAGAGCAAGTTTTGTATTTCATTTGAACACCAAGGTCCTAGAGTCTGGAGGAACGGTGGAGAAGCTCATAGCCCAAGTTGCTTGAAGTCCAGTTTCCACAGTCTGTGATGATTTGGGGTGCAGTAATCTGCTGGTGTTGGTTCATTGTGTTTTTTGAAAACCAAAGTCACTGCACCCGTTTACCAAGAACTTTTGGAGCACTTCATGCTTCCTTCTGCTGACCAGCTTTTTAAAGATGCTGATTTCATTTTCCAGCAGGATTTGGCACCTGCCCACACTGCCAAAAGCACCAAAATTTGGTTAAATGACCATGGTGTTGGTGTGCTTGACTGGCCAGCAAACTCACCAGACCTGAACCACATAGAGAATCTATGGGGTATTGTCAAGAGGAAGATGAGAAACAAGAGACCAAAAAATGCAGGTGAGCTGAAGGCCACTGTCAAAGAAACCTGGGCTTCCATCCCACCTCAGCAGTGCCACAAACTGATCACCTCCATGCCACGCCGAATTGAGGCAGTAATTAAAGCAAAAGGAGCCCCTACCAAGTATTGAGTACTGTTACGTGCCTGGCTCAAAGCAAGCAACAGAGTAGGGGAAAGACCATACGCGGAATCGCAACATAAATATCTTTGATTTATTAAATAAATAGAATTTAACAGAATAGATTTTATACAGTCAGTAAATGAAGTTAGCTTTGAAAAATAAAAAGGTAAGCAATCAGTGTAGTGTGGTGTAATGAATAAACAAAACAAAATCCTAAACGGTGCGGGAGAAATGGAACAACGGCGGAGCTCTCTCTTCCCGGTCTCATCTGAAGCGTCTTTAAAGGACCAGGAACTGATTAGCACGATTCCAAACACCTGCGCCCAGCTCACCTATAGGAGACAGACACAGCACACAGACAAGAGGAGCCAAGCAAAACCGTGACACCCCTTACAACAGAGACCTCTCAAAGAGAGACTCTGGAAAAATTACACACTCCTCCCCAGCACCCAAACATTGAACAAAAAATATATATATATACTCAACTTTGTCTAGGGGCTATGGCTTGGACACTCCGCCCAAGCCCGCAAAGCAAATGCAACATGGTCACTTAAGTCCAGCAGCCCCCCCCCTCTCCACTCCCCAGTAGTTCCTACTACCCTCCCTTGAACCCAAGGCTCCAGCAAGTCCCGATACCTGGAAAGCCAAATTTTAAGGAGACTAGGCAGAGAAAGAGATGAGAGATACCAGAAAGAGAGAGAGAGACAGGACAAAACACTGACTCACTCCGGCTCACACGGGGCGCGGGACAAAGCATCAGCCATGATATTGTCCACACCCCGAATGTGCCGGATCAGTAGGCTGTACGGTTGTAGAAATAACACCCAGCGCATAAGGCGCTGACTTGGGCTCTTTAAAGAATATAAGAACGTTAGTGGGTTATGATCAGAAGAAATGGTAACCGGAACAGCACCCCCACTTAAATAAACATCAAAGTGTTGTAATCCCCATATTAAAGCCAGTGTTTCTTTCTCGATGGTCGACTAATTTAACTGGTGGCAGTTAAACTTTTTTGAAAAGAAACACACTGGCCGGTCTACGCCTTGTTCATCCCTCTGCAGGAGGACGGCCCCAGCACCCACGTGACTGGCGTCGACCTGCATCTGGAATGACTTGTCCATGCGGGGAGCCATTAAAACAGGAGCAGATGTTAACAACAACTTCACATTATCGAATGCGGCCTGACAAATCGCAGTCCAATCAAATTTAACACGACCCTTCAAAAGGTCGGTCAATGGGGCAACGACAGTGGAAAAGTTAGCACAAAAGCCACGATAATACCCCACCATTCCTAAAAAGCGTCTAAGCTCAGGTTTGGTAGCTGGAACAGGGAAATTATCGATAGCCACCACCTTAGCGTGCACAGGCCTCACCTGGCCTTGCCCCACCACCTTCCCCAAGTAAACAACTGTTGCCTGGGCAAACTCGCACTTAGCGAGATTTACAGTGAGACGAGCTTCAACTAACCGTGTAAAAAGAGCCTGGATACGCTCAAGATGTTCAGACCACCCGTCGCTATACACGACCACATCGTCCAAATAAACAGCACAGCCCTGTAAACCAGAGACTACGCGGTTCATTAGTCGCTGAAATGTGGCAGGTGCATTGCGTAACCCAAAGCTCATCACAGAGTACGAATACAGGCCAGACGGCGTTATAAAGGCTGACACCTCCTGAGCCCGAGGTGTCAAAGGAACCTAATAGTAGCCTTTAATTAAATCAAACTTACTTACAAACCTGGCCGATCCTACCCGGTCAACACAGTCTTCAACCCTTGGGAGCGGAAAAGAATCTGGCTTTGTGATGTTATTTAGCTTCCGATAATCAGTACAAAATCTATACGTCCCGTCAGGTTTACTAACTAGAATGCAAGGTGAAGCCCAACTGGAATAAGAGGGTTCTGCCAACCCATTATTCAAGAGATACCTCACCTCTGCCTCTAGGTGCTGCTGTTTCTCGAGTGACACTCGATAGAACCTCTGCCTTATCGGCTCAGTGTCACCCACATCAATGTCGTGCTTGATCAACTGAGTGCAAGACGGTGTGTCTGAAAACAAAGCAGGAAAGTTAAAAATCAACGACTCAACTGCTAATGCCCTCTCCTTGGACAAATGCCCAAGTAGTGTGTCCAAATCAGACAACTTCTCTGAGTTCTTCAACCGAGGCTGGAGTACACAGTCATCTGGGCTAACCACATCCTCACCACCACACGCTGCCACCATGTGGGGAGAGAAGCTAGATATCCCAGCAACTGCAGCCAAAGCAACTGACTTAACCCGATCACCAGTCTCTGCTGCCCCAGAAACCGGAGACCTACTGTAGTAAGGTTTCAAAAGATTAATGTGACAGAGCTGCGTATTACGCTTACGATCAGGAGTTGAAACTAGATAGTTCAGGTCTGACACCTGGCGAACAACAGTGTAGGGACCTGAATATTTAGCAAGAAAAGGGGAACCGGCTATCGGCAACAGCGCCAGAACCTGATCTCCAAGACTGAACACTCTCGGCTCAGCCCGGCGGTCATACCAACTCTTAATTTTCTTCTGAGCCTTAGTCAGATTTTCTACAGCCATCTCACAGGCTAAGAACAATTTCCGGCGAAAGCCGTTCACATACTCCAACAAGTTAGTGGGACTCTCAGGACACTTCAGCTTATCCTGCAGGACAGCTAAAGGCCCACGAACTCTATGGCCGAACACCAAATCATTAGGTGAGAAACCTGTACTTTCCTGTGTTACCTCACGTGCTGCAAGCAACAACCATGGAAGCCCTTCCTCCCAGTCTCTGCTGAGCTGAACACAGTAACCCCTAAGCAGTGACTTGAGCGTCTGGTGAAAACGCTCCAGAGAGCCTTGGCTTTGGGCGTGATAAGCGCTACTAAGCTGATGTTTAACACGCAGCTGCTCAAGCACTTCTGAAAATATTTGTGATGTAAAATTGGAACCTCTGTCACTCTGAATAATCTGAGGGATGCCAAAGATGGAAATAAACTGAGAGAGAGCCTTTAACACCGACTTGGTAGAAATTGTACGTAACGCATAGGCAGCGGGGTAACGGGTGGCCTGACACATCACAGTCAAAAGGTAAACACATCCTGATTTAGATGGAGGCAATGGTCCAACACAGTCAATTAGCAAATGCTCAAATGGGTTCCCTAAAGCTGGAATAGGGTAAAGTGGAGCTGGCTTGATCACCTGATTAGGCTTTCCAGTTAACTGACATGTATGACAGGTCTTAAGGAAGCATGCCACATCCTTCTTTAGGCAAGGCCAATAGAAGTACTTCATAAGTCTGTCATCGTCTTCCGCACACCCAAATGGCCCGCTATATCACCATGAGCCGTCTGTAGTATCAAGTCTCTAAACTTCACAGGCACTACTATCTGGAAAACAGGATCCTCAAACATCTCATTAGTCTGAGGCATCCACTTACGAACCAACAACCCATCCTGAACAAAATAACCCCTCGCTGCACTATGTCGCTCCTCAACAGGCAAAACCCCAGCAAACAGTTCACTCAACGTTGAGTCCTCCTTCTGAGCTACAACAAAATCACCAAATGACAGAGAAGATGGCAACTCTGGCAAAACAATAGGCTGTAAATCAGGCTTACGATTTTTCTCTAGAACCTCAGTTCCAGAGGCACGGTTCATGGCACGTGTTACTGCACAGGCAGTAAATACCTCAGGTAAACTCTGCAGGCTACTATCAGCACCTGTTGGGATAGATGGAACACTCTTAACCACCACAGGTGGCGGCACATCACGCCAAACACGCTCTCCAGCCAAGTTATTACCCAAGATGAGATGTACACCATCTACAGGCAACGATGGCGCACGGCAATGACAACCTCACCCTGAACCAGGTCTGACCGTAGCTCAATCCTATGCAGAGGGACAGTTACAACCTGCAACCCAATTCCCCTCACTAAAACATTACCCATGTTGGACTCACTAGAAAGAGGCAAAACAGACTCTAGAAGAAAACATTCACAGGCCCCCGTATCTCTAAGAATTTTAACTGGCACCTTTTCAGAACTGCCCACCAATGATACAAAACCATCGGTAATAAAGGGAGAGTAATCATTGACATCGGCTTCAATTACCTCAGAACGGCTATACTGGCTAGATCCAACAAAACTGTCCGCAGACAAATTAGAGAAGGACACACCCACTTCAGGGTTTGACCTAATCTCTGTGTGGATGAACTCAGACGGTGCGCGCACACCGGAAACGGCAAGGACAACCGGTCTTGCCGCACCAGATTTGCTCCAAGCTGCCCATACCGTATGCACTTATGCACCCCCATACCATCAGAGATGCTGACTTTTGAAGGGAACGCTGATAACATGCTGGAAGGTCTCCCTCCTCTTTAGCCCGGAGGACACGGCAACTGTAATTTCCAACAAGAATGTCAATATAATGTTATATAAACTGCGATTCGATCAGGGAGGATGTTTCTAAATTGCTCTAAAACAATTAAATTACACAACTCCTCAAAGGTAGAGATGCCTACTGCAACACACCAACGATTGAAATGACAATTCAGCTCTCTTACCACCTCTGTATAAGTCTGCTTTTCTCCCTTCTTCCAATTACGAAATCTCAGTCTATATGCTTCTGGAACTAACTCGTATACTTTAAGCACAGCATCTTTCACGCTTTTATAAATCTTTCTTTCAGGCACCGACAAAGCAATAAACGCCTCCTGCACTTTTCCAACTAGAACGCTCTGGAGTAACAACGTTCGTTCAGGATCACTCCAACCACGATCATCTGCCACATTTTCAAACAGTGAAAAGAACACATCCGGATCCCTCTCATTAAACCTTGGTAGCAATCTGGCCATATTAGATATATCAGGGGTGCGCACTGATCCAGTCGGAACATCACTACCGTTATCACCAGTAATTTTCCCTTCTGTTATCAACCTAAGACGTTCTAAAACAATTTCTCGATCACTTTTGATTTTATCATACTCTAGTTGACGTTCAGCTTCTCTTTCTCTACGTTCAGCTTCTCGCTCTCTCTGTTGCATTTCTAACAACTCTTTTTGTTGCTCAAAGGTAAGACCAAAATTGCTGCGAGACCCACCCAATGTTGCCAGTGGAGTTGAAGCACCTTCAGGCTCCAACTCATCCATTGAAGCTATTGATGGGAGAACTTTTCTATCAGCCAAACTAGTTCTAACAGCCTGCCTTATCTGTGCCAATGTCGCATTTTTTTTAAAGCCCAATTTGAAATTATAATGTTCAATAACTTCACGCAACTGCTCCTTAGTCAACGTATCTAAAACCTGATCTGATGGAGCAGCGAAAAAATTATCCAAGGTATCCATTCATTAACTTTTGTTTTAACCCTTAAATAATTGTTTTTTTTTAAACGAGCACTTTTATCAATGTAAATGCGGCTACCCCACTGCAGCTACAAGAAAAAAAAACAACCGGAGCTGCCCTGCACGCATCGATCCACTTCATGCATACCCCAAGAACAGAGATTTTTAATACACGATATCAGCGGCACCTAACTTCCCCGACAATATGTCGTTAAAGCAGACGACTGTGCCCTCCGCCCAGGATATAGCACAAAAACAAAAAACTAAAAAAAACAAACAAGCGTGCGCTTATCAGGGGTTCGCAAAGCTCCAATGGCTACACCATAAAAAAAAATTTTTTTTTCTTTTTTCTTTTCTCCTGCAAACACAGCGAAGCACCGCACGTATGAACCACCCCCAATACTTTAACCTGGCTGTATTTAAACAACCCCAGGCACAAACAAACCAAATTATCTCCTTATCTCCCGCACGTAACACAACAAAATTTTCAAACCTAATTAAACTGATCCGCGTGTGTCTTTCCCAATAATTTAACTGCGCCGGATCACAATATCCGAATACAGTCAACAAATTAGGCACGTTAATCAAAACGGCCTACAATATGAAGTACGTTCAACAACAAACACTATTAATTACTCAAACCCAATTGAGAAATGCAAAAAAAACCCCCGCATATTTACCGATCAATGGTTCAAAATCCCGGACGAGCCCCCAAATCTGTTACGTGCCTGGCTCAAAGCAAGCAACAGAGTAGGGGAAAGACCACACGCGGAATCGCAACATATAAATATCTTTGATTTATTAAATAAATAGAATTTAACAGAATAGATTTTATACAGTCAGTAAATGAAGTTAGCTTTGAAAAATAAAAAGGTAAGCAATCAGTGTAGTGTGGTGTAATGAATAAACAAAACAAAATCCTAAACGGTGCGGGAGAAATGGAACAACGGCGGAGCTCTCTCTTCCCGGTCTCATCTGAAGCGTCTTTAAAGGACCAGGAACTGATTAGCACGATTCCAAACACCTGCGCCCAGCTCACCTATAGGAGACAGACACAGCACACAGACAAGAGGAGGAGCCAAGCAAAACCGTGACAGTACATATACAGTAAATGAACATACTTTCCAGAAGGCCAACAATTCACTAAAAAAGTTTTTTTTTTATTGGTCTTATGAAGTATTCTAATTTGTTGAGATAGTGAATTGGTGGGTTTTTGTTAAATGTGAGCCAAAATCATCACAATTAAAAGAACCAAAGACTTAAACTACTTCAGTCTGTGTGCATTGCATTTATTTAATACACGAGTTTCACAATTTGAGTTGAATTACTGAAATAAATGAACTTTTCCATGACATTCTAATTTATTGAGATGCACCTATATATAAATGTATTAGTGTTGTCACGGTACCAAAATTTCAGTATTCGGTACCGATACCAGTGAAAATCCACGGTTCTCGGTACCAATTTCTGTACCACATGCTAATTAAAAAAAACACACTATTTTTAATAATAAAGTCAAACAAAAATAAAATGTATGAAAATTGTGTTTCAAGTTTTTCCGCAAGTAATAAAAGTATGAAAAACAGTAAACAAGTTTCACCCAAATTTGATTTGTTTTTTAATTAATTAAATTTAAACACATTTTATTGTTTGGGTAAATAAAGGAGATTTACTATTAAAATTAAAATATGGAAGAAATATTGTGTGATTTCTTTAAAAATAAATATTTATAAAAAAAATTTCAACAGTAGTAATAGTATCACATACATTCTACTAAATAATAGTAATATATTTCTGGCACAATGTCTTTAAGATAAACGTTTATTTTGACGGGTTGCCGTGAATACCTTTAAATTTCTGTGTGTAGCTATATGATATGACGCTGGTTTTACTCAATGAAACGGTAAAATGCTCGTGAAGTGACTCTTAGAGCAGTTCTATAGATGTTGTTTATCACGTCACGCGCGCTTCAGTGTGTGTATTAAAAAAAAAACGCGTCTCTGCCTTTCATTCACTCACAGAGACGCGCAGGATTCATATTTGAACCGACTTTTGCGGCTTAATATTTACAGATACTAGTCCGTGTCGCGATTTGATTTAAGTGTAATGACCTACTTTTGATCAATTCATCCAAACTTTGACAGATTCCGTGACATTTTGTGCTAAACTGTAAATTCCATTTTTATAACTGGAATCCGAGATTCCGTCCGCGTTTTCTGCATCGCGGAAACCATAGGGCCGTACGCGTCAAGAACCTGGCTGACCGGGTACTCGGTACCACCGGTACTTAAAAAAACCTGGTACCGTGACGTTTTCATTTTTTTAGTACCGACTTGGTACCGAAGTACCGGGTCTTTTGACAACACTAATATGTATGTATGTATATATATATATATATATATATAGAAAGAAAGAAGGAAGGAAAGACAACTGCACTACAGACCGATCTCGAGTCCCACCATAGAGCTCCGGAAGGATGCTCTGTTCCAAAATCAAATCACTGTCGGTGCTTCTGAAATCAGTGAGGGTGCTTGCCTTCATGCACATCTATTCTGACATATCATATTTTGTCCAGTCCATAGTTATGATTATCACAATGTCATTTCAAGAGAATATGCGGATGTCACTTCCGAAAGTTTGTTGCAAGTACACCACATTGGTCCTCTTAGCAGCATGAAAAACAAAACTTTTATTCAAATTCTGAATGGATGCAATGTGTGTTCAAATTCTGCAATGTGTGTTTCCTTAAAAAGCTGTCACTCATTTCACTTTAGCAATCTCTAATTCCACTATAATCAATTAATCTGTCAACACAGCACAATTAATATCTTATTTACATCACCTACACTTTGTTCATTATAATCAGAGGATTCGCATTGCAAGCTTCCAGAACTCTGGACTGAACAAGAACACTCGCGTTTTGAGCGGTGAGTGGATTCTGATTCTTTGCTACAATGTACAATGCTGCAAAAACAGAGCGCAAACACAAATACACATTTGATTCTGACCTGAGGCGGCTGCCGGTTACTTTCCTTTTGTTGTTTATGTGATTTATTTGCTTCTTTCCTGAGTCTTGGACTTGGTTACATATATTTTCCTTAAATCAGCCTGGCGATCCATTTTTAAGTTATTTTTAACCCAGGGTTTGAAAACTGCTCTATAGCACCCGGACTCTTCTACTACAAAGCCATGCTGTTGTAATAGCTGCAGTGTGTGGTTTCGCATTGTCCTGCTGAAATACACAAGGCCTTCCCTGAAATAGACGTCGTCAGGAGGGGAGCATATGTTGCTCTAAAATCTTTATAAATGGTTTCAACGGCAACAACATAAACAAACGTTACTGCGCATGCACGCTTTTGTGGCCCTAACTTAACTTCCGGTAGACTTCCAAATCTAATCAACAGCTTGAGTCCCTCTTGAGTAGATTATTTTTGATAAGCAAAATATGTTTGCTGCGTAACGGACTTATTGAAAATGCAAATTCATTCTCTGCCAGCAGGAGGTGCTTTAAAGCGGGAGAAAGAGAGGTTTCCCCGGTAACACTGTACACAAAGCAGAGCTCCACTCACAAACGCTGCTTTATCAGGCATATTATGGAAGTTTTTTTCCTGACAAAATTAAAATTAAAATGCCTAAAAAGATCAAATAATAAATCAATCTCTCAAAACAATTACCCAAATGATAAATCATAGCATATAACATGCAAGATGAAATGAAAATGACATCGAAAATTTTCTAAAGACAGTCTTTCTTCAGAAATACAGTGATATAAAAACACCAGCGCCTCATTTTGATTTTTAAACGTGCATTACGTGTTTATTCAACAAAGCCTTTTGGAAAATCGGTCAGTTTTGATATCGTGGCAAGTCGCCAAAAATAAATAAATGTATGGGAAATAAAACCCACAGCCCAACTTCATTGCACATCACTTTAACTTTAACTGCGTTTGTAACCAGACCGATAAATAAACACAGACCGGAAGTTAACTTAGGGCCAGGCACGTGCGCCTGATGAAACCGTCTATACATTTCAGCATTCATAGTGCCTTCAAAAACATGCAAGCTGCCCATACCGTATGCACTTATGCACCCCCATACCATCAGAGATGCTGACTTTTGAAGGGAACACTGATAACATGCTGGAAGGTCTCCCTCCTCTTTAGCCCGGAGGACACGGCAACTGTGATTTCCAACAAGAATGTCAAATTTGGACTCGTCTACCATAGAACACTTTTCCACTTTGAAACAGTCCATTTTAAATGAGCCTTGGCCCACAGGACACGACGGCGCTTCTGGACCATGTTCACATTTGGCTTCCTTTTTGCATGATAGAGCTTTAGTTGGCATCTGCAGATGGCACGGCGGATTGCGTTTACCGACAGTGGTTTCTGGAAGTATTCCTGGGCCCATTTAGTAATGTCAATGACAGAATCATGCTGATGAGTGATGCAGTGTGGTCTGAGGGCCCGAAGACCACGGGCATCCAGCAAAGGTCTTCGGCCTTGTCCCTTACGCACAGAGATTTCTCCAGTTTCTTTTGATGATGTTATGCACTGTAGATGATGAGATTTGCAAAGCCTTTGCAATTTGACGTTGAGGAACGTTGTTTTTAAAAGTATTCCACAATCTTTTCACGCACTCTTTCACAGATTGGAGAGACTCTGCCTCTCTAAGACATCCTTTTACAGCTAATCATGTTACAGACCTGACGTCAGTTAACTTAATTAGTTGCTAGATGTTCTCCCAGCTGAATCTTTTAAAAATTTCTTGCTTTTTCAGCCGTTTGTTGCCCCTGTGCCAACTTTTTTGAGACCTGTAGCAGGCATCAAATTTGAAATGAGCTCATTTAGTGGATAAGTGTGTAAAATTTCTCAGTTTAAACATTTGTTATGTTCTCCATGTTCTATCGTGAATAAAATATTGGCTCGTGTGATTTGAAAGTCTTTTAAGTTTTCATTTTATTCAAATTTAAAAAAACGTCCCATCTCTTCCGGAATTCGGGTTGTAGTACAACGGTGATGTATTTTTTCAGCATTCTTTGATGAACAGAACATTTTTTAAATAATGAAAAAAATATTTGTACCATTATAAATGCCTTTACGGTCACTGTCAATTTAATGCATATGCTAATTGCTGAATAAAAGTATTCCATAAAAAAAAAAAAAATCTTACTGACCTCAAACTTTTGAAATGTGATGTGTTATCAAACATTTATTTTCAATGGGTATTAATAGATTTGTTGTAATTATGTTAGCCAGTGTCAAATTCCTCTGTATTCTCTCATACCTCGCTGTCTGTGCTGGGTTGAATGACCTCCCATGTCTGTGAGTCCACATCATAGCAGTGCAGTTCATTGGGTAGAGTGTTGTCTGCCGCCCCTCCAAACACATACAGGTGACGGTCAAACGCCACCATGGTGTGTCCGTAGCGTCTCTGAGGGGGTGGAGGGGACCCACGCAGTAAGTGCTCAGTTGGAATACGGGTCCATCTGAAGAAAAACATTGCTAATTAATTTTTAAAAATGTATCGTTCCTCTTTATGTAACATGAAATTGAATTGAGCTGAATAATGATACTACTGTCTACTGTAGAGCTGCTTTATAGGTGAAACTGACATTAGTTCATGATTGATGAACTCTTCCACAATTACTTTATTTTTTACTACTGTGAAGCTGCTTTGAAACAATCTGTATTGTATAAAGTGCTATCAAAATAAATGTGACTTGACATCATCAAAATTTGTGTGCATATTACACATAAAATTATATTTATCAATGTCCTCTCTCCCATGCTCACATGTGGCCTTTGAATTCAAACTGAAAGAGGTTGTTGGTGATCTTGGCTCCACTTTGGCCAGAGAAGACAAACATCTTATCCTGACATACAGCTACTGGGAAGTTACAACAGGAAGGTGGGATTTCACCGCTTTGTTCAATCTAAAGGAAACAAAGAAAGTGGAGTTCAAAAATGTCAACAAAAACTTTCCTTCATGGATAGTTTTTAAGAAATGTTCAAATAAAGCAGTTAATGTCAAATAACTTTACAAAATCTGTAATTTTCTGTTGCTGTTTGGATGCCGACACCTACAGATTTACCATAAAACAGAAACATGGGTCATGTTTGCATTTTCTTCTGTTACTGGCCATAATTCCACGCCTGATATCAGGGTTAGGCATAAAATAACGTCTTCAGAATCATTCATGCATGTGAAAATTGGTGTAATAATTAGACAATCCTGTTTTTGAATTAAATTTATGCAAACATAGTCACCTCTTCCCAGTATGCCTGCTCACGATCCTGAAGACTGATGGTCCACATGTCATTTAGCCTGTTGAAAACAAAAATAAATGGTTCATAGAATAACATTTCAAAAATCCCTTAGTCTTATGTTGGAATATATTTGTTAATGTTACAACACATTTATATTTGCCATTCAAAGCTGTGTAAAGACAGGAATAATACACTTGCCTGGCATTTCCATCATATCCAGCAAAAATCCACAGTTTGTCATTATAGACCGTTGCTCCATGAGCTGATCTGGCAACCAGACTGGAACATAAAATACAAAAAAGAAAAAAGTATTAAAAACAAAAGTGTGTGTCAGACAGGCTACAACACAATTATGAGAATCAATAGGATTTACCGTCCCTCCACCTTCCATTCTGTCCACTGTCCGGTGGCAAACTTGTACTCAAATAGATCATTTTTGTTTTTCAAGTTAGAGTTTGAATAGATGTCTCCAGTGTAGCCACCTAAAATACAAGCAAGAAAACATTACACACACAGGACAGGAAAACACAACATTGAAAGGCGCACTGAAAACCTACCAAACACAAACATGCTGCTTCCATACACAACAGCAGAGTGGTGGTATCTTGGCGCAGGTGGGGTGCCAGTAGTAAATGCCCTATTTCATGACATAAATCGATATAAGAGGCTACATAAAACATATTTAAGCACATTAACCTTGCAACTATCATACAACACTCACCGACACCATGAGCAGTCCTTCACGTCAAACCGCAACAAGTCATTAAGCATGTTCTTGCTGAAAGAAATAATCACCCATATGAGATCCTTCTGTGTGTTTTAGAGTGTAAGAAAAGTAAGGAAACAAATACTCACCCATTGTCTCCTCCAAAGACATAGATAGCATCTCTGTATGCCACAACAGTGTGCTTGCTACGCCTGCAAGAAACAAAACTCAGTTTCAGTGGAGAATTCAATGGAGAAAATCTGTTGTAAATGAATAAATAAACAGTGTACCTTGCACCCACAAACTCATCGCATGGTGGCAGCCTCCTCCAGCGGTGGACAGTCTCAAAAGGCCCAAAGTTGAGTGTCAAATACTCAACACTGTCAGAGCAGCTGTGGTCAAAATCAACACTGGGAGCAACTTTGGATTTACAAGACATGGCTCCAGGAAACCATGGCATCCAATTCACATCTAACAAGGTTAAGTCCAGCCGAAGGACCAAGCTTAGAACGAAAAAAAAAATCTAATTTGTTTGCAAGTTGTTTGACTGTTTGATCCGTTTCTGGTTCATCTGAATCATATTGCCCAAAAGATGACAATTGTTTACAATCTCACCTTCAGTCTGACTAGCTAGCTATAACGGTGTCTGATCATCTGCCACGGTTTGTAATCATCTAAAAGCTTAATAGAAATCGTATTTTAAAAGAACGTGAAATATCGAACTTCAACGCGTCGATAGAAAGAAATAATATTATGAAATATATATAAATAAGATTCGCATCTCTGATTTTCTGATCTAAACGTCGAGGGAGGAGACGAGACTACCTGACATGCGCAGACTCGCGGCTTTGAATGGAGGAGAGCACACTAGACGTCATCAACAACATAAAAACACACAAAATGAATTACACATATTTTTATTTATCACAGTTTCGATTTATTACCAAAGCGTGTTTTTTTCATTCTTAGATGTACTCAAATAAAAATAAAAGTAAGTAAATGCAGAGCATACGTGATGACGTACGCGTGAGGTTGCATTTTCATTGGTTGAAGTTTTGAGGGGCGGGAGCAAAGCAGGAAGGTGACTGGAGCTCGCGGCAACAACACAAAACGCGCCAAATTTCTATGCGGTGGCACAGTGTGAACAACGGAAATATATGTTTTTACAGTAATATTCTGTGTACTAGTGACAACGCGAATTGTATGAAACTGTATAAGGAGATATGAAGTTTTATCGTTGATGGTAGGGCATTATTGATATTCATGCCAGCAGCAAGTCTAATATTAACTCGCGTTGAAAGTGTGTGAAGACAGGTGACCTATCGAGTTGTGTACAGTGAAGCTGTTAACTAACTAACGTAGTTCTCCTGTATTTAGTGACTGATTTGAGTCTTGCAGATTCTCTTCAGCTATGGTTTTACAGAACAGTGGGCGATATAAATCAGACCGAGGTGGTGGCGATCAGGACAACCAGCAGTAAGTGTTCATAATGTTGACATATTTCAGCCTATGTAGTTTAATGTTAATTTAGTGTAAAAGCAAATGAATTAAAGCATTTGAATATCTTGGTTATCAAGTAAGTTCCATATGTGGTACAGTTTGGAAGAGCAGACAGTGTTTGGGTTGTTGACAAATGAACATATTTCTTTAACATAAAGATTTTAGGATAAATCTGTATATTTATATGTATATTAAAGCCAGATAAATGGTCGAAATTGATTGTCTACATTTTTAATAGCTTTTTTTTTTTCAGTGAAATTGTCCTAATTATGTTGTTATTTTAGTATTAATTATATACTATTATAGTTTTTATTCTATTATATATTTTATTAATGCTGTCAAACCAATAATCGCATCCAAAGTAAAAGTTTTTGTTTACATAAGATATGTGTGTATACTTTGTATATTTATTATGTATATATAAATACAAACACATGCATGTATACATTTAAGCAAAATATGCTGTTTATATATTAAATATATTTATGTATAATATAAAATATAAGGATATGAATATATAAATGAATAACCGTAAATATTTTCAAAATATATACTGTATGTATGTGTATTTATGTATACAGTATCTCACAGAAGTGAGTACACCCCTCACATTTTTGTAAATATTTTATTATATCTTTTCATGTGACAACACTGAAGAAATGACACTTTGCTACAATGTAAATTAGTGAGTGTACAGCTTGTATAACACTGTAAATTTGCTGTCCCCTCAAAATAACTCAACACACAGCCATTAATGTCTAAACCGCTGGCCACAAAAGTGAGTACACCCCTAAGTGAAAATGTCCAAATTGGGCCCAAAGTGTCAATATTTTGTGTGGCCAACATTATTTTCCAGCACTGCCTTAACCCTTTGGGCATGGAGTCCTCTTCCACTCCTCCATGATAACATCGCGAAGCTGGTGGATGTTACAGACCTTGCGCTCCTCCACCTTCAGTTTGAGGATGCCCCACAGATGCTCAATAGGGTTTAGGTCTGGAGACATGCTTGGCCAGTCCATCACCTTTACCCTCAGCTTCTTTAGCAAGGCAGTGGTCGTCTTGGAGGTGTGTTTGGGGATATTATCATGTTGGAATACTGCCCTGCGGCCCAGTCTCTGCTTCAGTATGTCACAGTACATGTTGGTATTCATGGTTCCCTCAATGAACTGTAGCTCCCCAGTGCCAGCAGCACTCATGCAGCCCCAGACAATGACACTCTCACCACCATGCTTGACTGTAGGCAAGACACACTTTGTACTCCTCACCTGGTTGCCGCCACACATGCTTGACACCATCTATATAAGCAAATCTCTTTATCTTGGTCTCATCAGACCACAGGACATGGTTCCAGTAATCCATGTCTTTAGTCTGCTTGTCTTCAGCAAACTGTTTGCGGGCTTTCTTGTGCATCATCTTTAGAAGAGGCTTCCTTCTGGGACAACAGCCATGCAGACCAATTTGATGCAGTGTGTGGCGTATGGTCTGAGCACTGACAGGCTGACCCTCCACCCCTTCAACCTCTGCAGCAATGCTGGCAGCACTCATACGTCTATTTCCCAAACACAACCTCTGGATATAACACTGAGCACGTGCACTCAACTTCTTTGGTCGACCATGGCAAGGCCTGTTCTTAGTGGAACCGGTCCTGTTAAGCCGCTGTATGGTCTTGGCCACCGTGCTGCAGCTCAGTTTCAGGGTCTTGGCAATCTTCTTATAGCCTACGCCACCTTTATGTAGAGCAGCGGTTCTCAAATCCAGTCCTCGCGCCGAAATTTGGACATTTTCACTTAGGGGTGTACTCACTTTTGTGGCCAGCGGTTTAGACATTAATGGCTGTGTGTTGAGTTATTTTGAGGGGACAGCAAATTTACACTGTTATACAAGCTGTACACTCACTACTTTACATTGCAGCAAAGTGTAATTTCTTCAGTGTTGTCACATGAAAAGATATAATAAAATATTTACAAAAATGTGAGGGGTGTACTCACTTCTGTGAGATACTGTATATAATAAATATACACAGTACACATACATATATAATGTATACAAAAACTTTTATTTTGGATGGGATTAATCGTTTGACAGCACTTGTTTTTATATCACTAATATATTGATTTAGCTTTTATTAGTATATTTCCAGTCTAATTAAAATGGGTTTTTTTTTTTTAGGAATTTTGATATGTGAATTTTTCTTTTTTTAATATATGTAGTTTTAATTAATATTTTGTTCAGTTTGTTTTATTTCAGTTAGTAATTTTAGTTAAAAATAAGTTTCATTGAAAGTTTTTTTTTTTTTTTTAGCAGTTTAGTTAACAGTAATAATTTGTGTATTACAAATTGTTTTTATTACAAATTCATGCAGTGTCAATTAATATGAAGTCATAAAAGCTGAATGTAACATGATTATGCAAGAATGAAAGAAAATATTTAGCAGTTTTTACAGTTGTCAAAATGGGTGTCGAATCTTGTTGCAGTAAAGTTTCTGTTGCTTTTTAGGGATGATGCATCAGCTTTGTCTGCCGTCAAGCGGCTGGAGCGCAGTCAGTTCACTGATGGGATGGATGAGCGCTTTGGCTTCGAACGGATGAAAGAACCTGGGGAGAAAACGGGATGGCTGATCAACATGCACCCGGTAAGAATGAATGTCAGACAGTCAACACAGGATTTAGATTGGCAGTAAACTTTGCTTTCTGATAATCTAGCCAAATATTATGAAGGGTTTTAAACATTAAACAATTTATTTCTTCTCAGACTGAGATTCTGGATGATGACAAGCGGATGATCAGTGCTGTGGACTATTACTTCATACAGGAGGATGGAAGCAGATTCAAGGTGTCATATTATAGCATTTCTCAAATATGAATATTTATTTATTCCAAATCAAATACTAAAGTCCTTTATGCTCACCAAGGCTGCATTTATCTGATCAAAAATACACTAAAAGCAGTAATATTGTGAAATTTTCAGCATCATTACTCCAGTCTTCAGTGTAACATGATCCTTCAGAAATCACTCTAATATGCTGATTTGCTGCACAAGAAACATTTTGTATTATTATCAATGTTGAAAACTCTTGTGCTGCTTAATATTTTTGTGGAAACCATGAGGTGTTTTTTTCCAGGATTCTTTGATGAATAGAAAAGTTCAAAAGAACAGCATTTATTTGAAATAGAATTCTTTTGTAACATTATTAATGTCTTTACTTCACTTTTGAGTTTTGATCAATTTTATGCGTCCTTGCTAAATGAAAGTATTAATTTTTAAAGTTCCAACCTTTTGAACGGTAGTGTATTTTATCCTGAATCACATTGACATGGATAAAGAATATCTTATGTTGACATAGGTCCTGATGTTGTAAGTTTCAGCTTTTTGTGTACATGTCCCTCACAGATTGCTCTTCCCTATAAGCCGTATTTCTACATAGCCACTAAAAAGGTGAGTTTAAATCTTTTGCACGGAATCAAAACACTTTGGGTTGGATGGATTGAATGATAATGTATTTTTGTGTTTTCTAAAGAACTGTGAAAGAGAGGTTATCTCCTTCCTGTCAAAGAAGTTCCAGGGAAAAGTGGCAAAGCTTGAAGTTGTCCCAAAGGAAGACTTAGATCTGGTGAGTAAAGTTCTGTCATACATTAGGTCAGTGTTTCCAAACCGTTTTTCTGCCACCTCACAGATTTGAAAAGTAAAAAATCCCTCGGCACACCACTAAGCACTTAAAAAAAAGATAAAAAGGGGGTTTACTGACAATTTGAGGATCCAATGGCGTTACGAGGTTTAATCACAAGCCCTTTTGAATGCTTTTCATTGGTTAAATATTTGTAAAACACACAAACAGACATAAAGATGACCAATAGCACTGATTTCGAAATATAACAGAGATGGGAAGATTTTGATAATTGTCCAGGGCACACCCGACCACCTGTCACGGCACACAAGTGTACCACGACACAGTGGTTGGGAAACACTGCATTAGGTGAACAATTCTGCTGATTTGCTTGCCTGATTGATTTATGTCAATATATGAGTTCAGTATGAACCATAATCTCTTTATCAGTGCTTACCTTTAATTTAGTTAATTTATTGGTCCTCTCTGTGTTTACTGTATAACTGAAAGATGCCGAAACTGGGGCCAGTTGGCTAAAGTTGACACATGATGATCTTTGATTTGATGGCAAACAAATCATTCCACTGGAGCATATATTTACATTTTAATATAATACTGTTGGATGTAATGCAACATTTGGCCCAAGTTTTATTTCTGACCCTTTGTAGTAAAAAGTGGGGGCACCTCTGCTCTATAATGTCAATCATTTGATTGCTGTGTGTCTTTTAAAGCCTAATCATCTGGTGGGCCTGAGGAGGAATTACATCAAACTCTCTTTTAACACGGTGGACGACCTTGTTAAAGTGAAAAGGGAGATCTCACCTGCTGTCCGCAAGAACAGAGAGAGAGAGAAGTCAAATGATGCCTATACCAGCATGTTATCCAGGTATTCACACTTTGGCAACAAAAGGAAAAGCCTTTAAAAAAAAAAAAGATTTTGAAAATAAGTTAAACTTTAAGAAAAGTTTAAGAGAAAAGACTTTCTCATTTAATGCACTTGTCACTGTTCACTGGTCCTGTAAATAGAATAAGGCATTCTTGTGTTACAGTGCTTTGGTTGGTGGGAGCGTAGTGACGGAGAATGAGAATGGCACTTCAAAGAAAATGACTGAGCAGCTTGACAACATTGTAGACATGCGGGAATATGATGTGCCTTATCATGTCCGCGTTTCTATTGACCTGAAGATTCATGTGGTAAAGAAACAATAGAGGCTACATGACTGATTATCAGGTATGTTTAATATTCAAAAGAGACTTTGATTGTGCGTTCTGTTTTCTGACAGGCTCACTGGTACAATGTGCGGTACAGAGGAAGTGCCTATTCTCCTGAGATTGTGCGCAGGGATGATCTTGTGGAAAGACCTGTAAGAATCTTAACAAACCTTGTTTTAAAGAACGTAGATGCTGAAGAGTTTTGTTTTAGACCATCTCTGGTTATCAAGATTGTTTTGAATAATGTCATTCAGCTTTATGCATGAATTATGAAGAATCACTGAATCATTGCAGTATTTTTGTCTGTCTGTCTAAGGATCCTGTAGTGTTGGCGTTTGATATCGAGACCACTAAACTCCCACTGAAGTTTCCTGATGCTGAAACAGACCAGATTATGATGATATCATACATGATAGATGGGCAGGTAATGTCATAACGCTCTTACCTTTCTGATAGGTCAGTCATTGATTACATAGCTGTTTTATCCATGCTGTGGTTAAATTTAGTTTGTTGGCCTCTTTGATGGGTTTAATACTTGACATGGTTTTTAATGTACATTTGTGTACTTTTTTCTGCAGGGCTTCCTCATCACAAACAGAGAAATAGTCTCTGAGGACATTGAGGACTTTGAGTTCACCCCAAAACCTGAATATGAGGGTCCCTTCACTGTGTTTAATGAACCCGATGAGGTAAAGATGAACAGTATATGATGTGCTTTGTTTACGAGGCTGTTACCGAGTGCCACAGTTAAACAATTGGTATTGTCAGGTTGTTTAACCCATTTTCTGTACTTTGTAAATGGACTTTCCATATTTCTGACCGTTTCTGTCTGCTTGCAGGCCTCTCTTATTCAGAGATGGTTTGAGCACGTCCATGAGACCAAGCCGAACATTTTTGTCACTTACAACGGAGATTTCTTTGACTGGTGGGACATGATTTGTGTTAAACTGTCTCATACTATAGTTTTTACATGTAATGTTTTATGTAATTACATGGCATTTACTTGTGTTGATGATTGGTGTTTTCTTCTCACGTGTTTGTACGATAGCATGTGCTCATGGTTGATTTGTGTCTCTGTGTCCTCAGGCCATTTATAGAAACCAGAGCGGCCCAGCTTGGCCTGAGTATGCATCGGGAGATAGGCTTCCAGAAGGACAATCAGGGGGAATATAAAGCCAGCCAGGCTATTCACATGGACTGCCTTAGGTGAGAGCAGCTAAAATGTTTTCTTAAAGGGGACTAAATGAAAATTACCCACTCTTTGTTTGGTATATTTATGACTTTATTTTAGTAAATATACACTGTGTCTCTCTCTCTCTTTATTCAGGTGGGTAAAGAGAGACAGTTACCTGCCTGTAGGAAGTCATAACCTCAAGGCTGCAGCGAAAGCTAAATTAAGCTATGACCCTGTAGAGCTGGACCCAGAGGAGATGTGCCGTATGGCTACTGAAGAACCACAGGTGCCCTTCCTTTACTCTCCAGCTCCCAACTCACAATCATTTATACAAATGACTGTTCACTTACACAGTAGCTGCAACAAGATATCTAGCTTGTCAGTTATCATTTTCAATTTATTGTGCAGCCAGCAACAAAATCTCATTGTTCTAAAATCCTGCTTAACAGCTGCATATTAAACATTTAATATGCTCTTATTAGCTGTGATTTTTATTAGTTTATGCATCATTCATTCATTCACTTTTTAATTAGTTTTTTTATTTATCTTTTATTTATTTCTAGTTTATTTATTTTTATATTTTTTATTATTTTATTAAATATTCAAAACAGTGCTTACTTTTGCTTTATGTGCTGTATTATTGTTTTTCAGACTTTGGCCACCTACTCAGTGTCTGACGCTGTGGCCACATACTACCTTTACATGAAATATGTTCATCCCTTCATTTTTGCCCTCTGCACTATAATTCCTATGGAACCCGATGAGGTCTGTATTCACTAAATCTTCTATTTTTATTGTTACTACACTGTGATGAATCAAAACTGTAGATGTAATAGTAACATCATGGTGTTTTCTTTATATGTGCATCAACACACAAATGTGTAAACAGGTTTTGCGGAAAGGCTCTGGTACCCTGTGCGAGGCCTTGCTGATGGTTCAAGCCTTCCATGTCAACATTGTCTTCCCAAACAAGCAGGAGCAGGTCTTTAACAAACTCACAGATGATGGTCATGTACTTGACTCTGAGACTTATGTTGGCGGCCACGTCGAGGCTCTAGAGTCTGGTGTGTTTCGCAGTGATATCCCCTGTCGCTTTAAAATGGTAACTAGGACTTCATCTTTAACCATAGCACACAGTATTAAGCTCTTTTATTTGTGCTGTATCTACATAATTACTTATAATTATTCTTTTTCTGACAGAATCCAGCAGCATTTGACTTCTTGATTCAGAGGGTGGAGCGTACTCTTCGTCATGCAATTGAGGAAGAGGAGAAGATTCCCCTTGAGCAGGTCACCAACTTTAATGAGGTCAGTTGGTGTCGTGCTTAATGTTCAGTATGACATTTTGTACCTTTGGACACAAGACGTGATGCCAATTTTATGAATTTTCATTGGCATGCATACATGTCTACAAATTATTCTACAGTTGTCATGTGAATTTGACCTGTTTTAGGTGTGTGATGAAATCAAGAGGAAGCTGATCTCTCTGAAGGAAGTGCCCAATAGAATCGAGTGTCCTCTTATTTACCATCTGGATGTGGGGGCCATGTACCCCAACATCATCCTCACCAACAGACTACAGGTACAGTACAGTTCTCCTCTTGGATGAGTTGTAAAGATGTTGATTTAATTATAATGACATTATTAGACAAATTCTGGTTTGTCTCGTTTAGCAATCAAATCAAGCAAATTATCTCTTTCTCTTCATCTGTTTTTCTTCTAGCCCTCTGCCATGGTGGATGAGGCGACCTGTGCTGCCTGTGATTTTAATAAACCTGGTGCAAACTGTCAGCGCAGGATGACTTGGCAATGGAGAGGAGAGATCAGTGAGTAATTTGAACTTCTTATATCTTTTAAGAAAACATTTAATTCTTTTTTTGAACATTTTATTGATCAAAAGTCATAGTAAAGTCATTTGTAACATAACAACAGTTTTGTAATCATTTGTAATAAATGTTCAAATAAATGCTGTTCTTTTGAACTTTCTATACATCAAATACTCCAACATTTGTCATGGTTTAAACTCAAATATTAAGCAGCACAACTGTTTTCAGCAGTGGTAATGAAAAATGTTTCTTGAGCTGCAAATTAGCATATTAGATGATTGTTATTGACACTGAAAGTAAATGAAAACTAAAAAGTTTTTCTTTTTCCTCTTAGTGCCCGCGAGTAGAAGTGAGTTTCATCGCATTCAGCAACAACTGGAGTCCGAGAAGTTCCCCCCTCTCTTTCCTAATGGTCCACCTCGTGCTTTCCATGAGCTCAACAGAGAAGAACAAGCTCGGCATGAGAAGAAGCGGTTGGGAGGTCAGTATCCACCTGCAGGGAACTAGGTTTTGTTTATTTGTGTGACTTTTGTCATAGGCCAAGATGAGCGTAAATTATGCACTTGTACTCACTTGTATAGATGAATATTGATACTCATTATTACATTTGTATTTGTTTTCTTAGACTACTGTAGAAAAGCCTATAAGAAGGTTCACCTGACCAGACTGGAGGAGAGAGTCACTACCATTTGCCAGAGAGAGAACTCTTTTTATGTTGACACGGTTCGAGCCTTCAGAGACCGTCGATATGAGTTCAAAGGACTCCACAAGGTACTGTATTCAGACCTAAATCATTTTTATTATTTTATGATCGTTACAGTCTGTCTACATAGTACATCAAACTCTTCTATTTCAAAAGGATATGTTTTTCTATGATGTATCTTCTTTTAATGTAATAGTTTAGTGTGCTCACCTATGCTTGAAGGAATCATTTGTATATCTCTTTTTATATGTTTTGTCTGTTCCAATAATCTGTCCAGGTGTGGAAGAAGAAGCTGTCTACAGCACAGGATAATGGGGACGCAGCGGAGGTGAAGCGCTGCAAGAACATGGAGATTCTCTATGAGTCTCTGCAACTGGCGCACAAGTGCATCCTCAACTCCTTCTATGGATACGTCATGAGAAAAGGGTATTGAACCATCACTTTTTAAGGCACTTTTATTGCCCAGTCCTAGAGCAGATATACCTGAGGAGTTTCTTGTCTTCAGTAGTTGCTGAGATTGCTGTTTGTTTTATAACTCCTGTTTTGCATGATGTCTCATATTGTGTTTCACAGAGCACGCTGGTACTCGATGGAGATGGCAGGGATTGTCTGTTTCACCGGTGCCAACATTATCACACAGGCCAGAGAACTTATTGAGCAGATCGGGTCAGACTCTTACGCCAAACCCTTAAATTCTGTCAGAGTTTTGGTTATGTGATTAATTTATTGTAATTGATTGATTAATTGAATTTATCCTCCTCTTCTTTAGGAGGCCTCTGGAGTTGGACACTGATGGTATCTGGTGTGTTCTTCCCAACACCTTTCCTGAGAACTTTGTCATAAAATCCACCAATGAGAAGAAGGCAAAGGTGACCATCAGTTATCCAGGAGCCATGCTGAATATCATGGTCAAGGTAATTTCTTTCTCTTCTTTTGACCAGTAAACCACATTATCGGCAGAATAATTATATATTAAAAAGGAAGAGATCTTCAAAAAAAATGGTTCAAAGGGAACAACTAATGATAATCGAGAAAGATCCCTTTTTTTTTTAATCATTTTTGTCACTTGTATGTGTAGGAGGGCTTCACGAATCATCAGTATCAAGAGCTGGTGGACCCAGCATCTTTAACATATGAGACCAGAGCTGAGAACAGTATCTTCTTTGAAGTCGATGGGCCGTACTTGGCTATGATCCTGCCTGCCTCTAAAGAAGAAGGAAAAAAGCTAAAGAAGAGGTGGGAGAACCACAACAAATCACTTTGTGTGTGGACATTGTCCAGTAACTGCAGTCACTAGGAGATCTAAAATACTGTTGCTTTAGATCAGGGGTCTCCCACCCTGCTCCTGGAGAGCTACCGTCCTACAGATTTCAGCTCTAACCCCAATCAAACACACCTGAACCAGCTAATCAAGGTCTTCAAGGCTGCTTGCTAATTTCAGACAGGTGTGTTGGAGCAGGGTTGGAACTGAAATCTGCAGGATGGTAGCTCTCCAGGAGCAGGGTTGGAGATCCCTGCTTTAGATAAAAGCCTCAACTAATGGACATAATTTTATTCAGGAAATAATCTATTTTAATCAGAGTTTTTTGTTTACCTATGGAGCCTCGGTATCTTCTCTATCCTCAGGTATGCCGTGTTTAACGAGGATGGGTCACTGGCTGAGCTGAAGGGCTTTGAGGTGAAGAGAAGAGGAGAACTTCAACTCATTAAGATCTTCCAGTCATCTGTGTTTGAGGCCTTCCTGAAAGGCACAACTCTAGAAGAGGTTTATGCCTCTGTGGCTAAAGTGGCTGACTACTGGCTTGATGTGCTCTACAGCAAGGTATAGACGAATCATGTATGGCTTTAAGTGACAATTGAAATAATCACTCACATTGTATTTTATTATAATAATTACACCTATGTCTAGTATTTTACGCCTTTGTCTAGTATTTTAAGCATGCATGAGAGTGATAGTGTTGTTCTTGTCTTCTGTTTCCAAGGCTGCTAACATGCCAGATGCAGAGTTGTTTGAGCTGATTTCAGAAAACCGCTCCATGTCCCGTAAACTGGAAGATTATGGAGAACAGAAGTCCACCTCCATCAGCACAGCCAAGCGTCTTGCCGAGTTCCTCGGCGATCAGATGGTGAAGGACGCCGGCCTCAGCTGTCGCTATGTCATCTCCCGCAAACCTGAGGGCTCGCCTGTCACTGAAAGGTGAGAACATGTTTCAGTTGTTTTAAATTGTAACAATATTTCACAAAATTACTGTATTTTTATATATGTGTGTGTGTATATATATATATAAAGCTAAATAAGTTATTTATTCTACCTTACACAGAGCAATCCCTCTGGCAATTTTTCAGGCTGAAGCGAGTGTTAAAAAACATTTCCTACGCAAATGGCTGAAGATGCCCAGCCTCCACGACCTTGATATTAGATCTGTGAGTTTATTTTATTCACTAAGTTTACCCTGGATCATCCTTAACCATAAAATCACAATTTCAATGTTGTATTCTTTATTGTCATTGTTTTCTATTTTTCATATATGGTTTATTCCTTTCCCATGTCAGATTCTGGACTGGGGTTACTACATTGAGCGGTTGGGCAGTGCCATACAGAAGATCATCACTATCCCTGCAGCATTGCAACAGGTAAATTAGCATGCACAGTCATTTAAACCCCTGTGAGTCGTTGTACTTGCCAGCTGAATCGAGCACTAAATCGTGTTGCCTTCCACTATAGTCAAAATTTTTGTCCAAACCAAGACACAGTCACAACATTCTGTTGCTTTCTGTATCTGTCATGATACACTCAATTGCCACACACACTGTGAAGTCTCATTGGTGCAGAATTCCACTGTACATAACTGTATATGAATCAGTGTTCTGATTGGCTGATTTGAAATGTGGAGAGAGAAAAGACTTTATTATATTTAGCTGTATTCGAATTTATATTTTCTTGTGTTTAGTTCCATGTTCTTAACAGTTACTATTTTTGTTCAGGTGAAAAATCCAGTACCCCGAGTAAGGCATCCAGACTGGCTGCATAAGAAGCTTCTGGAAAAGAATGACATCTACAAGCAGAAGAAGATCAGTGAGCTCTTTACCAGTGAGGGAAAGAGACAGGTAGGTCTACTGTCACACATACTTTTCACACAACTTGCTGGCTGGCTGGCAGTCTGCTTATACATGCACATATTTTGTCTCTCTCTCAGGTGGCCCATCAAATGTTACCAGCAGGCGAGACTCCTGATATGGAGGACTTTGGTGCTCCTCAACGCCCTGTGCAGCCCGCCATACTCATCAGCACAAAGAGGAAGAGGATATCTCAAGGAGAGGACAGCCAGGCTGAGTCTCAAGAGCAAGAACTCACACAGTCTTGGAGAGAAATACTGGGGCCACCACCAGCCATTGGTGCCTCCCGGGTAATTCAGACACCATAACAAAGTTGTACATATGATCAGATATTTGGTTTTGTTATAGTATTTCTACGCTGTCAAACAAAAGAAAGGCTCCACAGTAAAATCATCTGTATTTATATGTGTGTATAGGAAGAACTTCTTGTCTGGTTGCGCTACCATAAGAAAAAATGGGAGTTGCAGCTTCGTCAGAGGAAAGAACGGCGGAAGCGACGGCGTTTGATTGATGGGGAATCTCAGCCGACTGGTGGCGGCGTAATCCGTGGTGGACCGACAACAGGGCTAGGCAGCTTCCTCCGAAGAACTGCTCGCAGTATTCTAGACATGCCCTGGCAAATTGTACAGGTAGGTCACACCAGCAGTTTAGATCTAACATACAGGACAGCATTGTTTTTTTTTTTTTTTAAAGAAGTCTCTTGTGTTCACCAAAGCTGCATTTATTTATATTTGCATATATCAAAAATATTATAAAAACGATAATGCTGTGAAATAATATTATTATAGTTTAAAAGAACTGTTTTCTTTTTGAATAGATTTTTTAAACTGTAAAGGTGAAATTTTTAGAAGCCATTACTCCAGTCTTCAGTGTTTCATGATCCATCAGAAATCATTCTAATATGGTGCTCAAGTAACATTGCTTATTATGATACTGTTGAAAATAGTTTTTGCTGCTTAATATGTTTGTGGAAACCATTTCAGAATGTTTTAATGAATAGAAAGTGCAAAAGAACAGCTTTATATGAAGTAGAAATCTTTTGTTACAATGTAAAAGTCTTTACTGTCAATTAAATTTTTTTTTTTTTTTTTTAATCTCACTGACCCCAGACTTTTGAATGCTAGTGAATCTGAACTATGAATCATAACAGCAGTTTTGTTCTTTTTAGTACTATCAAAACACTTGATGTGTTTCTTTATCCACTTTCTTCAGATTGCAGAAACCAGTCACCCAGGCTTATATAAGCTGTGGGCGGTCATTGGCAGTGACCTGCACTGCATGAAGCTCAACATCCCACGAGTGTTTTATGTCAATCAGAAAGTGCCCAAGCAAGAAGAGGGAGCTAATTGCAAAAAGGTCTGCAGTATAACATTTTTACCACCAATTCTGTGAATGATCTGTGTGATGAGCATTCTTGACTAATTTAGTGCTAGCCCATTCAGCTGCTTAAAGATTTAAGCAAGTATTGAGTTTTTAATTGAGTTTGGGACAAATTTCATTTTGATTCATTTAAATGACAGGTGAACCGGATACTTCCACGCTCTGGTGTGGTGTATTATCTGTACCAATATGCTGTTCCTGAGGACATGTACCAGGAACACATCAATGAGATTAATGCTGACCTCTCAGCTCCTGATATTGAGGGTGTCTATGAGACACAGGTAAGGGCCTTTCCAAAATATGAGATCTTGCCTTTTAATAACTGTTGTGATGTAGGAATGTGTCTTTATTTTGATAGTAAGCCTGGAATATTCTACAAATAGACATTTCCAGAGCGGGTTTCTGCACTGTGGTGCATTGACCTTATTTATGTTATCAATAGAGGTAATTTCCCAATGTCTGTCTCTTGCCCTTTCATGTGACCTGTAGGTTCCACTGCTGTTCCGGGCTCTGGTCCAGTTGGGCTGCATGTGTATGGTAAATAAGCAGGTGGTCAGAGATCTGGCTGGCAGAGAGGCTGATACCTTTGACCTGGAGCATCTAGAGATGAGATCCCTGGCCCAGTTCAGCTACCTCGAGCCAGGTGACATAATTGCTTTCAGTGTGTTTTTAGTTTTGTTGATAATTATCAAAAATGGCTGATGTGCTTCAAGGTGTTTGGGTTAAATATAATGTGTTTTTTGTGTTACAGGCAGTGTAAGGCACATCTACCTGTACCATCACACTCAGGGCCATAAGGCTCTCTTTGGCCTCTTCATACCATCCCAACGCAAAGCCAGCGTCTTTGTTCTCGACACGGTAAGCTCTAAAATTCAGCTGGAAGCATTTGTGAACTCAACAACAATGAATAGGATACAAACCAAATAAACAAAAAGATTAACACTCAAGTGATAAAACATCAGTGAACAGGAAATAACTGATGAAAAAGTCAAATGCCTTTGCCTACAGAATTTGGCAATATGGTATGGGATTGCTGATGTTTAACTACAGTACTTTAACGAATTCAAAACAATATGCCAAAAGAAAAAGTAAAGTAGTTTTACTGTGGAAAGGGGCGTTATTAGGCATGAGTTATGAGTACCTAAAACCCCCTTCTTGTGGTTTATTGCTTTGACAAAATGGCAACTCAGTGTAAAACACAGTATTTTATTAAAAACGATAATCAAATGTTCACATCTTATTAATAATATAGTTTACTAGCTTAACTGTAGGTTAAATTGAAATGTCAGCTAAGCTAAATTGTCAGCTCAATGACTAGTTGGTAAATGACATACTAGGACGACACTATTTGGAGAAAAATATCCAATTGTGATTTTACTTTTAAAAAATGTGATTTTGAAATGTAGCTATTTTTCACAACGAAAAAAGACCTCTGGATTTGCTGTGCTTGTTTATAGTGCTGCGTGATTTGGCTAATTTATGATTTTATATCAACACGACAATAAAATAATTAAGTTAAATAATCGAAATAAGTTGAGTGAAAAAAATGAGTGTTTAAGAAAAATATTTTACATTTAAAGCTGTAAACTTACAAAACTAATAATTACATCTGATTTTAATTGGACCATAGAGCTTAAAGCTTCTCTTTTGTTGACCGTTGACAGTTTATAAGCGGTGCTCATTACAGCTTGGTTAGATGGTTAGTGCCTGTTGCATTCCCAAATGTAAATATCCCAAACTGATTGTAGTTATTGTGGAGCAACATTTACTGTGGTCCAAGCTGCTCTTAAAAAAATATATAAAATAAAATAAACACTGGCAGATTATGAGCTTGTGCACACAGTATTTAATTAAATTGCTGCCTTTGCTGTTTGATAATAGCTCTAGAACTATTGAGGTTTTATTTTAATTAATCATGCTGCAATAAGAAAAATACACAGTGCAAAAAAATTATGCAATTTACACTACTGAAATTTACACCAAATGTAGGTACGCAGTAATCAGATGCCGAACCTGAGTTCGTTGTATGGAGCAGAGCGCACAGCACTCCTGGAGAAGACCACAGAGGAGCTGCTGCCACCTGAGAAACATCAGTTTGAAGTGCGTGCTGAAAACGACGTCAAAGCCATCTATCGCGCACTGCAACGCATTCTCCTCAACTACAAGGTACGGCCTTAACGTGTTATATAAAGAAGTGGTTCTCAACTGGTTTGGCCTTGTGACCCACGTTTTCCCATGGTCCTCATATATATATTTTATTATATATATAATTTGTTAAAAAGCTAATTTATTTCACAAAAATTAAGTTAAGACTGTTAAGAATGACTAATTATGACTAATACTGAATAAACAGCCTATAAGGTAAGGCTATTAAATAAAGTTGGTATGAGCCACCACAGTCATTTAGCTAAACATACAAAATAACATGATATTTTTGGGTTATGGAAACATGGTGAATATACAATACTAACATGAACTGTTAATGAAACGTGGAAACTGCTCCTGAATAGAATGAATATATCATACCTTCATGCAAATCCTTCCCAGCTAACACACGCAGTAGCTACCAGTTATGTGATTTATCGGTACTTTACTGTTATTTCACGCGCTGCATGCTCGTAGTTTCTGCGCTTTAGTGAAGTAGTATAGCTACAGTGCGGTGCCGCATTCGCGTGTGCTATAGAAGAGTGTGCGCTACGAACACGGTATAACATCTGGCAGGACAGGATAGTTCGCTTTTCTGAGGTAAAGTACTTTTAATTTCATAGCAAGTTGCGAAAATAACGATAGAATAATGACACTGACATTAAACCTGTCAACATCTCATCTGACCACAGATAGGCTACTGAATCATGACAGCGTGTTTTTCTCAGGCACTCTTTACTTAATGTAAAGAATTGAGTTGAAAACACTGATTTAAAGCACAAAACAGCTGACTGCACAGTTGAGCAGATGAATAACAGCTGTTTATCTGAACGTGTGCAGGAGGAGCGGCGTGGTCCGACCCTGATTGCTGTTCAGTCTAACTGGGAGCTGCGGCGGCTGACGGCTGGCATGACTGTACTGGAGGAGTTCCCGGTGGTCCCGGTTCATGTTATTGATGAGATAAGTTACAATGTACTGGACTGGCAGCGGCATGGAGCTCGCCGCATGATAAAACACTACCTGAACCTGGACAGCTGCCTCTCACAGGCTTTTGATATGGCCAGGTACATCGCACACTTTTGTCACTGTCATACTAGAGGTTTTATCTTGATTCGACTATGAAGATTTATTTAATTAAAATGGAAAACAAAGAATTGCACTAAAGTCTGTTTTAAATGGGTCTGTTTTTGTTGTTGATGTGACATTTTTTTCTCCCTTAGTATAAAATGGCAATTTTTGCTATAGATAGATAGATAGATACGATCTATCTATCTATATAAAAATATATAAGATTCATTTCTGTAAAAAAAATAAATAAATAAAAATAACTGATCCCAGATTTTTGGATGGTAAAAATTTATTTCAAATCATCAAATACTATTTGATTTTTCATTTAATGGCCCCTATAAACCTAAAGAAATCAATATCAGAGGGCATAATGTACTCATGTACCGTAATGTCCTTTCTCTCTGCAGGTATTATCACCTGCCTGTGGGAAATCTGCCTCAGGACATTTCTATATTTGGATCAGATCTATTTCTTGCACGTCATCTGAGAAAGCACAACCACTTGTTGTGGCTGTCACCTACGGCACGTCCAGACCTCGGGGGAAAAGAGGCTGATGACAGCAGACTGGTGATGGAGAGTGATGAGAGAGGCTCCATGGAGATCAATAGCCATGGCTGCTACTCAACAGGTAAGCAAATTCAGTCCAGATCAGACACGCAGACTAAGAGAACAACAGATACTAAAAACAGAGCACGAATATTGTATTTGTAGCAGATGATGGCAGTGTAGCCTAAATATCTACTGGTTGTTGTTGTTTTATTACTGATTTGTGAAATAGGGCTTAAATAATAACTTTATTAGCATTAGGCTACATCGATAGCAAGCATAATATGCATTATAAATATTGTATTAATAAAAACCACCACCAGTGTTATTTTAGTTTCATAGTATTCATTGCCATAATAATTCTTATTAGTAGTTTGAATTAGTTTTTATTATTTTCCAGTTTTCATTTTGTTTAATAATTTTTATCCTTTTTTTTTTTATTAGTTTGTTTTTTATTTTTGTGCATTTAAAATAAATGAAAATAAGAAATGTTTCCCTGTAGCTATCTGAAAAAAGTGTATTTAATTCCTTTATTGTAATGATTTCAGTAAACATTTATTTTATGTAAAGTAAAGTTTTTAACAGCTTTAGTTAAACAAATTAACTCTGATAATCACTTATTTGTATGCCGTTATGTAGATTGTAAAAAATTAGGTAGATTTGTGTGATGCACGTAGTCACAAATGTATTTATTCATAAGCTACATTTCTCACTTGAGATTTAAGTAATTCTCTGAACAAAACTTTTAAGTTAATTTATCCTGTGAGCTGTACTCCTGCTGTGAGGACTGCTTAGAGACAAATTTTTTATATTTCAACTTGATATTTGAGGTTAAAGAAAATTGCCTTGTTAGTTTATCTTTGTCTTAAAATAGCTTTTTAGTTTTTATTGTAACTGCATTTGATTTAAAAGTGCATTACTAAGTGTTTTTTTAAGAAATTAGTAATTTGACCAAAAAAAAATGTTTAAAATGTACACTCGCATGGTATTAAGTCTCCAGTATTGAGTATTGTTGGTATTTGCTTTTATTTAGAGACCCATCAAATGGCCTCAGACAAATATGGTTGAAAAGTGAATATCAGTAAAAAAAAGTGAATATGCTTTTTTTTTTTTTTTAAGTATGTATGTAAAGTATTTAGCCTTTTCCCAGTTTGTGTGGAGTTGGATATTCAGAGTTTGGCGGTGAACACCATTCTACAGTCCCAGCACGTTAATGACATGGAAGGCGGGGCCAGCATGGGCGTCAGCTTTGATGTCATTCAGCATGCATCTCTGGAGGAAATGATGTCAGGGAATCAGGGGCAAACACAGTGGCCAGCTATGACGAGACGGCGCTCTGCTCCAACACATTCAGGTATGCATATAGAAATGAGTAAGGCCAACAAATGTAATCCATCTTGTTATTTTTCAAAAACTCTGTGTACAAGAGTTATCACTATTTTCTGTCCTCGTGCAGGATTCTGAAGAGCATGGTTGTCGGTTGGGTCCGAGAGATCACGCACTATCATAACGTCTACGCTGATAACCAGGTGATGCATTTTTACCGGTGGTTGCGATCACCCAGTTCTCTGCTGTACGACCCGGCCCTGCACCGCACACTCCTCAACATGATGAAGAAGATCTTCCTGCAGTGAGTACAGCTCCCAAACTACCAAGTTTTTGTATTTTAACTTGATGTTTGGGGTTAAAGAAAGTTGCTCTATTAGTTTATTTGCAGTTTCAGAACTTTCTCTTAAAATAGCTTATTAGTTTTCATCTTAACTGCTTAGATGCTTTTGCCCAGAGCCACTTTAAAAGTATACATTATCAGTTAAACCCATATCTTTGGTGTTGATAGAACCATGTGGTGCTGTTTGAGCTACAGAATGACTGCTTGTATTGTTCACACCTTTTATTGTAAATACGTCAGACTTGTGGCAGAGTTTAAGCGCCTGGGATCATCTGTGATCTGTGGAAACTTCAACCGTCTCATCCTCTGCACCAAGAAACGGCACATTGATGACGCCATTGCATACGTGGAGTACATCACTAACAGGTTTTAAACCTTTTTATTAATTTTTTTCCATTTTCGTCTAGTCTCTTATAACCTAGTTTCTTATGCAATGTGAAAGTCTGAAGTCCAGGCTTTGGTATTAGATTATTTGTATATAATTTTCTGTTTATTGTTTGTCTTCCTGTCTTGTGTCTCGGAATTAGTATCCATTCAAAGGAGATCTTCCACTCTCTGTCCATCACATTCTCACGCTGTTGGGAGTTTCTGCTGTGGATGGATCCTGCTAACTATGGAGGAGTGAAGGGAAAGTTGCCCTCTAGCCTTCTGTATGGAGAGGTAAAGCTCAGGGCCTAGAAACCACTTGTTCCTCTTTACAAGTAAATTTTTATGTGTAAAAAATTGTTGGCATTTCAAGTTGTTTCAACTCATTTTTATCCATTCTAGCATGGCAATGAAAAGAAGAAAAAGAAGGATGGAGAGGAGGAGGATGGAAGTGAAGATGAGGATGAAGATGAAGAAAACCAAGGGGAGGACGAAGAACAGGATGGGGAAGATGACGTAGAAGACTCGATTGAAAGTAACTGGAACATCATGCAGTACCTTCCTCAGACAGCATCCTGTCAGAAATACTTTCTCATGATCATTTCAGGTAACATTACAGGGTTTTTTTTTTTTTTCACCCTTCAAAATTCCTCTTGCTGCATTTGGAAACGCAACATGCATCAATCATCTTCCCAAATGTGTAATGAAAAAAACTTTATTTTACAATTGAATATTATAGTAATGTTTCTTATTTTTGTTTTTATTTAGTAATTTTATTTAGAAGTAGTAATAATGATAAAAAATTATGATGTTATATAGTCAATTTGATATATAATTTTGGCCAAATTGTCCAGCCCTATAAACCTGACACACAACCTCAAACCTGGAATTTTTCAAATATATTTTAAATCATAATGACAATTTGTTTCATAAAAGCCCCAAGTCAATTTTATTATCATTTCTCATCATTTGGTTGGTTGTTTGCAGCCTACATTGCAGCTGTCTATCACAGCATGAAACAAGAGCTTCGGCGAAACGCCCCTGGTGCTACTCCCATTAAGAGACGAGGAGCGACCCAAGCTTCCCAGCAGTCAACTGGGGATGTCAGTGCACTTCCTGGTAAGACATAAAACAATTCAGCTTTGTCTTTTCCAAAATATTGAGTGCTTTTGAAATGTGTTATTTACGACTATATTCTCTAATACACTTTCCATGAAATTAATCCTGATTAATTATTTGGACTGTTATTTGATTAAAATATTTTAATTTCATATTTTCAAATGCAAATCAGAGAGCTGATATTTTCAAAGTTGAAATATTCAAATACCGTATTGACCTGAATATAAGACGATGTTTTTTCCTTGAAAATACATCTGAAAAAAACGCGTTCGTCTTATATTCGGGGTCTAGACTTTGACATGTCAATAATACACCCACAACAATAGGTGGCGCCAAAAACGCATAAAACGAGTATGCCATGAAATATGTAATGTACTGTGTGCTGTAAAGATCGTGAATGAAAACAAATGAAAAAGAAAAGCTTACAGCAGCATGATCGTGACTGTCATGTTAGCCTGATGGGACCAAACTTCCTCTGTAAGTGATTTTAAAACATAAGACAGTACCCAGATTTGAAGACTACAATAAGATTTCACTTCTACTGATAATAACATTTTGGTAGGCTACTATGAGTTGGATAGCCTAAATGTTATATAATTCAGATGGGCTACCTGTTATTTCAATGGTATATCAAAATTTTCCAATGTCATTGTTGGTACATTTTACCAGTATTTACCATACTTTCAAAACAAAAATTAGAATTGGAAAAATATGCAATATGAAAATAATTTAAGAATAAATGTGTTTTACAGAGAGAGAGAGAGAGAAAAAAAAAAAACAAGATTTGGTTTTCAAAAAGCCTTTTTCCAACAGGTACATCTGGAAAAAGAGGGGTCGTCTTATAATCAGGGTCGTCTTATATTCGGGACAATACGGTATATCCATTTTAGGGCTGTCAATCGATACATTTTTGGAACCGTGATTAATCGCAACTTAATCGCACATTTTTATTTGTTCTAAATGTACCTTAAATTCATACTTTTCAAGTTTTTAATACTCTAATCAATATGGGCATGGACAAATATGGATGCTTTATGCAAATGTATGTTTATTATTATTGAAACCATAGTCAACATGGAGCATGAAGACTGGACATGTTTCAAAGGTCAGATGTTGTTCATGTCAATTAGACACATGAAAAAAGAAATTCCAGGTTCCCATTACTTCTGTTTCTTTGCACTGAGCAATTTACTGACACAAACCTGTTTACATTTTTGCAGGACAGGGCAGCTCCCTTCTTCTGGACATGCAAAATGTACATTTATTATTTATTATTAGATTTGTTTGCCTCTCTGTGCCCACGTACTGTATTTTAATGCAGCCAAGTTCTCAACAGAACGAATATGAAATAGTGACTGAAATGCAACCCATTAAGACTACATAACCAGCTCTACTTTCCAAGATGTTAATCTGCACAAAAATCCTGATAATCGAGCCGTCGTCTGATAAAATCAAATGCACATAAGATGATGACAATAGCTGTGCTGTGATTTCAGCTATACTTGCATGTAAAATTAGAGAAGCAACATAATATGTGTGTTTAACTGAAAGCGCTGCTCCTCTCCGCCTCTCGCTAAAGGGGTCTGCGAAGTCGCTAAGTTGGCAACACTGTGCATCTCCATTTCTCCAACTATGGGTTAGGGCACGGGTCAAACAGAAAATGCGCGCTGCGTTAATCGCACGTTAATAAAATTAGTGCCGTTAAAATGAATTTGCGTTAACGCATTATCTTTGGCAGCACTAATACATGTATTTATTTCTAAATGTTCAACATATTAAAATCAAAGTAAAAATGTTTTAAAATAAAGGGGGTTTTTTTGCGTATAAAACTAAGTGTGTTTATTTTTCTTGTCTTTGTGGTGTTATAGGTTTGATTACATTCTCTCAGGAGTATGTGTCAAGTGAACTCACACAGAGCTTCTTCACCATCACTCAGAAGATTCAGAAGAAAGTGTCAAGCACTCGTAGTGTTACGCTCCCATCTGAGATGTTTCCTGTTCTTCCTGGTTCTCACTTGCCCCTCAACAACCCAGCTCTGGAGTTTATTAAATGCGTCTGCCAGGTATCAACACGCACCTCCTGCTTGTGTTTTTATACTGCACTTTTGTGTTTTAAACCTCTAAAGATGTAACAATACATTTACAGTGACAGTAAAAACTTTTTCAAAAGATTCTATTTTAAATAAACAATGTTTGTTTGAACTTTATTTATCAGAAAATCCTTTAAAAAAAGTGTCAGTTTCCGCAAATATTTTTGTTATTTTGTTTTTGTTAGGGTTTTCTGATAAATAGTGTTTTCAGCAATGATAATGTTGCTGAAGATTCAGATTTGCATTACAGGTATAAATATTACAGTTTTTACAGTATTTTTGATCAAATAAATTGGAGAGCATAAGAGAATTCTTTCAAAAATTTTGCTGACCGCAAACTTTTTGAACAGTAGAGTATGTTTTTACGAAGACCTCACAACCTGTCTGATGTTGTTTCTGTTTGTAAAATCCCTTCAGGTGCTCTCTCTGGACGCCAGCATTGTCAATCAGGTGAACAAACTGAAGCGAGATCTTTTGCGATTGGTGGATGTTGGAGAGTTTTCAGAGGACGCCCAGTTCTGTGACCCCTGCAAGTCCTACATCCTGCCAGAGGTCATCTGCCACCACTGTAACTTCTGTCGTGACCTTGACCTCTGCAAAGACCCTGCAGTTTCCCAGGTAACAACAGGACTCTTGTTACAGTTGATCTTTTATTTGAATGTGCGGTTAATGATTTGCTACTCATTCATGTTTACATTTGCTTAATGGATTCCAGAGGTTTTTTGAAAGTCATTAAGCTAATACTACTTGGTGTTTTCCCATGTTCAGACCTTTGTCATGTGATTAAGCTAGCTAAAAAAGGCTATAATATTCTCACTTTGCTCTTCTTTCCTTTTTACCTATGTAGGATGGTTCAGTTCTTCCTCAGTGGTTCTGCTCTAACTGTCAGGCCCAGTACGACACAGAGTCCATAGAAATGGCCCTGGTGGAGGCGCTCCAGAAGAAGCTCATGAGTTACACATTACAAGACCTGGTGGGGGACATAAACGGCATTATTTACCATTTCTGATGCTTTCAGAGGGTTTTAGAAGCTTTGGAAAAGTGAAATGTTTGAGTGTTAAATGTCCCAGTGTAATGTATATGCACATCCATTGACTTTCACTTATGTAAATGGAACTTTATCCCATCATAGGAATGTTCCAAATGCAAAGGAGTGAAGGAAGCAAACATGCCGATATACTGTCGCTGTGCTGGAGATTTCAACCTCACCTTCACCACAAAGGTATTTATGCTAAACTAAAAGGCTAATACTTCCACATATTAGTATTACTACCGTTCAGAAGATTTATTTATTTTGAAAGAAATTAATACTTTTATTCAGAAAGGATGCATTAAAGTAATAGTTCACAAAAAATAACATGACTTGCTCACCAATGGATCCTCTGCAGTGAATGGGTGCCGTCGGAATTAGAGTCCAAACAACTAATAAAGACATTACAATAATCCAAAAGTAATCCACACCACTCCAGTCCTTTAATTAATGTCTTATTAAGCAAAAAGGTTCAAGTTTATGAGAAACAAATCCAAAACATTTTTAACTTCAAACCGTTGCTTCCAACTAAAATACGAGAAATATATTCATATTTCTTTTATTCCAGTGAAAAAGTTGTCTTCTCTAAATCAGGAAAGAAACACGAATCAAGCACCGTTTACAAGTGAAAACAGTACTAAACAAATATGTCGGTGAATTTTCATGTGAGAGGACGACAGGGGATGAACTTTTCCACTGGAGGAAGTATTATTATGGATTATTAGGGCTGTAACGGTACACACATTCGTACCAAAGATTTTCGGTACGGGTCTTTTGTTTCTGTACGCTCGTGTACCAAACAAATACAGCGTTGTTTTAACCACTGCACAAGTGAAACTTAATTAGAAACTTCCAGTTTAAATGTAATGTTATTTTTATAAGAAACAAAGTCTCATCTTTCAAATTAAGATAATTTTTTTTCAAGAAATTCAAACAAGAAATGCCATTTTAGCGCTCTTTGATGTGGTGACAAATTTCTGTATAAATGCCTCAGTGAACGCGATTATCCCTTATTATTTACTAGTGCTGTCAAACGATTAATCACGATTAATTGCATCCAAAATAAAAGGTTGTTTAAATTATGTATGTGTACTGTTTATTTATTATGTATATATTAGGGATGCACGATATTTGATTTTTGCCGATATTTTTCAAATAATTTTGGTCGATGCCGATACCGATATATTTCCTATTGTCTGGAAACAACACCAAGTCTCTCCTGTGCAGAAATTATAAGCTAATTATAAGCTTTCAATTTTGGTTAGTTTTTAACACGAACTTATTTGTTAGAATTAAATAAACAATAATAAAGTTATTTTATAATGACAGTACATTGAAGATGAAAATGACTATAAATAAACTTTTTTTTTTTTTTCCCCCAGAAAGATGCAGTGGTAACCTTAGCATTTTATTTTAAGATTTAACATTTGTAAATGGTCTAAAGCAAAAGACTTGTAAAAGTTCAGAAAATCTTTTAGAGCTCATAATTTGTTTAAAAATTATAACACATTTCACATTAATGAATAAATCAGTATATTTACAATTATTTAAGTGTCATGTTTGTTTGTTTTGTTTTTTTTGGGGGGGTTTTTTGGGGGTTTTTTCTATGTAAGCTATAGGTTCTGACCTTTTTTAAATCAAAACATACTCATGATTTTATGGCATCAATTCCTGCTTTATTTAATCAGAAACACAGTCTAAATATTATGTGTGTATTTTGCTTTCATTTTATTAGAAGTAGGCCAACAGCACCCCCTACGGAATTAAAACCTTACCGAGCGGGCATTAGGACCCAGGGGAGGCTGCCGCTGCACGTGCTATTACTGTTGACTCTCGCTGCCTTCATAAGTGGGAAATAGGAAATTTCCGATAGCACGTGAAGTCGTGATTACGAGCTTGTCGTATTCAAGTGCTTTAATGTCGTAAAGAATAAAATGTAGCATCCCATTGGTTGACAATCATATAAACATTCACCGCGCTATACGTGCAGTTCGCTGACAATTCTGGAATTTCAGTCAAATACATGCTTATTTCACTGCTTATAAAACATACAATATGCTTCGCATGATCGTTCATATCTAGCCTATAAATACACTACTTTAGCGACAAGACAAAGGGATGTAGTTGTTGTGAGAACAGCATTGACAGCAGCAATGGTTGTTTCCTCCACCATGTTTAAAGTTTATGACCCGCCCAACTCGGAAACTCGGGTATCAAAATTATTTCCAACTTTACCAGTAGTAAATACGACCGTTCACGTCCAATTTCCGATTAGGAAACTCGTATTTACGATAATTCCGATAGCACGTGAAGGCAGCATCTAACACACACAAACGCGTCATTCTGTACGTGCTGTTACAGTGTATTCTCAGTTTAAATGCAGAGATCCAAAACTGTGAATCTAATCATCATTCAGGCAAAACTGTACTTCAAGTACAGACAAGCCACACTGTTGATGTGATCTAATCGCTAGCACACCCTGAGCACATGTGAGTTAATGTATTCCTCTTATAGGCAAGACATATCGGCATAATTTTTCATATCGGGCCGATGCCGATATTTACAGTTAAAGCCATTATCGGCAGATTCCGATACTGGTCCGATAATATCGTGCATCCCTAGTATGTATAAATACACACACATTCAGTATGTATTTTGAAAATATTTATGTATATACATTTATATATTTATTGTTATATTTTATATTCTATATAAATATATTTAATATGTAAACATAACATCGTTGTCTTAAATATATACATAATAAATATACACAGTACACACTCGTATATTATGTAAACAAACTTTTATTTTGGATGCGATTAATCATTTGACAGCACTACAATTTACTACTAGTTTTAATGCGAAATAAACATGAATGAGCATCTCATGCCTCATGTATTCACTCAGTCAGTGTTTTAACCTTGGAAAGAAGTCAATAAAACAGCTAGTAAACAAAATGTCACGTAGCATTTCAATTACCTCAGGGTCCACAGCTTGTTAGTTCACCAGAGAAATGAAGTCCAGTGAAGAGCATTTCATGAAATATTGGACTATATACTCATATTTTACTTTACCTGTTGATGATGTCTTTATTGTCTAATGCATGTTTTAAAAAAATCTGTTATGAAACAAGTTATGACAGCCACTGTGTAAATGAAAATATTTCAACAATAAATAGGTTTTAATTGAAATTTAATTTAAAAACTCTAAGTATAATTTACATGTTTGCATACAGTTTTTGAGTGTTGATTTTATTATATTTAAAAATTAATAGCAATTATAAATATATGTGCTGTAATTTCGGCTATATTTGCATGTAAAATAGAGTTAGAAGTGACAGAATATCTATTTTAACTGAAAGCACTGCTCCTTTCTGCCGCTCACTGAACAGAGCAGACGCAGAGAGAGGTGTATTCGCGCTGGGAAAGAGAGACCTTGCGCTCGCGCGGCAGGACCGGCGGGTCTCAGAGACTAAATAAGGTTTGTCCAAGAAGTCGCTAGATTTGTCGTTAGGTGATTTTTTTTTTTTTTTTTTTTTTTGAAAAAATTGCTAAATCTAGCAACAAAGTCGCAAACGTGGCAACACTGCGCTCTTGTCAATGCGTGCACGGGTGCGTTCTTCCGGGAGAAATGTCCATATAAGGAGTTCCGCCCTCGTTTATGTCATGAAGAGCCACGATCGGAAAAAACTCTCAGAAACTTGTACAAACCCGGAAGTAAGATTTTTGCCACAGAAATACTGTTATACGTCCAAATTGTTTTTTGAAACTTTGTCCATGCTTAGCAAGAGAATCCAACTCTTTAACAGTGTGAACAACTCTGAATGCATGAAACCGCATTGTACCCCCCCTTTAAGAAAATTTTAATAATAATTGAATTTATTTAAAGAAAGAGCAATTTGTTCAGTAAAGCATTGTTTAATAATAATAATAATAAAAAGCTATTTTATGTATAGTTTTTCCCCCCCCTGCTGTACCGAAACCATACCGAACCGTGACGTAAAAACCGAGGTATGTACCAAACCGCCATGTTTGCGTACCGTTACACCCCTATGGACTCGTATTTTGTCCAGAAGCAATGGTTTAAAGTTAAAATGTCATGATAGATTTGTTTTCTTATAACCATGCAGCTTTTTGCTTCACAAGACATTAATTGATGGACTGGAGTCATGTGGATTATTGTGATGTTTTTATCAGCTGTTCGGACTCTCATTCTGACGGCACCCATTCACTGCAGAGTTGGTGAGCAAGTGATGTAATGCTACATTTTGACAAACTGAGCATAAGAGACTAAAAATCTTACCAACCCCAAACTTTTGAATACTTAATGTTTGTTTTACAGCTAATGGACCACCTACAAATGTTCCTTTAGTCATATAATGTCTCATGTTTGCATGTTTACAGAGCTTCACTGAGCAGGTGGAAGTGTTCCGGAACATTGCCGCCCACTATAACATGAACTTCCTGCTAGAGACCATTGACTGGGTCCTTAGTATGAACGCATAGGTGCTTTTTCACCTGATAAACTCCATCATTTGTGCCAAACAATGTGTGTTTGAACCATTTGTACAGATCTGAATTCAAATGAAATGTGTGTACATTGTAACAGTGGAACCATTTTGGTACTGGAACTTTTTTATTTGTGTTAATAAATATTTTTGTATATGAAGAATTAACCTTTTCAGTGATATTCAATCATTACTTTCTAAGTAATCGAATGCAAATTATGATTTTGATCATTTATGGTTACTAATTGAATCTGCAGTGATATTTGCAGATGAGGGGTATCACTCTTGTTCATAGTGGCATGCAACTAATATGTCTCTTTAGTAATGGTCCATTTGGATATTGCTTCCTTTTGACATTTATGAGTTTAATTCTGTAAAGAATATGGATTTTTGTAACCACGTATTGGATGGTGCAATAGCCAGCAACTACCCAGTTTAACTTAATGAGACATCCACATCACTGCCTGGCTCCTGCCCACTCTACATTACCACATTATAATTTGATTTCTTATCTCTGAGGCAAAGACCTGGACATCATGGAGATATATGACGTGCTGTGCAATGTGCAATTTGAATCCAACCACTGTTGTGAATTGGCATTGCTGTACTCACCACTTTTACTGAAATGTTTCTATCTCCCATAAGAGCAAAGGGCGTTTTCTTCAGAATAGGGTCTGAAACACTTTAGAAGATTTCTTTCATTTTTAAGTAGGAGCTCGTTACTTAAGAAAATGTTTTTCAGTCTCAAATGTCAAACTATTTAATAATCATTTAATTATTATTTAGGCCTAATATTATTTTTTTTTACATTTGTTATTGTACAAAATTTAGTTAAATGCTATTTTTTTTTTTTTTTTTTTAATTGTAGCAATAAATTAAATATTTATTGCTATCAAATAATACTAATTAAAGTCATTTAAAATAAAATTCAATGTATTTTTATTTTTGAAAAATTAAAAAATATTGAGCAAGGAAGCATTATATTGATCAAAAATGACTGTAAACATTGATTTTCGACATTGATATGAAATGTTTGAGCAGGAATTCAGCATATTGGAATGATTTCTGAAGGATCATGTGACACTGAAAACTGGAGTAATGATGCTGAAAATTCAGCTTTGCATTGCAGGAATAGATCCCATTTTAAAATATATTAAAATTGGACTGTATAATCAAATATATAGAGTCTTGGTGAGCATTTGGTTGTAAATATTAAAAAAAAAATACTGTCAACACAAGTAAAAATTAAAGAAATTATAATTATACCCCTACAGTTTTTTTAAATAAACCTAGAAGTGTTGTGAGGAATGGATATAAGAGTATGTTGTGCTGTAGACAAACGGCTACATAGTCCTACTGCTAAGTTTGTCTGTCCATTTTCTTCAGCATCTGGTTTCAGTCTCTTTTCCTGTCTGGGGAGATGAGGTTTTATATGTACCCTTGATCATTACTTAAAAGACTGATCCATAAACCTCAAAAGTGTGAGCTGCATAAATCGATACGCTTCTATTAATCACATTTAGAGTAGAGCTGGGCAGACGCAGATCCTCTTCCCCTAAATTTCATTACTGTAACCAATATCATAGGAGGAGTTGTTATCAGGTTAGCAGAGCGAGTGCTGCTCTTTGGAGAAACCGTCTCATCTTTCCTTACACAAGATGACTTCTGATGGAAGAAGGTTCCCAGAAAAGACAATCATTTGGAAAGAATTGATCTTTTAGTACTTTTTTATTCACCAGATTCATTTGGTGTCGCACTTTAAAATTCGATATGAAATCAAAATTCTTATGAAATAAATCATGTGACACATTTATATGAAACAGAATATTCAATGATTGTTTTTCATGGAAATGTGTCACATTTTACAGAAGGAAAACATTACAACATATTTCATGAATGTTCAAAGTTGGGAGGAGGATACATGCAAACCTGTTACGTAGTTGAATTAAACACTAAGCATATCAATTTGTGATCATTGTTTAACATTTATTGAAGCAAAGCTTAACAGATACTTGGTTTTGCATGTTTTTGAAGCTTTTCTAGATTCAGATATGACATTTTGCACTGTTTTCTACACTTACTGTTCTTACGACAGGAAAATATTCTGTTCTTTATGTAAAAACATCCTTCTGTGCTGTATATTTGGCAGCATGCCGTCACTGGAGTGTTTTCTGTGATGGCAGGTTGTTTTATAATGGCACGCCATCTGAGAGGTCAGAGTGGGTGGAGCCGTAGCTTGTAAGCGTGAGGTCTGTTGTGATTGGCTGACTGGGTTTCTTGAAGACCTGGTTAAAGAAATGGAAGCTTTTGATTAATCTGTTCGAGAAATAGAAAATAAAAATTGTGTCATTTATTGACTGCCATGTTTTAAAATAAATTGAAACTGCAAAATCTTTTGAACATCTCAATAAATGACCCTCAAGAGTCATATTAAAAACATTCTAACCATATATACACTGTAAAAAAATTATTTTTCAAAGTTGTAAATAATAATTACTGGAGTACATTTTACAAGAAAATACTATGGAAACTTGTTTCTGCTGCAGGTAACTGCAATCATATCTCACAATTCAGACTTTTGTGAGATATAAATTCCGATTTTCAAGATATAAACTCATAATTCTGACTTTTTCATCACTTCCCTGTTTAAATTTTGAGTTTCTCTCTCATAATTCTGACTTTTCTCAGAATACTGATTTTAAATCTAGCAATTTTTTAAAGGTAATTGTATCATTTGATCTAATAAGAACTGATATAAACTTATATAAAACATAATTTCTTAGTACATGAGACCATGATCCGCACTCACATCTATAATAATCTTATTTTATTTTACATCACCGATTGGACAAAACACAAATGTTTTGGCTCAAGGCCTTCTTCAGGGTGTTGAAAATGAAAAATTCAATTTGCAATTACCTTTTTTGTTTTTATCCTGTGGTGGAAACAAGCTTCCATAAAATATTACTTCCGTCTTTCTACTTCAAAACTTCACATTTCATTAAATGTGTTACTTGGTATTTATTTGAGAAGTTTACAAGCAATTTATGATTGAAAAATGTTTCTACACCTTTTTTTTTTTTTTTTCGGTGTAGGACTTACTTTTCTTCTCAGAAATTACAAAGCAAGTAACACATTGAATTAAATGTGAAATTTAAAACGTACTCCCGTAATGTTTTATATACAACTCTCCGTGTAATCTTCTCCATCCTTTTGACTTACATCATCAAACTTCTTTTCGCTGAAGACTTCATTCTTATCGATAAACGTCAGCATGATCCAGTCACAAATGATAGAGCACTACAGATGACAGAAAAAGAGACAACATTTACTCATATTGAGATTAAGCATTAGGACAAAATGAACACGAGCTGTACGTGTCCGTAAATGCCTCTTTCCAACAGGGTTACTCCAGATCAAGCACTGTGAGAGAAACCTGAGAATCATTCCCATAATGCAATTTGTGGAGGGTTTATGTCTGCCATCAGTGTCATTAAGACATCATTATCTCATGCTTTAACCCAAAATAACCATGTTTTAACCATGCAAAAACGTACAATTCCTACTGACGTCATGGCCGTGACTGTGTTGATGATGGTTGGAATCAGACTAAATCTTCCCGCCTGAAAAGAAATATAGAGATTTAATATGAGGCTGTATGTGCAGTCAACATGTCACTAATGTACTTCCTGTATGGTCTCACATGTCCATGAACAATGACATCCAGGCGAATCCCATAGGCTTTTATGAGTGTCCTGTACTCCACGCCATCCTTATGGTAATATTTTGCAAACCTGAAATGTTTGGAAGTTAATACGTTTCTAAATGTGACCCTGGACCACAAAACCAGTCTTAAGTGTCAATTTGATCGGACAATATTTGGCCGAGATACAACTATTTGAAAATCTGGAATCTGAGAGTGCAAAAAAATCTAAATATTGAGAAAATCGCCTTTAAAGTTGTCCAAATGAAGTTCTTAGCAATGCATATTACTAATCAAAAATGAAGTTTTGATATATTTATGGTAAGAAATTTACAAAATATCTTCATGGAACATGATCTTTACTTAATATCCTAATTATTTTTGGCATAAAAGAAAAATTGATCATTTTGACCCATTCAATGTATTATTGGCTATTGCTACAAATGTACCCCAGCGACTTAAGACTGGTTTTGTGGTCCAGGGTCACAGATAAACATTAGGAACTAATTGATCATTGTTTTAATTACAATTAATTATTGAAATTCATGCAGAGAGCTCGTACCTGTAGTAATATCCTGAGCTGGACAGGTTTTTTCTCATGTCTAGTCTTCTGAATGAATATGTTGGAATGCACTCTGACGGATCCACATCAAAATCACACTTCCAGTTAATGAACACGCCAATTATTCCACCCTAAATAAAATGAACACTGTTAAAAATGACTGAATTCAGAAGTAAAAAATGCTGATTTGTTGTTTGACTTGAAGCTGTATACGTGCCGTTCTGCAAAGTTCGCTGAAGTTCTCTCGGGCCTGCTCTGCGATGAAGCCCAGGCTGAACACCGGACAATACGGGTTGGTTTCTGGGTGATAATGGCACCGTAACAATTTCTTCGGCTTGTTTGGTTTGATGTTGCCCCTATAGTTGAAACCATAAGCAATTTCATGAGCATAAACATAAATTCAGCAAGAATGCATTAAATTGACCAAAAGTGGCAGTAAAGACATTTTTGATGTTAACTTACAAAAGATTTCTATTTCAAATAAATGCTGTTCTTTTGAAATTTCTACTTACCAAAGAATCCTGAAAAAAAGTGTATCTCACAGTTTCTACATACACGTACATATTAAGCAGTGCAACTTTTTAACATTGGTAATAAGAAATGTTTCTTGAGCAGGATCATGTGACGCTGAAGACTGGAGTAATGATGCTTAAAATTCAGCTTTGCATCGCAGGAACAAATTACACTTTAAAATATGTTCAAATAGAAAACTATTTTAAATTGTAATAATGTACTGTATATTTGATCAACTACATGCAGCCTTAGTGAGCATAAGAGACTTCTTTCAAAAATAATAAACAATCGTAGCAAAACTTTTGAACAGTAGTGTACACAGGAATTTCTGATAACATTTATGTTTTACTATATGCTTTTTATGATCGCATAAAACATTAAAAAGCATGCTGGCATTGCTTAGACATTATAAAATATGTAGAAACTCATCAATGTACCTCAGAACTTTAAACTTTGGGAAATGGATGGCATTCTTTATGAACACTGTGAAATTAATGGCCTGTTCCAAAGCTGCTTGTCTGTGGGGACAAGAATGATATTTTAGGGCATTTCTCAGTTTGATTTCTGACAGATCAGTCAATAAAAGCACAATACCTGACAACAGCATATTCCTCAATGGGACACCAGGTTTTGATCTCGCAGGTCTTGAATGTGTAGTTGTAGTACGGGATACACCGTCCTGTTCTTTGACCTGCTCAAAAACAAGTTCACATGTCATTAAGGATTCTGGGATTTCCTGAAGTGATTTTGATATTTATATTTATACAGTGAGGTCACAATGAAAATCATTTTTAATTAATGAATCAATTCATTAAGTTTACTAAGTTAGTTTTAGATTTAAAAAGTAACATTAGAGGGGGAAAAGAGTAAAAATACAGTAAAAATGCCTTTTTTTGTAATGAAAAATTGCTGAATGTTATAGTTGAATGTTATACTAGTGGTTTCAGGCTTTTGGACCCCACTGTATGTATATATATATATATATATATATATATATATTTATTTATTATAAAGTAAACCCCACCATGACCATCAAAATCCATTTCCCCTTGAGTGCAGTCAAAATCTTTTGTGCAGTTTGCATTGGCAACACTGTAATGCTGAAAAAACAAAGAAGAAAATGCTGTTTGACTCGGACCAATCTTTCCAACCAAAACACGAACACTTTGTATTTTTATGCAGTTGTGTATGTGTTTTGCACTCACCTCTGCACATGTGCTCTGCGTCTGATCCTGCGTCACTTCTCTTCTAAGAATTGTACTGATGACATCCCCACCCTGTATGTTAAGAAATCCAGAGTTTCAAACGATTTTTCAATCAATTAATAGTAATAATGCCCATGCATGTTATGATCTACCAGGGAAAATTTGATTTGATCACTTTACAGTATCTGAAGTGACAAATGATATCTGGTCTGCCCTGCAAACTTTTTTCTGGAGTAAAATAATGCAGCTTATTCACCTCAGATGGCCTGACGTATTCTGTTGTGTCCTGAACGCTGTCTCCCAGCATGGCCACACCTCTCATCTCAGTGTACACCGAGCTCTCTGGACGCGTCTCCGTCTCCTGATACGCTTTCTGACTGATAAATACATGCCTGCGCAAATAAAACATGCATCCATTATCTGTGCACATGTACAACTTGAAAAACAAAACACACCTTCATGTGTAATAGAGGAAATTCTGTATAGCCCATGATTAAAAAAGAACATTAAAACAAACATTAGTCACAAAAATGCAAAAAATGAGGGCTACTGGGATGCAAAAATCTCTAATATCTCGGTGCTCTTTGGACAAGGGAAAACTTGTCTATAAATCTGTGTTGCAAAGCCAAGGCACTTGAGAATTCACAATCACCACATGGAGAAAGAAGAATGGAAAAAAATACTTTCACAACATATTACAAAATACATCATAAATCATAAATTAAAATCATCCAATTCAATTAAAAAAATTAATAAATCCATAGATTACGATGTCAGAATATCAATAACAAATCCCCATTCAAACCTGGAAACTGATTTGCTCTCAATGTATAGATCCAAAAAGACTGTTGTACACTGTAAAAAGTGATAAGTTGACTTAACTTAAAAAAATTGAGGAAACCCGTTGCCTTAAAATTATTAAGTAAATAATAATTTAAAAATAAAAGTTAAGTGAACTTGACAATTAAGTTTTTTTTTTTTACTTATCATTTACTTATCATTTAATTATCATTATCATTACATTTACTCATTTTTTTTAAGTTAAGTCAACTTATCACTTTTTACAGTGTAGCTTTTTTACTCTATCACTTCCTCTTATTGACTTAGGAATGTGTTCTATACCAACTATTTTCAGTGATGATTTTTATCTCTATAGTGTACAGCCATAGGGTACAGAGGATTACAGATACGAATGGCATTCTTATGTTCTGCTAATCTGGTCTTTAATTTCCTTTTAGTCATCCCTATGCAAAAACAACCACAAGGACACTCCAATCGATACACGACAAATGAGGTATTGCAATTAATAAATGATCTAATCTTAAACTCACTACCTGATGTTATATTCATGAACATACTCGTCTTGATTGCAATTACCACATTTGTAATTTCCAAGTTTTTGATCTTCTAGAGGAAAGGTGACTTTTAACCAATCTGTCTTTAATCGTAGGTGCTCTTTTAAACACAACAGAAGGAGTTTTTGGTAAAACATCTCTAAGATGTGAATCACTCATCAAAATTTCCCAGTTACTTTTTAAAATGACATTCTTGACATTTTTATTGCATTACTTCTGCATATATTTTGTCTTCTTTGCAGCTGTACTCCAAAACAAACAAACAAAAATACTGCTTGAGTTCTTTTTATATGCAAAATATATTTTTCTTTGGATTTATAGTATAATTAATCGTCCAGAGACCATAAAACGACTCAAGTTTTGCAATTCAGTGTTCTCCGTTTGTCTAGCACAGAGACACATAAAAAAACATCACAATTATCACCAATTAAAAGTATCAATTTTGTGATTGATGTAAAGCAAGTTTTCAGTACAAAAATACAAATTTCATCTTACCAAATGAAATATGTGATGACCAGGAACTGCACAGCTCTGTATATGACTCCGAGTTTTCTGTCCTTCACCACCATTACTTTCGGAGTCTCATAGTCCCAGAAACCCAGGAAAAAGTCTTTGAGGAACTCCAGACAACCCATTTTTATAAAAATTCCTTATATGTTCCTGCAAAATGAACGTCCCAATCTTCACCACTGAACTGATGCTGTATAGTGACACCCACTTGAGTACTACAGCCTCTCTCTCTCTCTCTCTCTCTCTCTCTCAATTCAATTCAGAAAGCTTTATTGGCATGACAAAAACATACATTTTGTATTGCCAAAGCATTAAAACAACATAGAAAATGATTTAGAATATCTGAACATTTAGTAAAGCCTAGAGAAAATAATAGCAATAATGAAACTATAAATAAAAAAGCCAATATTATATAAACACATGGCTAGATATAGCAAAAAATAAATAAAATAATAGTATTAATAAAATAAATAAAGAATTATAATAATAAATAAAGGATTGTACTACAGAAATCATGTAACAACTGAACTTAGAAATTTGAACATTGTATACATTATATACATGTGTGTAGGTCTAATGGGTGTGTGTTTGGGCTGTGAGTGAGTGTGTGTTTGTTTCTCTCTGGCCGTCCCTCAGGAGATGACAAGATGCTACAAATCTTCCAGCTATATTAGAACATTTGGCTTCTTCGCCAAGAATGAGTTTTTGGGTTGGATTACAGGTGTTAAATTGGGGGAATATTTGATTAATTTTGGGGTAGTAGTGGTCTCTGATATCTTTATATTTTGTGCATTCTGTGAGGAAGTGCAGCTCCGTCTTCGTCACTCCCAGGATGCAGTGCGAGCAGAGTCTGTCCTCACGAGAGAGCCATGTCTGTCTGCGACGGCCCATCTCTACGGCCAGACTGTGTTCACTGAGTCTGTACATCGTCAGTGTTTTCCTGAGTCTCACATCACTCACGGCGCTCAGGTAGATTCTCGATTTAGGGCCGAATAACATTCCAGTTTGTGCTGGTTTTTAATGGTGTTTGTCCATTGGGTGATGTACTTGTCTTTTTCTGTGTTTATAATGTGTGTGAGTGTGTGTGTGTCCTGAGGCTGGCTGATCTCAGTCAGTCTCAGCACCAGCTGGCACAGGGGACTCTTACTTACTGCTCAGCTCTTGGTGTTTTAGGGCTTTGTAATGGTATGTGTTGGGGTCGCTTGTTTTTAGGTGTTTCCAGAATTTCAGGGCTCTTTTTTGGATATTTAGAAGGAGAGGGTATTAGCCTAATTCTGCCCTGCATCCGTTGTTTGGAGTTTTTCTTTGGACTTTGAGTATTCTTTTACAGAAATTTAAATGTAGGGTTTCGATCGGGTGTTTTTCCCAATTTAAGAAGTCAAATTTTATAGAACTTCACTGCCATATAAAACAATTGGTTCAATTATAGATTTGAAAAGTTTGAGCCAGATTTGGATTGGGATGTCAATTTTAATGGATCTTTTTATGGCATAGAAAGCCCTTTGAGCTTTCTCTTTGAGTTCATTCACAGCCAAAGTTAAATAACCGGTTGGAGTTATTTTCAGGCCGAGGTAAGTGTATGTTTTTGTGGTTTCAATGGTTCTGTGTGATAGTGTGAATGTGTGTGCTGGTCCCTGAGATCTGGAGTGTTTCTGGAACATCATTACTCTAGTTTTTGGAGGTTGACCGTCAGGGACCAGGTCTGACAGTAATCCTCCAGCAGATTCAGGCTGTCCTGAAGCCCCTCTTCAGTGGGCGACAGGAGGACCAGGTCATCTGTGTAGAGAAGACACTTTATCTCTGTGTCGTGTAGAGTGAGACCTTGAATGGGAGCGTGTTCTAATATGTTGGTCAATTGGTTGATGTAAATGTTGAAGAGGGTGGGGCTTAAACTGCATCCCTGTCTTCAGTTCTTTGGTTTCCAATTTTAACCGCACAATGGCTGGCTGTGTACATTGATTTGATCAAATCATAGAATTTTCCCCTATTCCACTGTCGATAAGTTTTAGGTATAATCCTTCATGCCAGATTGAATCGAATGCTTTCTTGAAATCAACGAAACAAGCAAAAATTTTTCCTTTGTTTTGATGTACATATTTGTCAATTAGTGTTTGTAATGTAAAAATGTGATCGGATGTGCGACATTTTGGAAGAAAGCCAATTTGGCATTTACTCAAGGCATTGTGCTTCGTAAGGAAGTGTAACAGTCTGGTGTTTAAGATGCTGCAGAGAACCTTCCCCAGGTTACTGTTCACACAGATGCCTCGGTAGTTGTTGGGGTCTAGTTCATCTCCGTTCTTGTGAATGGGGCTGATGAGGCCCTGGTTCCAGATCTCAGGGAAGAACCCGACACACAGAACATCATTGAACAGTTTTAGCATGGCCAGTTCGAAGCTTTGGTCTGTGTGTTTCAGCATCTCGTTCAGGATGCTGTCGACACCACAGGCTTTCTTGGGGCTCAAGCACCCGTAATTTGTCTTCCAATTCTTTCATTGTTATGGGGAAATCTAAGGGGTTTTGATTCGCTTTAATCGATCTTTCTAAATTGTCTAGTTTATTAATAATTTTGTGTATCGGCTGAGCGAGTCTCCTCGCAGTCTTCCGTTGACGATGTACAGAGCCAGTCCTCGGCAGAGCTGCAGCAGCTGAGCGTTCACTGTCTGATCACAGTTTTCTCTGGCGGGGTAAGAAGGGTACAAGTCGTTATTGCCAGTGATGAATCTGGTACCGTGTGATTCTAAGAAATCTAATTCTTCTCCGCTTCTAGCGTTTAAATCACCCATAAGCAGTACATTTCCCTGGGCCTGGAAATGGCTGATTTCTTTTTCAATGTTTTGAAAGGCTTCCTCTTGGAAATACGGAGACTCGAGGGGGGGTATATATGTGACCCTGGACCACAAAACCAGTCTTAAGTCGCTGGGGTATATGTGTAGCAATAGCCAAAAATACAATGTATGGGTCAAAATTATTGATTTTCCTTTTATGCCAAAAATCATAAGGGCATTAAGTAAAGATCATGTTCCATGAAGATATTTTGCAAATTTCTAACTGTAAATATAACAAAACTTAATTTTTGATTAGTAATATGCATTGCTAAGACATTTGGACAACTTTAAAGGCGATTTTCTCAACATTTTGAATTTATTGCACCCTCAGAATCTCGATTTCGATCTCGGCCAAATATTGTACTATCCTAACAATACCAAACCATACATCAGTGGAAAGCTTATTTATTCAGCTTTCAGGTGATGTATAAATCTCAATTTTGAAAAATTTACACTTATGACTGGTTTTGTGATCCAGGGTCACATATATGGCACAAAGAAAAACTCTCTCTCTCTATCTCTTTCTCTCTCTCTACTGAAATGCCACCCTTTTCCTTTTTTTCCAATGTTCATTATCATTGTTTATTTTGCATTGAGTAATTAATCTTGCCCATTTTCCATTTCTGCAGTTAGAAAAAATATAAATTTTATCTTAGTAAACTTGATGATGTGCTATGTATCTATAGCTATTGCATTACAATCAGGCCTATGTAATGTATGATAGATAGATAGATAGATAGATAGATAGATAGATAGATAGATAGATAGATAGATAGATAGATAGATAGATAGATAGATAGATAGATAGATAGATTACAAAAACAACATTAGAAGTTACACTAGCCCACATTTTACACAATTTCTTTAATATTTACATAAATATTTAATGTTATATGTAGCTACTGTTGCTTTTTATGTATCTATGCCTTAAAATAATATATATTGGGTATTTATATTACAACATAAAGATATTATACATAGTATAAAAAAATATTACACATGTAGTACGGTATTGTGCGTAATCGCTACACGTTTATGACTTTCTATGCAGGCATTCACTCTTGCGCCTCAATTCAAGGGTCCTACTGTCTTGGCTGACTGACGTCACACAAAACACGTGTGTTCGGAAGACGCACGTTAGGACTGAGACTGTGCTGATATCTGTTTGCGTTTTATTGCAGTAGTTTTTCATTGAGGTTTTGTCGTGTGAGAAGAACTAACTCCGCTGTAATGGGCGGGTTACAGAAGAAGAAGGTAAGAAAGTGATTTAGAGTAATACTGTCGGTAAACAAAACATGATGGCTTGATGAGCGCAGGGCCCTGCAGACCTGTGTGCTTTGAACATGTTACTGTACTCTAAACATTTAACACTGTTTTTATATATATGACATTTGATAAAGATATACAAGGTTTTTAAATGACCGTAGCATCATTTTTACTCGAATTTTCTCACTTTAATATTCATTGCAGCCGTTTTCAGCGTTGCTTGACAGCATAAGAGGGATGAAATAAGGGTTCTTAAGTGGAAACCACCTTAAGAATCGACTCCGTATGAAATATGTGTGTAGTTTCTGCGTATTTCAGAGCACTTGCTAACCTGTCATTTCTTCTCGTGTAGTATGAGAGTGGAGCGGTCACTAACTATGTCAGCAGGAATAAAGCCCGCAAGAAGCTGAGTCTGAGTCTGGCTGATTTCAGGTTGGTTAACAAAACAAAGCATTTCACTTATGTTCTGTCCTGGTGTCTTGGTATTTTTATGTGCCTCATACTTTATATGTGACCTTGGACCACAAAACCAGTAATACGGGTCAATAAGCTTTCCTTTGATGTATGGTTTGTTAGGATAGGACAATATTTGGCCGAGATACAACTATTTGAACACCGTTCTTCGTACGTCGCTAACTCGGTTAGCTGGATTTGATTGTTGCCGATTTCACTTGATCTTGGATCGTTTGGTTCTTCGAAGCTCATCCTAGACTTGCTGTCATAGCAACAGGTCCATAAGCTTAAACCTGCTCGGAAGCAGGCTTATTTCATGTAAACAGGATTAGATCGCATCTTTTTAAGCAGAGTTGATACTTAAAATATGTCCCAGCCACCAGTACTTTATTACAAGAATACCCTACTGGTCCAGGAACAACAATTTAAAAAAAAATTTCAAAATCAATTTGAAAATAATATAACAATGTTGTGTAGTCTATAATACTATAGACACAGCCAGTTATACTCATTGAAAGGTTTATTAGTGATGAAATAATTACATTATAATTGTATTGGAGTCTTGCTATACAGTTCATCTGAATCTTGGAGTGCAGGGATGCAGATTACTTGATCTCCAAGAAACTTTAATTAAAGCTGTCACATAAGAAATCTGCTTCAAAGATTAATTACAACATTGAAATAAAAATATAAAGCCTGTACAAATACTAGAAATCATGAATATAAATAATTGGGAATCATGTAAAAAATTAAAAAATAAATTAAAAACAGTGCACATTTCATTTATCTATTAGCCTATAACATTTATGTAGGTTTGTTCGTTTGACAGATTCCTTATAAAGGTCCAGAAATGTTTTTCGAAATGTTTTCAATTTTTTCGTCAGGTGTCTTTTTTAATGATATGATGTCATTACATTGCTGTCTTGCCGCCAGCCAATCGCTGCATAGCTGGTCGTGGTTTCGAGGATCAATACATCTACCCTTTTCAGGGAACACGAGAACGCACAGTAATCTTAGACTACTTAATCCAGATATTTTAATCTAATACGCAAATTCGTTTGAAGAACCAAATTAGCCAGAGATCAGTTATCAGGATTAGAAGATCTGGCATCTTTCAAATCATCTCAGATGTAATAAGTGACGTATGAAGAACGGGCCCCTGCAGTCTGAGGGTGCAAAAAAATCAAAATATTGAGAAAAATCGCCTTTAAAGTTGTCCAAATGAAGTTCTTGGCAATGTTTTACAAAATATCTTCATGGAATATCCTAGTGATTTTTGGCATAATAGAAAAATCGATCATTTTGACCCATACAATGTATTGTTTATTATTTATGTTTAGTATTTCTTCTGTTTTTTTGGGGGGTTTTTTGTGAACCACCATTTGTGATCACAGACGTATACACTGTAATTTGCTTTGTTTCATATTTAAGCATTTGTGAATTAATACATGCTTCTCATTTTATAGGCGGTTGTGCATATTGAAAGGAATCTATCCTCATGAGCCCAAACACAAAAAGAAGGTCAACAAGGGCTCGACAGCACCTAGAACCTTCTACCTGCTGAAAGACATCCGCTTCCTCTTGCACGAGCCCATCGTTGGCAAGTTCAGAGAGTACAAGGTGAGAACTGTGCTTTAGTAAATCTAGATGCTGCTTTGTGTTTGCAGCTGCATCCTATAATCCTTATCATTTTGATCACTTTTTCATGTTTAAGGTTTAATTTAAATGACAGTGGAGCTAATATACTGGTTTGGTGGGTAATAACAATGTAACACACATGCTAAAGAAACATGGAGATGATCTGCTGTGGAAACCTCTGACAGCCCAAAGTGAGAGAGGGGATGTCAGTTTTTTAAAATAAATATTTACTTTAAAGTTTCTTTTAATTGTCTTGGTTCTGTAATAACTAAATGCATCCTTTTACTCATTTTAGTCAGTGTTATTTTTTTAGTATTATTATACATATATATTATACATGACTAATAAAAATCACAAACAAATTATTATAATATATTATGTATAATTTTATTATATATAATAATTTTATTTTATTATATATAAATTTTAAACGAACGAGGAAGATGAAGAGAGTTTAATCCAAGCAGTTTAAGATTTTTAGAATAGTTCTTCTCTGCTTGCGGCGTTAAATGCTTTGTTGTTGGACCATTTAAACATGTTAATTACACAAATAAAATGTTTAGAGTAGCTTAGCTCTGGACAAAATCAGCAGTGTTTGATTAGCCTATTTATTTCATTGTAGACCTCATTTCTATATCCACAAGATACGAGCGCACGGTTATCTGTCGATCATTTGCGCCTCAAAGGGGGCATTCCAAAACGCTTAACGTTGCTCAATGCGTTAAGAGAGTGTTTTTAAAAGACCAAACTCAGTAAACACATTTTTTATAAATTAATAGCCTGTACAGACAAGCAGATGAGTCGAACGCAACGCGTTTTTTCTTATAGCCTAACTGTTTTCTATGGGTAAACGCTTAACGCGTTAAACGCATTGCGTTCTTGTTATGGACTTATTTGTTTATCTGTACATGGAATGCTTTATTAATGATGAGTTTACTGAGTTTGGTCTTTTAAAAACACTGCCTTAACGCATTAAGCCTTCACTTAACGCGGAATTAAACTAATTGCATTCTTATTATGGGCTCATCTTCTTGTCTGTATGAATTACTATGTGTATATACTGAGTTTTGTCTTTTAAAAACACTCTCAATTAACGCATTAAGTCAGGTTATGTATTTTAGAATGTTCCTGTCAAAGTTGCATTTGTTACTATAGTAGTAATGTTGAAATCACAAGAAAATTAAGTTGTGATCACGAGAAAACAAGAAGGAAAAATTATAATGCGTGGCCGCTTGGAACTTCCATAGTTATTGTATTTATTTATTAATATTTTGAATTGACTTTTTTTATATTTTCAGTTTGCAATTTAAAGTTCAGTAATTTTATGTGCTTTTCTCTTTTTTTAAATTTCTATTTAGCTTTAATTATCTAAGAAAAAATTTATGGTAGGAAATGAAGTTAAGAACCTGCTTACCAATTGTGATATAACATTACAAAATGTTTAAAACTGGCGAGAAGCTGAGTTGCCTTTTTAAATAATATTTTATTTATTAAAGCTTTATTGTATTTATTTTTTAATAATGTGTGGATTTTTCTTTTCTACGAAAACTGGTCATGAAATTCATTTACATGGTTTTTATTTAGAAATATGCTTTTGTCCCTATATTAAATTAATTAGCTATTTTTCTTGTACATTTGCATCAAACAGTGCATGCGACACTAGCCAGTCTTTCTGTGAAAACTCTCATAAAAACATTAAAGCGCTTGTTTTGGTTGCTTATTGCAAGTACAAGATTAAGTATTATTTGCCGCATAAAGTTCTGAAGAAAAAAAAAAAGAGAAACTTTAGGCATCCTAGATTAAATTCTGATAGTATATTTTTCACTGAGGAAATAGTTCATAAGACAACCTATATGCTTGCTAACTATACATTCCCTGGTTATAGATTTTTGTGCGGAAACTGCGAAAAGCATATGGCAAGGCTGAATGGAGCGGAGTGGAGAGAATGAAAGAGAACAAGCCTGTGTACAAACTGGACCACATCATCAAGGAGAGGTGAGAGTAAACGCAGTGCTGTGTCTGGACTGCAGGGGGACTCTGGACTTCAACTCTCTGTCCCGACAACAACAACGTGCTTTGAATGACTTTTCTGTGTGTCCAGACAGTGTTATGTGATAGGCACCTATTTGTGTCCAAACAGTATTATGAGTACGGGCAGAGTCTCAGTCCCTGTCCACAAACAGATCAGTTATGAGAATCCGAAAAGTCACAAGAATATCAGGAATATGATACTTTAATTATCTTGGCTCGACTGACTGTCTCGTACACTGTCTGTCTCTTCATCCGTCCAATCTACTCTGTTCACAACTGTTACATGAGCAGGTTTAGGATTTGAATTTGGAATGTGAGTTTTTTTCCCAGCCGTTCAAAAGTTTGGAATGGTAAGATTTTTTTCATGCTTTAGATGCAAGTTTCTTCTGCTCACCAAGCTGCATTTTTTGTTCAAAAATACAGTAAAACAGTAATATTCTGAAAAAATATTGCACTTTGAAATAACTATATTCTATTTGAATGCATTGTAAAACGTAATTTATTTCTGTGATGCAAAGCTGAATATTTAGCATCATTGCTCCAGTCTTTAGTGTCACATGATCCTTCAGAAATCATTCTAATATGCTGATTTGCTGAAGAAACATTTATTTTTGTTATCAATGTTGAAAACAGTTGTGCTGCTTTGTATTTCTGTGGAAACGGTGATGCCTTTTCCATTAGATTCATTGATGAATAGAGAGCATTTTTTAAAATAGAAATCTTATAATGATATAAATGTCTTTACCTTCTACCTTTTAATCAGTTTAATGCATCTTTGCTGAATAAAAATATTACTTTATGGGCACCTGTGAAAGAAAATATTGTGTGTTACTGATATGACTTGAGCAAATATTACAGTACTTGACAGAGGACACGAATTTGAGGTTTATAACTATTTTAATTGAAAACACCATGAAATAGCTTGACAAGTGCAGCTTTCATTCCGGTTTTCCTACTTGAGTGGAGAAATCTCTAAAACTGTTAGTCAAACTTATATTTCCATAACATATGTCAGATCATCTATATCTGGCACCGAATTTAGCTTCTTTTAGCTCAAATTGTGCTAAAATATTTTGTTCAGTAATCAGTGGATGGTCTGTCATTGTCTCATATACTGTTTCTAAAATAAGTTTGTTTTTCCAGGTATCCCACGTTCATTGATGCTGTCCGAGATGTAGATGATGCCCTTTCTATGTGTTTCCTGTTTTCTACGTTCGCTCGCACGGGAAAATGCCATGTTCAGACAATTCAGCTGTGCCGGAGACTTGGCGTTGAATGGATGAACTACATTATCGCCTCACGGTCCCTGAGAAAGGTACTGTAAACCTATGCTATGAAAAGTGTGCATTTTAAAGGTTAATTAAATGATTCAACTTTGTTACAGCTAGTGGATTTCTTAATGGTTATTTTTTTGTTTCTTCAGGTTTTTCTTTCCATCAAGGGTATTTACTACCAGGCTGAAGTCCTGGGACAAACCATCACATGGATCTTACCATATCAGTTTGCCCATGATGTGAGTAGAAATACACCGTATGTTTTTCATGCTTGAGGCTTGTTCAGAAAATAGTTAAATGTTTTTTCGTAAAGTATCACATGAAAAGCACAAGGGAAGCAGGTTTGATCCCGAATCAGGACAAACCATGATATTTAATGTTTTTTTTATATACATTTTTTTTATTAATTAATATTTTTATTCAGCAAGGACACAAATTGACCAAAAGAGACAGTAAAGAGTCAAGACATTAATAATAAATGCTGTTATTTTGAACTTTTCGATTCAACAAAGATTCCTGAAAAAAAAAACGTATCACTGTTTCCACAAAAATACTGAGCAGCACAACTGTTTTCAACATTGATAATAATAAGAAGTGATAAGAAATATTAAAGGTGCCATAGAATGGAAAACTGTATTTACCTTGGCACAGTTGAATAATAAGAGTTCTGTACATGGAAATGACATACAGTGAGCTTCAAACACATTGTTTCCTCCTTATGTAAATCTCGTGAAAAATAGGCAAATCAGAACATAACACCGACTGTGACGTAACAGTTGGGATCACTAATAGTTACGCTCCCAACATTTGCATATACACGCCCATGTTCTATGCCAGCCGAATCATCAGAAGTTCTGCAGGTATTGTGAAGAAACAAGCGAGGACAACAGCGAAAATGGCAGATCATGGAAATAAATGTTATGTTCCAGGCTGTGCAGGGGATGTGAAGTGCAGGGATGTGTTGGTGTCTGTATTCAGAAAGGCACGGAAAGCAAATAACTCGTTCTAATAAAATAACGCGAGCCACTAAAGTGACATGTTTAGCTCCTTGCTAGCGGTAACCTGTTACATTACAGTACATAAGATTTCACTTACCACATAAACAGAGTAAGGAGAGATGACTGAGGATGATGGCGAATGATCTACAGATCCTGAGCACCACTGACAAGCATCTAATCTTGTAAAATGTGTGGTAAATACTGCCACTCCATAGCATAAACAGAGTACGTGCGATCGCGAATCTCGAAAGTGAAAGTAAAAAGTGATCATGCATTCGAAAGCAGTTTCAATGCCCCGCATATTAATAGTGGCTCCCTGATGCCCACATTTTATTTACAGTATAATTACCCAACGATATAACTGCGTGAGAAAGTATTGAAAATTATATTTTCCCTGTATTTCCTTCCTGTGAGCTACTGAAATGAGCCGCACTGTGAAACAGCCAATCAAAGCAGAGCTCAACATTATTATTCATGACCCTTCCAAATAAGCCAATAACAGAACGTTTCATTCAAGGGAGAAATCCTAGGGTTGTAAATGCACATGTAAAACCGTTTCTGGAGAATTTTTGCCCTTACCTAAGCCAAATACCTTCTATGTAGATATCAGAGAACAATTTAAAATATTGTTTCAATGCATTCTATGGCAGCAGCAAATCAGCATATTAGAATGATTTCTGAAGGATCATGTGACACTGAAGACTGGAGTAATGATATTACTGTTTTTACTGTGATTTTGAGAAAATAATGCAACCTTAAGAGAACATGTTTCTTTCAAAAACATTTAAAAAATCTTACCGATGTCAAACTTTAGTAGTAGTTATTGTTGTAAATATTTGCAACACACCAAATTTGCATTTTTGGTTTGCACAAATGAGGTTTAGGAGAAGATTTTCATAGACTAATTTTATTTGATTGATTTTTTTATTATTATTATTATTATTATTATTATTATTAAGGAATTGCAGTTGTTACCTAACTACTTAACCATGTAAAATCTTTTTAACACATGGCTCTAATGGCTCTTTGTTCTTTTTTAACAGTGCTTATGTTTTGCAGTATTTTGGATGCTGAGGTCTTTCTATAGATTATTTTCTAATGACTGTTAACACACCCCTGTCCCTGCTCTCCTCAGCACCCTACAGATGTGGACTACAGAGTTATGGCCACATTTACAGAACTCTACACAACGCTGCTTGGATTCGTCAACTTCCGCCTTTACCAGACCGTCAACCTTGTCTACCCGCCCAAGGTATCACACACAAAATGTGCTTTAAATAAATGCCTTTTAATTTTTCAGTAGCAGAATTCCAATTCATTCCAATTGGAAATGGAATGGATGTTTATTTTTTTTATTCTGGTGCTTGTTAGCTTGATGGACAAGGAGAGTTCAACCTCAAATCAGAGTCTGAAGAAGATTATGCCCTGGAGTCAGAAAGCTATTCTGAGGTACTGACCATTTCATTTTCTCTTTTCATATCAACATTAAGTTGGACCAAATATTACAGTGTGTTTAAAGATATGCATCTTCGCATCTCCTACCAGAAACTATCAGCGTTAAGTGCCAGTCTGGCCCGTACGGTTCCTTTAGCGGAGGACGAGGAGGCAGAGCTGGACCATTTCCCTGCTGAAGGGGTGAGCGACAGACAGCTGTCTGTATTGTGAACACCTGCAGTGACTTAACAGAAATTACCTCTGGTTAATACAAGGGATATTACATATTGGGAAACATTCTTTAGTTAAAACCAGTATATATTTTTTTTTTAAAAGAAAAAAATTACCAGTGATGGACATGGTAATATAATTTATAATAATGAAAACTATGGTTATATTGGGATGATTATGGCTGTATTATTATTATTATTATTATTGTTTTATATTTTATGTTCTAATATCATTGTTCTAATCTTTTAATAATATTAGAATAGATTGTTATAAATTATATTACCATGTCTAAGAAGTAGTAGTAGTAGTAGTAGTTGTAATTAATTATATTATCATGCCCATATAACCACAGTTATAATAATAATAACAATCACTGTTATTTGGACATTATTATTATTATACATTCTAATAATATTATAACATCATTATAAATGGTTATTAATTACATTACCTTGTCCAAATAACCACAGTAATATCAATAATAATGACTGTCATTTTGAGATGGTATTAGATTAAATAAGTATTTATAAAATTGATATAATAGTATTAGATTTTTAAAAAATATACAAAATATATATGATAGTAATAAGTATTATTATTATTCTTAATTGTTGTTGTTATTGTCATGGTTATTTGGACATGGTAATACAATTAATGATAATAATATAATCAGCCATCATTGCCATGATTATTTATTTTGCCATGTCCCATTTTAATACTATAGTATGCCCTGAATTATCATGAAAATTGATATGAATATGGTCATTTTTGTTTACATATAACTCTATGTATCAAAGTACTGTGGTATGACATTCACAATCTGTTTTTGTAGGGCTATATGTAAAAACAGTGGAGGCTTAAAGTTAGTTTAATTAAAAAAATTATTTGTGGAGCACCTTTCATAAAATGCAGTTTAAAATGGTTCATGGGTCCCAATATAAAAAATTTAGCACAGCTGTTTGATAGCAAACTCAAAAGCTGTCAGATTCCAATCGACTTGCTAAACCATCTGTAATTAATGCAACTATGTGACTCCACAATAATTTTCCACACTTCAAGTTCACTAAAAGAAAGTGTCACAAGACACTTGTTATTTAGTCACACGTCTCAAGGCGTGAGTCAGTGAAGCATTTAACCTGCGTTTGATTAATTGTTGTTTTGGACGGACCTCATATCCTCATGTTTCATGTTCACTGAGGGAGACTGTTACTATGGTTACACGCTGAAGGTGTTAAAAAAAACATTCTGATGAAACCAGCGTGACTGCAGGCGACCTTTGTCCTCATTATTTAATGTCGTTTTTAAATGCACTTTCAATTGCAGGAAGACCTGGAGAAAATGGAGTCGAGAGAGAAGATCGAGCTGGAGCAAAACAAACAGAAGAAGCTCTTCGAAGGGCTGAAGTTTTTCCTAAACAGAGAAGTTCCCAGGGAATCGCTGGCTTTTGTCATCAGGTGAAGGAGTGTGACATACCAACTCATTATCTATGGCACTTTCCATAAATCGGGTCCAAATTGTTTTGCTGTTCCTTTTTTTTTTTTTTTTTTTTATATATAAAAGAAGCGAAGGCACAAATACCATGTTCTTCAGAGCTAGAACTAGATATTAGATTAGATCTTTTGGATAATCTAGTAATTAACATAATTAAAAGTAGATTAATTAACAAAAATCATGCAACGGTGTCAATCCTTTTGACTGTTAAATTGATATCCAGTCTATTGTAGAATTATTCTTAATTAACAAATAACTTGAGGTTTAGCTGTTTCCCATACTCTGTTACTGCATAGATATTTCCTTTTAATAAGCTCTACTGTGACATGCAGGAAGTGACATTTCTACAGCATGATGGGAACATTGGTGGATTTTTGTCAGTATATAAGAATGTGTTGTACGCTGTGCAGGTGTTTCGGTGGACAGGTCTCCTGGGATAAATCGCTGTGCATCGGCAGCACTTACGATGAAACCGACGAAACAATCACGCATCACATTGTGGACAGACCCAGTATCGACAAACAGTATATCAACAGGTCCGAAACCAAATCTTCCTGATTGTGTGCAGTGTATACTTTACATTTACTGTATATTCTTGTGCTTGATGCATTTCTCAACCTCGCAGGTACTACATCCAGCCCCAGTGGGTCTATGACTGTGTAAATGGGAAGATACTGTTACCTGTAGAGGAATATTTCCTGGGAGTTACACTGCCGCCCCATCTGTCACCATTCGTGGAGGAGAGTGAGGGAGATTATGTGCCGCCTGAGAAACTCAAACTCCTGGCCCTGCAGAGAGGAGAGAAGCCACGTGAGGGGTTTTTGAAATGATTTTTGGCATACGATTGTGTGAATGTTGAGTGATTGTTGACTTCACAAACAAACTCTTCACAGAAGCAGAATATGATGAGGAGGAAGAGGAGGAGGATGAAGATGACGAAGAGGAAGATGATCAAAGTGAGGATGAAGATGAGGCTGAAGATGAAGCTAATTTGGCTAAAATGGAGGGGAAGAGAGCTCAAGGAAAGGTAAGATGGTTTTAAGTTTGCAAAAGTTATTTTTGCAGTTGTGCTGCTTGTTTGTTTAGTGGCACATAAATTGCAGACTTGCAAGTTAAAATATTTTAATATTTTAAAATGAGCACTTGAGGTCCTTGTACACTTAGTCCGAAATTTTCGTATGTGTTTTTCTGTTTTTGTCGTCCTTCCCTATCAAAATGCTTGCTACGGATACGAAAATGCTGAAAATTGAACCTGATCTGAATTTTTCTATGACGAATGAAAGTTTCGGAGGCAGTGTGTAAACATGATTATTTTTTAATATGCGGAAATTTCGGACGAGAATTTCGGACACAGTGTGCAAAGACCTTCAATCAACTGAAGCAATGTAGGATTGCTTAATTATTTTTCAGAAAAAACATGTTAAAATGTATTAAATATAATACATCAGGATTTTTAGGAATGTTTATTTGTTGATCTCTCAATCATTATTTTATTGCATTGCATTGATTCCCCCACAATAAAAGCTGCAGTTTTGATCATAAAACTAAGCATTTAAATATCATCTTACTAAGGCATATTATTGGGAGATATAGACCGACAACTGATATTTATGTGTATTTTATTAAGTAGTCTGTTTTACTGTTATAGAGTTCTCATTGATTCATATTACTGGCTGTCAAAATTTTGTTTTATATTTATAAATATAAATTTTAAGCAACTGGATATTTTTGCTCCATTTGGGCCTCTGAATAAAATGTAGGGTTTCATTTTTTTTTTTCTCCTGGAGTACAGTGATTCTTACTATATCATACTATTATGAGCCATAAAAGCCTGATGTATCAAATATGATACTCCTTTTATTAAAAAAAAAAAAAATCTAAAAAGTTTGCATAATTTTTTGTTTTGTTTGTTTTTTTAATACTTTGACCAAAGATTCAATAAACAGTTTGATTTTAAAAAATAAATAAATTAAAAAAAATAATAATTATTATATTTATAGATAGATATATTCTTTCTTTCTTTCTTTCAACTTTATTTCCAGACTCAAGGTCCATTAGCAAGAAACACGCACTACAACCCAAAACAATACACATTAAAAAAGACAGTTATCCCAATAGGTCCTCATATATAGATAGATAGATTTTTTTTTTTACTATTTCATGACAGGTTTTTACGGCTTTTACAATGTAATGTGTACAATTGCGTTATTTGATTTTTTTTGTTTTGGCATGGAATCTTTTTTTTTTTGTTTTTGTTTTTTTTTTTTTAGCTTGTTGCTGCACCTTAAATTAAACATTTTGTGGAGGAATATGTAAAATATAAAATACGTAAAAGTTTGTCGTGCTGGTTTTCCCTCAGAGTCTATCAGTAAAGGTGACCCCTGGTAAAGCCAAGCCAGAGAACCGCATGCGAGCCGAACAAGAGGAGAAAGCAGAGGAGAAGAGACTGGCCATTATGATGATGAAGAAGAAAGAGAAATACCTCTATGACAAGATCATGTTTGGCAAGAAGAGACACGTCAGAGAGGTAAGCCTGCTTAGAAATAGATGTCGGGTACCATTTTACATGCTTTCTTTTGAAAATTAAAAAAATAATTGCATAAAAAGCACACTAATCTAACCAGAATAATCATTCAGAATAATACTTCATTTTGATTTAGTTGCTTTTTTTAATGCAGTGAGATATGTGTCTTTGTGGTCTTTTGTAAATGAGTGCTTTGGTTAATGCTTAAATGAATAAAAGTGGTGGTAATTCACAGCTCGCTCAGTGGCTGTCAAAGCCCTTTAAAAGGTGCTTGACCTACATCTGGCTCATTATTTAAGCTCCAGTGACCTTGACAGACTTCATTGTTCATGAATCTAATGCACACCTTCCAACAGGCCAACAAGCTAGCAGCTAAGAGGAAAGCTCACGATGACGGCAACAAAGCCGACAAGAAGAAGAAGAAGAAGAAAAAGTGCTGATTTTTATTTGTATTAAACTGCTGCTTGTGTGTTTTCGAGAGACTTTGAGAAGTGTTTCTTCTCTCGTATCAACTCATTGCATCATTTAATGGGAATTGTACATGATTCACTGAACTCCATGTGTCATTTAAGTTTGCCCAAACTGGTTTCAGTGACGCTTCTCTGCATTTCTTATGTCTTTGCGCATCAGTTTTAACTTTGACACATTTCTAATAAACATAAGATAATGATTATCTTTAATGAAATGAAGTTGAATTTTTTTTTATTCTGTGTGCATGTTTCAAATTTGTGAAATTTTTAATGTACTAACTTGGATAAAGGAAGTTTTTTTTTAAAAGAATCGCAGTTGCAATTAGAATCATCTAGAAAAGAATTGATGACAAAAAGCTGTCCTTTTAGCTTGTAAGGCACGTTTCACGCATTCTTCATCTGTGCTATGAGTAGAACTGCAACAACAGGCTCAGTATGCTTACTACAGTATGAGTTACTACACTGACTACAGGTGCATCTCAATAAATTAGAATGTTGTGAAAAAGTTCAAACTTTCATATATTTTAGATTCATTACATGTAAAGTAAAACATTTCAAAAGTTTTTTTATTTTTATTTTGATGATTAGAGCTTACAGCTCACGAAAGTCAAAAATCAGTAGCTCAAAATATTAGAATATTTACATTTGAATTTCAATAAATGACCATCCATACACTATAAATTCTGGGTATCTCTTGTTCTTTGAAACCACAATAATGGGGAAGACTGCTGACTTGGCAATGATCCAGAAGATAAACATTGACGCCCTCCACAAAGAGGGTAAGTCACAGAGGGTCATTACTGAAAGGTGTGGCTATTTACAGAGTGCTGTATCAAAGCATATTAAATGCAAAGTTGACTGGAAGGAATAATTTGGGTAGGAAAAGGTGCACAAGCAACAGGGATGACTGCAAGCTTGAGAATACAGTCAAGCAAAGCCGATTCAAACACTTGGGAGAGCTTCACAAGGAGAGAACTGAAGCTGGAGTCAGTGCATCAAGAGTCACCACGCTCAGATGTCTTCAGGAAAAGAGCTACCAAGCCACTTCTGAACCAGAGACAACGTCAGAAGCGTCTTACCTGGGTTGTGGAGAAAAAGAACTGACTGTTGCTCAGTGGTCCAAAGTCCTCTTTTCAGATGAAAGTAAATTTTGCATTTCATTTGGAAATCAAGGTCCCAGAGTCTGAAGGAAGAGTGGAGAGGCACAGAATCCATGTTGCTTGAAGTCCAGTGTGAAGTTTCCACAGTCTGTGATGATTTGGGCTGCCATGTCATCTGCTGGTGTTGGTCCACTGTGTTTTCTGATGTCCACAGTCAACGCAGCCATCTACCAGGACATTTTAGAGCACTTCATGCTTTCTTCTGCTGACAAGCTTTATAGAGATCCTGATTTCATTTTCCAGCAGGACTTGGCACCTGCCCACACTGCCAAAGGTACCAAAAGCTGGTTCAATGACCATAGTGTTACTGTGCTTGATTGGCCAGCAAACTCACCAGACCTGAACCCCATAGAAAATCTATGGGGTATTGTCAAGAGGAAGATGAGAGACACCAGACCCAACAATGCAGAAGAGCTGAAGGCCACTGTCAAAGAAACCTGGGCTTCCATCCCACCTCAGCAGTGCCACAAACTGATCACCTCCATGCCACGCCGAATTGAGGCAGTAATTAAAGCAAAAGGAGCCCCTACCAAGTATTGAGTACATATACAGTAAATGAACATACTTTCCAGAAGGCCAACAATTCATTAAAAATGTTATTTTTATTGGTGTTATGAAGTATTCTAATTTGTTGAGATAGTGAATTGGTGTGTTTTTGTTAAACGTGAGCCAAAATCATCACAATTAAAAGAACCAAAGACTTAAACTACTTCAGTCTGTGTGCATTGAATTTATTTAATACACAAGTTTCACAATTTGAGTTGAATTACTGAAATGAATAAACTTTTCCACGACATTTATTGAGATGCACCTGTATTTCCTTAAGCAGGTCATAAATTCTACAATATTTATATGATTAGATATTAGTGATGTACACTGCAGTTTAATGGAAACTTTTAATGGAAATTAATACTTTTATTTAGTGGTGATGCATTAATGTGATCACAATTGACAGTAAATACAATGTTAAAAGATTTGCATTTTAAATAAGTGCTGTTTCTTTTTATCAAACAGTCCTGAAAAATGAAGTAAAATGGCTTTTCAGTATTGATGATGATGATAAATGATTCTTGAGCAGCAAATCGGTATAATAAAATGATTTCTGAAGGATCATTTAACACTGAAAACTGGAGTAATGATGCTGAAAATTCAGCTTTGCATCACAGGAATAAAATATGTCCCAAAATATATTGTAAATTTTAATACATTACAATGTTACTGTTTGGCTGTATTTTTGATCAAATAAATAGCTCCATGGTAAGCAATGAGAGACTTTTTCATTGGAAAAAAACACTTTTTTTAAATCTCTCTTTATGTGAGTAAACCTTTTGTTTGACTTTGTCGTTTAGTTTCGTGTAATAGTTCCTTGATACCCAAGGGCAAAGAAGTCTAGTATGTACTGAAGTTTCTGGGGATCACTCACATTGCCAAATTCCTAAGTGAAAAAACCATTGACACTCCCTTCCCTAAGGACTCTTATGTTGGACATCATAACATAAAAGTTTTAGGCTCACTGCTTCTGAAAAGTTGTTCCCTGTGCAAAATGGTATTAAAGGCTAAGCCAGTCCCTCTGAGATTTTAGCTGGGTTTAAAGACAGTACTAACCAGTAAATCACGTAACCTTGAATGTATGGCTCTTATGTATTCCTAGATGTATTATAGTCAGTCCTGAATGTGAATGTATACCTTTCGGACCACAAATGTAAAAAATAAATAAATAAAACCTTGTCTCGCCAACATTTGGCATTCCCTCAGACACAGCAAAGCGCATGAATAGCCTATAGACTACATAAAAGAAAAAATTTTATGGTATAGTGGTCCCATTCTACGAAAAAAATGTTTTTTACGCAAAGTCTTCCCAGCATAAGTGAAACACAAATATAAGGTAATTTCTTTAATTCTCTTTTTATGTAGGCTATTATATTTAGTCATACTGCATTATTTCTGTTTTACACAATGGCTATGGTCTTTGTAAAAAAAAAAAAAAAAGATTTATTTTGCTTCATAAATAGGCTACAGTCCAGTGGACATGTGGCAAAACATTCATATTTCCCTAATATGAAAACTGTAGCTAACTTTTTAATGGATGTATTCATATATTGGGAAATATAACTTGAGTTGTCCAGATTTTGAAATCCACAGAGAACGAAGTTTGCAGTCAGAAAAGGAGTGTTTCAGATTGCATTGAATTCCTCATTGTGAGTGGAGTCGGATTCTCCTGGTTTAAGGTGGCAAGCTGAATTATTTAGCTCTGAATGTTCTCCAGTGTCCGTTTCAGTCCTTTGTGACAGATTTTGGTTATACAAGCTATAAAAAAAACTATTATAGGCAGGCTTTGTACAAATCTGAATTTGTTTGAACTGAGTTGCTCATCTGCTCTCTTTTATTCTGTAAGCATGTGTATAACACGTGACATGGTCTCTTCTTTGTAAGTCACACCCAGAGAACCATTCAAATGTGTGTGTGTGTGTGTGTTTTTTTTTATTGTACGAGGTGTTTGTTATCTGCAAAGCCCTATCCCCTTGGTAGCAGCTTTGTATGTTTGCGCTTTCTATGTATTTGTGGTGGGAAGTTGTGACGTTGGTGTTCTCCTCGCCGCTGTGTAACCCCTGTGGGCTTTAGGCCAGGCAACTCATGGCCCTTTTTATCACTAATTCATGTTCACGCACACAAGCATGCAGTGTTACCCACGTTACCCATCTGCATTCCAGCCATGTCGCTCTTACACTGCCTGGCACTGGCATGACATTCTGTGTGTCCGTGTGTGTGGCTGCAGACAATGAACTGAGTGTTTGAGACCAGTCAGAAGGAGATCTGGATGAACAGAATAATCTTGTGCTGGACAGTAAGAGACATTGAGAAGTGAGCGAAATAAAGAGAATGGATTGGGTGATGTTACTCAAGAGGAATGTAAAGATAAAAAGAGTATTGATCAGTGAATTACAGCAATATCAGTAGCTCTTACAGTGTCCGAAAGTATTTAAAGGGAATACAGTTTGTTCCAAAGCTGCATGAGTTTCTTTTCTCTGTTGATAACAAGAAGGATATTTTGAAGAAAGTTGGTAACCAAACAGTTAATGGTAGCCATCTATTCAAAATATCTTCTTTTGTAATCAACAGAAGAAATAAACATGAAATATTTATGCATTATAATCAAATTTCAAAGACCCACACATTATGAATTAAATTAAATAAAATTAAAATATGAATACTCAAAAAAAAAAAAGTTCCTCAGTGTCAATTTTTCACAAATGCTTCCCAAAAGGTAAAAAAATCACTGTATTCCATAGCTTCTGAAATGGATAATGTGTCAAGTGATTGTCTAATTTATGATCTCCTGTATGGAAACTCATACAGCAGCCTAAGCAAACACTGAGATAAGAAGGGATCACTAAAGCAAACATCCAGAAATGGCAGTATGAAAACCATCAATATGATACAGAAAGTTCTTCTTCCTTGTGGCAAAAGTTCTTCCTGAGCTTGTCTATTCATTCCTATGGGTGTGTCTTCACATGAAACTAACTGTCACTAAGCCATCATGTAAAAAATACACTTCTTGATAATCTAGGTTTAGTTTAAACCCTCAAATCCAACCTTTGACCTGGAGAGGATTTTCTTTTTCTTTGAAAATGCTAGTTTATGTTATCGCATTGGGCTTAAATTTACTGATTTAGCTCATTCTGGGTATAACAATTTACCAAATATTGGATTCAATCCTTTTATCAACGTGTTTTCTTTCAATTAGCATAAGTTTTTTGTGTTTTTATTAATCTGAGTTTATGTTTTTAAAGTGAACATTGGCAAAATTATCCACAAATAATGTTTTTTCACTCAAAAACTTTGGTGCATAAGCTGAGATCAGTGAGGCTTATGATCAATCAATTCCAAAAAGAAATACAAAGAACGAAGATTTACAAGCATTTTTAAAGGCGAATAATTTTTGTCTAGGAACAGCAGATTAGGTAAAGGATTTTCAACACAGCATAAGAGTCAAGTGTTTCTCCAACTTTTAAAATAATTTCTGTGCCACGAGTATTGACCGGTTTACTTTAATTTCATTTCATCATCAAACCTGATCCATACTAAGAATGTGTTTTTGTGACTTGGACATGCACAGCTAGGTAAACTGGTGCAGGGTTTGGGACTTTGTGTACAGCCGTATACCTGGAATTGTGTATTGGCCCCTCTCATGCATTTAACTACGCTTTCTAGCAGCTTTTCCACTTCAAACCAGCAATCTGTTCTCAATGGCTCTCTGTTTCCACCTTGAACAGATCCCTCCTCCTTTCTTTTGTTCCTTTCCCTCCCTCTTGCTCATTTTCTCTCACTAACCCTGTTCTGAATTTCTTCCTCTCCTATTCTTTTTCTGTCTTTCAGCCTTGAATTTCTTATCCTAACTTCACCTCCCTCCTTCTACCTTCTGTCTTCTCCTGTATGCTCATTCACAAATGCACACAGACACACAGAGTGACAAGTGCAGGTCCCCAGACGGCTGGACTTGCGTCACAGAGAGCGCAAGCCGAGCCTCTTCTGTATGCAGTTTAGCCAGCTCAGCTCTACAGCGTGCAGACGGAGGAGGAGGAGAGGACAGGCGGGGGCTTTAAAATCATCAGGTGTGTGTGTGTGTGTGTATGTGTGTGTGTGAGTGTGTGTGCAGGGTGAATGATCGCCTGGATATTTCGCAGAAGATAAGAGGGATACAGATCTGTTAACCTTGGATAGCACGACTGGACAGCTAACTGTGAAGGAATCAATGTCTTTCCAGCCTTGACCATGCATCATTGTTAACAAAGTCAGATTTTTCTCTTCAGGGTCATTGCTTTTTTTCTGCCAATCAAGCTGTGACAGGAATCTACATGATTTGGTAAGATATTATACAATGTTTTATATTTAATCTTCAATATAAATTATATTGGGAGTGTGATTGTTTTGCCATTGTTTAAATAAGTTTGCATACCTTTAAACTTGTGGCAAAAATCTGAATGAATAAGTATTAATCGATATTTTTGATATGTATTTTTTAGTCCGAACATCCTCACAACTAAGATACTCAAGAAAGATAATTGTCGTCTGATGAAAGTTTCAGGTTTTCTGGGTTTAAGCATAAACCTCACTAAATTCTGTTATATTTATTAAAACAAGTAATAATTGATCAATATGGTAAGAAAAATACATTTAATTACACATATTATCTGTGATAGCCTTAATAATTTATACAGTAGATTTAGCTTGTTTTATGTTTAGATATCTTTAATAAAAAAGTAAATAAAATGCATATTTTATTATTTTATTTTAATTTGGAATATCGTTTGCTCCAACAGTGTCACAATGCTGCATCATAAAAAAATATATTTGTTTTATTCTTATGATGTGTTAAGGCAAATAAATTTAAATCTTATTTTCTAAAAAAACAAAAACAAAAAAAAAAAGCCTTAATATTTATGCAGTTGTTCTATGGATGCTTAGAGATTTTGCTGGGAAACAAACTAAAAACACATATTATTTTATTACTATGATTATGACAAATATAAGTTAATTTGCTGATGGAATGTCATGCGTTTTATTTCCAAAACACTTTTATATCACCATGAGGCCTCACAATGCTGAATCTAATGAAACCCTATCCATTTAATTCCTAATCTTTTCTCTATAATCTGACTGCTTTCTTGTGGCAAAGTAAAAGGATCCTTTATTCTATTTGCATCCCATCATCAAACTTCACTACAGTGGTTTCTTGTCTGTTATGAATTTGCCAGCAGCACTTCAGATATCACATGTGACATTCTTTGTTAAATCACAGAAATGAATCAGATTGCATGCAGGAATAACTATCGTTGCCCGGTTTAAATGCACCCATGAGTAAATACAACATTCAACATCTCCAAAGGCTTTTATATGACGTACTGATAGACCACAAATCTCCACGAAAACAACGCTTGTTTGATGGATGCAGAGATGCATTTATTTTTAGTTTTATCCTAAATTAGAGCTGCAGCTGCTGTAGTAATTCTTTGTGGTTCTGTAAAATCCTCGTCATTCGTGACCATCAGCATAACAATGATGATGTTGTTAGTGTTTTTGCTGTCAACAAAGGATGACTTTGAAAAATGCAGGGTTAGAGATTGCTGCAAATAAGAACAATGGGTTCCTTCAGACTTCTTCTGTCCTTTCTAGATTTCTAGTCTCTGCTGGTGTTTTTGAGAGAAACAGCTTTGTTCCTTCGGTCTCTCCGTCTATCTTTTGGTGCCGGTGCTCAGCAGCATATGGCTGTCGTAGTCAGTGCTTAACATGCTCTCTCGGTAGTATTAAGTTATCCACCTGTGGCCCCGCACTGCAGATATCTGATCCTGGTCTATGAGGCATGAAGAGATGCGGACAGTGTCACTTTTCTTCTGAATGCATAATTAATTCGCTGGACAGCTGGCTCTCATAATGAACCCCCTGCAGTAGCACTGTCTCAGCAACCGCAATGCATTCATCTCCGCATTAGAATTTATAATTCTAGATATTTTTATTTGGAAAATGCTTTTAATATTTATTTTTGAGTTCGTTGCACTTGTTTTGTGGGTAGTTTATATGACATGCCAACAGAGCTGGGTAGTAACTGATTACATGTAATCTGGATTATGTAATCAGATTCCAAAAATTAAGTACTTGTAATTATATTAAATGACATTTTAAAATACTAATAATTAGACTACAGTTACTTTTTTATTGATTACATGATTACATATTATTCACACAATAGCAATTCACATTATTTCTTATTTACATTTAATGCAGGGACACATTAAGCATTATGTTTTTGTCAGCTGAACCTCTTTCACCTAATATATTTACTTTAAGGTAATAATTTAATAATTAAGTAGCACATTTGAATATCAACGGTTCACGCTGTTAATGTTTGGGAGGGTTTCAAGAAAAATTCTCCTAGTTCATCCAAAAACAAACTCAGACGCATATTCAGTTATCAGACACGACTGGAACTTCAAATGGGACTGGCTTCTATGGTCAGATGAAACTAAAAAAAAAGAGCTTTTTAGCAGCAAACACTCAAGATGGGTTTGGTGAACACAGGGATAAAAAGTACCCCATGTGTACAATGAAATATACTGCTGTATTTTTGATGTTGTGGGCCTATATTTCTGCTGGAGGTCCTGGACATCTTGTTTAGACACATGGCATCATGGATTCTATCAAATACCAACAGATAAAAAATCAATAAGTGACTGACTCTGTTAGAAATCTTATAATGGGCCATGTTTGGATCTTCCAACCGCATAATAATCCAAACACAAACCTCAAAACAACACTAAAATGGGTCACTGAGCACAAAACCAAGCTTCTGCTGGCCATTCCAGTCCTCTGACCTGAACCCTATAGAAAATGAGTGGAGTGAACTGAAGAGAAGAAGCACCAACATGGAGCTGGGAATCTAAAGGGTCTGGAGTGATTCTGGATGAAGGAATGGTCTCTGATCTCTTGTCAGGTGTTCTCTAACCTCATCAGGCATTATAGGAGAAAATTTAGAGCTGTTAAACTGGCAAATTGAGGTTTCAAAAAATATCGAATAAAAGGGTGCCGTTAATTGTGGCCAATGTGTATTAGAGAAAAACATTTACTTCATAATTATATTTCCCCCCATTTTAAATTCTTATTATCCAATAATTTGAATTTTTTAAATAAAAGATCAAAAGGATTAACAATGCAGATTAATTTTCACAGCCTTCTTTGATCATATTTACCAAGGGTGCTAATATTTTTGGCCATGACTGTATACATAATAAATATACACAGTACACATACATATATAAACAAAAACTTTTGTTTTGATGCGATTAATCGTTTGACAGCACTAATATATTTTATAAATTGTGTTTTTAAACTATTGTCCTCAATAACTGCTTTTGACTGGTCAGTCAGCGCGCTCATTCGCCGTCGTTTGCTCATCTGGGTAACTGAAACCGGTGCTACAGCTTATATTTGTTTATATTTGTAAATTTAATTAAAATTATGTCTTTTCGTATCGTTTGGCAGACTCGCACGCTCTCGTTTTGACACAAAGGCAACTCGCGCCATCTAGCGTTTCAGTTATCGATTGTAGTGAAAATGACTTCGGAGTAGGCTACTTTACTGTAAGTGTAGGATAACATTGTTTTTTTAGCGTCAACTTTAAGATAATACACAGTTAAAGTGACAAAAATTATTTAAATTGAAAGCCATATTTTATGCCACGTATTCATTTATGTGGTGAGTAGTGAATACTGTCAGACGATAATTTTTCTAGGCCTGTTATATTTATTATGTTATACACACAGTTATAAGACATGAGATGAAATGAGAGATTACATTAAGCCTATTTTTATATTTAAAAAAATATATAAAATATTAACATACGGCGGAGACCAGTGAACCTTTTTCATATTTAATACACAAGTGAATTTATACTGTGCTTCATTATTTAGTCTTGACAAACTATAGGCTACATTATTAGAAAGGTCAAAGCCTTGAAGTTCATTTGACCTCTGTTTTCTTACGAATATCTTATAGTCACTATCACTTTTTTTAAGTTCATGACTTTCATATGAAAAATGAACTAGCCTATATGCATCCACTGAGGGGGTGGGGGAAAAAACTCATCTGTTTCTCATCAGAGTCTTTTAGTCCAAAAGTGTGGGCTCAAAAGGGTTTCTCAAATTTACTTCAAATTTCTTTAGAGAATGAGTATGAATGCATTTTTTTCTGTTTCAGTGGAAATAAAACAGCAATTGGAAATAGAGGATAGGCCTACCTTAAAATAAATACCTGCTATGACCTGCAACATCACTTAAAATGAAAATATTCTAGAATTCCACATAGCTGAATTACCTGCAATGCAACTGCAAATCCCCACATAAGTACATGTTGAGCAGATGTAGAGCGCATGGCTGAACTCAGGGGAGAAAAGCAATTGAGTGAGCAGCAGTGTACCTAAATAATTGGGCACTTGAGGAAATGGTGACGAATATCTCTTAACACACTAGAAATGCTTCAATAATCAAATGCTATAGAGGACTCTGCATACGTAAGCACAACACATAGCGCAGCACATTTTACTGTACTTACGTAAAAGGGCCTTAAGAGATATAATGAAGTTGCACTAAATCATTATTGAAGCGTCTTTCTCTTTGTTTCAGGGTTTTCTTCCAGGGTCCAACCAGGTAGCTATGATGGTTGGAAAGCCAGTCAGGCAGTGGAGGTCCATCTGTAAGGGACTGATCCTGGGTGCGCTCCTGACCATCTGCATGATTCTTTTGTACTGCCTGTCGGCCCCAGAGGTCCAGTTTGGCCTGCAAGAGTGAGTTCCTTCATGTATTTTGAACAAGAATAATGTACACTAAAACAGAAAGCAGTTTGTTCGGGGGAGGTTTCTGCAACCAAGTCAAAGTTTCAGTTGATTAGAGCAGTATTTTGGTGTGAATTTCATGAAGAAATAGCCAGGAAATATTTCATCCTAAAATCAAAATAAAACAAAAATAATTTATCCTCATATTTATAAAGAAATTAAACCAGGTCTGCACTATATATATATATATATATATATATATATATATATATATATATGTGTGTGTGTGTGTGTGTGTGTGTGTATGTGTGTATATGTGTGTATATAAATTATATACACACATATATACACACACACACACACACACATACACACATATATATATATATATATATATATATATATATATATATATATATATATATGGTTGAAATCAAACTTTGATTCTTGTTATCTCATAGTTACATTTTGAGGCTTTAACCTGGATTTCAGAGAGGGTCACATATAAATTGAATATTACAAATTCAAATATTACAATTGAAATTATTTATATATCTTTAAAGCTTCAGTCCAGAACTTTTTTGCGCTAAAAATGATCCAAAATCAATATTTGAGCAAGTACATAACCAGCCAGTGTTCAAAACTATCACCTTACTTTAGCCCGATTCACAACGGTTAGCTTATAATAATGTTTTCTAATTTGAGTGGTACTGGTAGGTTTTCGCGGGAAATTCGAGCATGGCACAGCGTCATTACGTCACGTCTGTAAACATAAAGAAGTTGTCCCGGCTACTACGCTATCGCATGTGAGGATCCTGCAGGTGGCGGATCGTTTAGCCTTTTCTCACAGCAGCTAGAATAATTAAATGTATCATTTGATGGCGGATTGTAATCAGCAAAGGATTATGTGTTTATGAAACACATGTGAATGAAATTTAATTATATTCCAGTTTTAAATGTGCTTCTGATTACAGATAGCCTGGGATTACACAAGATTTGTATTTTAAAGACAGCCAGTTCGAAGGGAGCATAATTTGCGTTTTGGGTTAAAAGAATTTCTTAATATGAAATCCGAATGGTGTGACAATTAGATATTAGACTGTACAGAAATTTAAATCTACACGCTAATACACACTATACTCAGAGTTACGCAATGCTGATGTTGTTAACAAAAATAATTTGAGAATAAAGTATAACAATAATAATAATTTGCACGGTTAGATGTGATATGAGCTAACCAATTGTTAGATTTAATTACCATTGGTAGCGCGATTTATTGTAATTCTTTTTTCCTCGGTTGGGCAGAACAAACTTGACTGACTTGTAACTTACTTGTTCAGATAGCAATATATGGTGAAAATTCTTATTTGGGTCATATATTCCAAGACCTAGGCTAGAATCTGTGATTCATAAGTACAGTATCCACACCGGTGCAGTGACTGACTCCCACACATTCACCTCAAAACATTAGATTCATCCGCACTGAAGCCATGCCGGAACACCGGATCACAACCCCGAGCACGGAAGATAATTCCGCACAGAGCTGCAATTCCAGGTTTTCAAACAGAGATGGCGACAAAGAGGCAAAACTTACGGACTGCAGCTTTAAGTATAATTAATAAATAAATTTTTTATGGTAACAATAGTAGCATTTTTTGCCTGAACTTTATAAATGTTTTTATTCTCACTTTTGATCAGTGTATTTCATTAAAAAAAATAATAAACATATTAATTTCTTTAAAAATCTATCTATGTATCTATCTATATACAGCTGCTTAATTGTCATTAAAATAATGCCACAAAGCATATTATATTTACTTTTTTTATGTTAGGGTAAAATATGGATAAAGATTTTCTCATAGCAACCTTTTTTTGTTGTGTTTTATGATCATAGTAGTTCTAAAGACATATCTGTGCATCTAAAATACATTCAAATTACAATATTTTTGTTCATTTTTGTTTACAGGGTCCCAGTGCCTTACTCATGTGCTCATCGCCCTTCTGCCGCCCCCTCCTCAACAATCTCTAACAGCTCCCATCATGCCTCTGGGCAGCAAACCTGCACTCCAAAAGTGGACATAATGTTCATGAAAACCCATAAAACAGCCAGCAGCACTTTCCTCAACATTCTCTTTCGCTTTGGAGAAAGACACCACCTCAAATTTGCCTTCCCCAACAGCCGCAATGATTTCTTTTACCCGTCCTCTTTCCATCGCTCACAAGTGAAGGACTACAGGCCGGGAATGTGTTTCAACATCATCTGTAATCACATGCGTTTCAATGCTGCTGAGGTGGCCAAAGTGCTTCCAGCCGACACCTCGTACATCACAATCCTCCGGGACCCGGCTGATCTCGCTGAGTCCTCGTTCCACTATTTTGGACGCATTGTACCTCTCACTTGGAAGCTTTCTGGAGATGATAAGCTGAGAGAATTCCTGACAGATCCAAAGCTCTACTACGACCCAGAGGGATTCAGTTCGTTCTATCTCAAAAACTTGCTTTTCTTTGACTTTGGACAGGATAATAACTTACATCCAGACGACCCAAAAGTGGATGAGGCCATTCAAGCAATCGCCAAGCGCTTCCATTTGGTAATGCTGGTGGAGCATTTCGAAGAGTCGCTCATCCTACTCAAGGACACCCTCTGCTGGGACATGGAGGACTTGGTTTTCTTCAAACTCAATGCCCGGAAAGGTTCAACTGTTTCTAAACTGACTCCAGAGCTCAGGGCCAAAGCGCTGGAGTGGAACGCCATCGATTGGAAGCTTTACCAGTATTTCAACGCCACCTTCTGGCATAAAGTGGACGCTTATGGCCGTGAGCGCATGGCGAGAGATGTCGCAGAGCTGCGGCGCCGAAACGCAGAAATGGCTTCCATTTGCATTGACGGAGGCCACGCTGTCGATGCAGGAAGCATCTTGGAGACGTCCATGCAGCCGTGGCAACCCATCGGTGAGAGGTCGATTATGGGATACAATCTGAAAAAGAATGTTGACAAAGCGCATCGAAAGCTCTGCAGGAAGATGCTCACGCCAGAGCTGCAGTATCTCACTGATATGGGCGTCAACCTGTGGATAACAAGACTGTGGGGTCGCATAAGAGAGATCCTTCACTGGTAGCTCAGAAGAAATGCTTTGCTTAGGTGAATGGTCAGTACTGACTTTTATGGGAGATTTTTTCCGCCACATAATAAAAGATTCAAATCTCATTGTGACTTTTCCACCTTTTTTCTCGCAATTCTGAATTTATGTCTCACAATTCAGACATTTTTTCCTCAGAATTGCACATTTATATCTCACAATTTAGATATAGACTATATCTCAGTATAACTCTTTGTTGTTTTTAACAGGCTAATTTCTCCGTTAAATAAATAGAAATAAAAACTTTTTGTGTGACTTTTTGACTTTTCTTAGAATTGTGAGTTTATGCCTTGCATTTGTGAGTTATAAAATCGCGATAAGATTTTTTTTTTCTCAGTATTAAAAGTTTATCTCACGATTATCTTGCAATTCTGTGAAAAGAAAAGTCTGATTTGCAAGATACAACTCTAAATTGGGAGATATATACTCGCAATTCTGAGAAATAAAGTTTGAATTGTGGAAGAAAAAAATTAGAGTTGCGAGATTTAAATTCTGAATTGCGAAATATAAACTCGCAATTTGGAGAAGAAAAGTCTGAATTGTGGAAGAAGAATATCTGAATTGCACTATACAAATTCTGAATTGTGAAATAAAAACAATAATAATTTTTTTTTTTTATTCTGTGGCAGCAATAAGTTTCCATAAACTTGTATACAACCGACCTAAAACCTGTTTTTCTGTGTCAGAAAGAAATAAAAACATTAAAAGACATGACTGAATAAAACATTTTCATATTTAAATGAATCTTACCCAAATAAGTGGTGACAGTCACATCTTTAACATGTTAGTTTTGTGTTCAGAAATGTACTGTAAGTCACCGCTATGTATTACATGTATTGTACGTAGTGCGTGGGTGCTTGAATCAATCATCAAAATGAATCAACTACTGTTGAATGACCTCATTCTTTGAAGCTCTTATTGTTGGTGAGTCCAATCCAATCTATTGAACTGGTTTAGACTCATTCAGAACTTGGGCTTTACTGTTATCATCACATGAATGATACAGTAAATAACTCTGGCTAGAATGTCGAGTGGAGAGGTGCTTTTAAGCTGAAATGTGATGACGTATTGGGCTTCTTGTGGAAGAGGCCACTGAGCAGCAATGAAATCCATGAAAGATGACAAAATAAAAACTTTATGTAACATACATGTGTCTCATTCATGTTTCACCGTCACTGTTAGCACAGATCTGTTCTGAGTTCAGAATGGATATATGAATAAACACAACTGATTTCTATTGCCTTTGGTGTATATTGCATGTGAACATACACACATTCTCTTCTCACAAGAATAAAGCCAAAGTGCATTATGAATAGGATTGACCCAGGTTAGACTCTTGCAGAAAACCTTCTTGCAGTTGTGCTGTTTGATAATGCACACTGACCTTTCTGCATATATGCCTTAAAAAAGAAAGGATCGATCAGCAGTGTATTTCAGCAGAAGATGACCACTTCATGAATGCATTTCAATATGTGATGTACATCTATACTTGCCACTAAGCCTAGAAGAAGAACCATCCTGAGGGTAAGAAATTATTTTATGTGTGGTTACGTGATGTGACAATGGGAGCCAAGGTCAGTGTGTAATTTTAGTATCATTGATAAATAGTTTTTATTAATATTTAACATAAGTTTTTTATTATTTTGATTGAAGTTTTAGTATTTTTGTTGTGTGCTTTTGTCACTTTTACTTTATTATTACTTTTTAAAATGTGTCTAGGGGTAAGTTTTGGTTATTTTAGTATTTCATTCAACTCAATAAATGAGCAAAGATAACTGGCACAATAATATTTCACATGGTTGATCAACATGTTATTTATAAAGCTCAGACAGATAGATAGATAGATAGATAGATAGATCTAATTAATATCAATAAATTATGCATATTATAGCTTTAAAGCAGCCCCAAGACTTTCTTCAGCTTAACATGGGCTTCATTCATTATGTTTTGAGATTTTTAGTTATCTAAATATTCCGTATCGAAAAAGGAAAATAAAAACGTTCTTCTGTTTCACGCCGGACACATTTTACAGTCGCACTGAGCGGTGACCGGAAGTGTGTTTTAAACAGTCGGAGGATTTGTGTTGGTTGTTTAGGCGTTTAAAAACTTTTATTCTTTTATTTGTTACATCCTCTTGGTCCACAAAAATGGGGAAAAGACAGCATCAAAAAGATAAGATGTGAGTTCAAATGAAACATAACGCGAGTAAAATATGACATTTTTGCTCTCAACAGTACGTTAACTGTAGAGCAGTTTTATTTGATGATTTCATTGAAAACAAAATCAGTATATTCTTTATTGCGGTGATATCGTGTTATCTGTAATCTGAGGTTTATGTCATGTTTGTCCTAAGACTGTATACAAGTTCAGCTGTCATTCATGCATCTTTCTAATTGCAACTGCAATATCTTTTTTTGTAGTTATGTTTGAGTATATAGTAGTGAACTGCTACGCATTTCCTATTGTTTAATTTAATTCCGATTCTTCAATCATTATAATGATATTCGTTATATCTGTCTGTTTCAGGTACATCACATGTACAGAATACACACAGTTTTATGGAGGGAAGAAATCAGGTAACGTTACTTAAACTAGTCTGGATGTACTGATCTATTTGTATTAAGAAAACATCTGTTGAAACATCAGTAAACAGAAAAACATTGTGGGATACATTTTACAATATGAGCAAATCAAACAAACACTGTATTCAGAGATTATTTTACATTTGCAGTTTAGATGCAGCATGTCTTACTATGTATATTTTAGAAAGTAAAGTGTAGTGTCATGTGATGTGATGTGAGGGGAAAATATTCACATTAAAGATTATTAGTATCAGGAAATGTTACAATTGTGATTTTTCAGGCCTGAATGAATAAATAAATCAAATCCTTGGTATGTTCACTCCCATGAGAATTCCATTGATTTTATTTTTTAAGATGCATTAAATTGATCCAACGTAATAGTAAAGCCATTTATAATGTTACAAAAGATTTCTACTTCAAGTAAATGCTCTTTTGAGCTTTCTAAGAAATATTTCTAGAAATCAGCATATTATAATGATTTCTGAAGGATCATGTGATGCTGAATGCTGATGATGAAAATGCAGCTGTGCGTAACATGAATAAATTGCATTTTACAATATATTAAAATAGAACACAGATATTTTAAACCCTAATTATAGTTCACAATATTCTTTAAACATCATTTTAAAAAATCTTACCAAGTCAAACTTGCTATTGTATGTAATGCTCTTGGTTTTCCTGTCACTTGCTGTGTTGTTCGTTTGATTGCACTGCTTATAGTTTTATTTTGTGCACTTTTTGTTTGATATTGCTGGTGCGTTTTCCTCCGAAACCCGCTGGGATGAGTAAAATAAGCCTTTTGTCATCATGTTTATAGAAATCCCACAAGCCAATTTCAGACGTCTGCCCTTTGATCACTGCAGGTGAGTTTTCACTTCTTTCATGTTTGATAAAACACAGTCCTTTGTGTTTCTTCTGGTCAGTAATTTAGGTCTAGCACAATAGATTCTGCTTTCATAACTGTTGATTAGTGTTTCAAACGATGCTTTCATTGGTTTATGTGAGTTAAAGCTGCTGTGTGTCAGTTTTTCCCCCGAAGGTTAAAATACTTTTCTCCTATTCTAGTTTAATATGCAGAGATAATTATTAGTAAAACATTTGTAAGTTGACTTTCTGATAATTTTGCTAATTTTAAAACATGGCTCTGTTTTTTTTTTTTTCTGGAGTGACCTGAAACAGTCAGTGTGTTTGCAGATCTGTTTGGTGGCTCAGAAATGACACACACAGCAGCTTTAGTGTGACACTATGTGTATGATTTTTAATGTTTGCCTCTTATCTCTTGCATAGTTTATCTCTTCAGCCCTTTGAGTATCCCATGTGCACGGTGGATGGCCTGGTTTTTGATCTAATGTGAGTAAATTACTCTCACCGACATCAAAATGAGTAATTTGTTATTTGCATTCATGATTTAATAAAAATAATACACTTATTTATAGTAGCTTATGTTTATTATTACATACACTAGCCTTGAAAAGTTAAGGGGGGTGAAATTAATACTTTTATTCAGCAAGGATGCATTAAATTGATCAAAAATTCTATTGAAAACGTTTTTTTTTTCTTTTTCCTTGACATTCTATTATCAAAAAATCAAGAAAATAAATCCTGAAAAATAATAATCTGTTTCCACAAAAATATTAAACAGTCCAACTGATTTCAACATTAGAGTGATTTCTGAAGGATCATGCGACACTGAAGACTGGCGTAATGATGCTGATAATTCTGCTTTTTCCATCACAGGAATAAATTACATTTTAAAATATATTAAAATAGAGAAGGTGTTTTAAATTGTGGTATTTTAGAATAGTAAATTTTTTCTGTGTTTATGCAGAAAAAAAAAAAGATTAACGTTTGTTTTCTCTTTAGGAGCATAGTTCCTTGGATTAAGAAGTTTGGTACCAACCCCATAACTGGAGAGGTATTTTAGCTATTCCTATTTCTAGTATTTTATTTATTTGACACTTTAAAATAGATCATTAGAGGTGAAAGCTTTTTATGATCAAATATCCTGCGTGGATTCAACCACCAGAGGGCGTCAGACTCCATTTGAGGGGAAGCCAAGCGCTTGACTGATGATGAAAGTAAAATGCAATATCATCAACTCCAGATGATGCTTTCTGTGTGCTTGCCTGTGCATCCTAGAGTATCCAAAGCTATAAAGCAGAATCTCTTGTTGTACACATGATTTAAAGAGCACTGCGGGTTTTAGAAAATTAATCATATTTAGTGCTGTTTTCCCAGGTAAACTTGTGTTTTGGGTTAGTAAACCTCTTACCCTAAGTAATAAAATTGTATCTTGTTTGTGATATGGACCTTAAATCATGTGACATGTTGAGTAGAGATGTGTGAGAGGTTTTTTATGCAATTAGATTTATGATTTTTACCTTTCAGATAATAAACTGGGCCAAAAAATCCCATAGACTTACATTGAATTATGTACCTGAGCCTCTCATTGGCCAGTAACCAGTTAAGTAGAAGTATTAAAAATCTTTGTTTTAATAATTGAAATACATTTTTAATTAAAACATAATTAAAAATAAATTAAATATACATATTAAAAAGCTAATAAAAATAACAAGCATCTCAACAATCATATATGATATATGTTCTACAATTAAAACTAACTGAAATGAATATTAAAAATATTATTACATTTTAAATGCTACAATATCATATATTTAATGCCAAAATAACTAATCATCTAGCACCCAGCACACCCTCGCAGCCACACAGGAACGCTCTAAAAAAAAAAAACAATCAAAGTCCAATATACTTTGGTTAAAAATTGCAAATCAAATGTTAAGATAACCCAAAGCCTTTCATAATCATAATTTCATTACATATTTGCTAAATGGTAGATATTTTCTGCTTTGAGAGTTTAATTTTGTTTTATTGTCAAGCTTAATGTGAGGGAAAATGCTCTATTGTACCCAGAATAATTAAAAAATAATCATAACAGATGCGTAAGAAATAAAATGAACAGTGAAATTAAAATGTCATTAAAAACAAAGAAAAAAGAGGAACATAAATAAGATGAAAGTGCCAATAAAATGTTAAGATAACCGAAAGCCTTTCGTAATCTTAATTTCATTACATGCTGCCAGACAGTAGGTATTTTCTTCTCTGAGAGTTTCATTTTATGTTTTGGAGAGTAGTCGAGCTTAATGCGTTGCTTAGAGGGAAAATACTCTTATTACTGTACTCATCTAGAAGTCATTGAGACAATAATGAAGATATTTCACAGGCCCGCTGATAGTGGCTAACAGCGTTCAGTGTGCCAGGAGTGGATGTGGGTGTAAATTGCTGCATAATCGGTTCACTGGACGCATGTCACTGCACTCTTAATTTTATGGAATAGGAGTTATAGGATCTCTGTGTGCATGCTGCATGCATAATCGGTTAGCACTAGCATCAGCAGAAGTTGTGTGAATGTTTACAGAGAGCACAATGTAGGGCGTCCTGTATTTACTCGCTTTAAAATTCATATTCACTGTCCACATGGCTGTCATCTGTAATGCATCTTTACATCTTCATAGCTGTGCATCTGAGTGAGAGCATGTCTGGACATGCCACTATGAGTTTGTGTGTGTGTGTGTTCAGTGTGACTGTGTTATCTGAAGTATTCATGATTGATTTGTCTTGCTAGATGGAGAGGAGGAAAGTAAGTGCTGGAGTTGACTAGGGCTGATGAGAAGCACAGACTGTGTATGTGTATGTGTATGTATGTGTATGTGTATGTGTATGTATGTGTATGTGTATGTGTATGTGTATGTGTATGTGTATGTGTATGTGTGTGTGTGTGTGTGTGTGTGTGTGTGTGTGTGTGTGACTTTTAAGAGATCCTTTCGACATGCCACGACTTGTTCTCCCGTGCAGATCATGCGCTCATGTGCTCTGCTTTACAAATTTGTGTGGGTAGTAGTGAGGCAAGTAATCAGATGTGTGTTATGTATCACTCTTATATATTGCATCTTTGAAGTGTCAGTGTGTGTTTGTTATGCAAGGCAAGTCCAGTACCCCTTGATATGTTAAGTTAATATTTCAGTAATTTAATGACACATTCGCATATTCACAGATCTCTGATGTCAGTTTATGGTCATGTGACATGCAAGTAAATCCAAAATGTCAACCTTTTTTTAGTAAGTCTATAATTTTGACTTTGTAGCTGGACTTTAATGTGAACTCAAACATCTTTTTGTTTTGAGAAACCAATCAATTTGAATAATAATAATAATTATTATTAGTTGTGCTTGCAAAGCATCACAGTTTTCATCTAACGAATGTATTGTTATTTGAAATTAATTATAATAATTTTTACAGTACTGGTATTTATATCTTAATTTGACTTTGAAACATGCAGAACATCAGACTGTTATTTAATTAAACAGTTATTTGACAGCCTTTAATTTGATAATCACACTAAGCGTCATCAGTGTTATTGTGAACTGATGTTTAAAATTCTGAGTATTAAATTTTTTTTTTATTTTTACTATTGCAGCCCTGTTTATTTATTTAAATTGAAGTTTTATTATCTTCATCAACTTTCAAACCCCCTGCAGTTCTCTCACAAGCCCCCAGGTTCAAAGTGTAATTCAAAGTGCTTTGCACACAAAATATTTAGAAATAATCATAACAGAAGCTTAATAAATAAAGTTTACAATAAAAATTACAATTGATTTGATATGTAATTAAAAACAAATAAGATGAATAATTAATAATAATTAATATGACGATGCAGTGCATCAGATGAATGCAGCACAGTGTTCTTTCAGGAAATGCATAGCTAAGCATTCTTAAGGACACAAAGTCACAATTTAATCTATTTTCCTAATAAAGACACTTTACTGTGCAAAATTCACGAATGCATGAGATTCATCATCATTTATCAAAATATAATGCATTTCTGTAACTCCTCTGCTGATTTAACATAAGTAAGACTGTGTGGGTAGGGAAAAAATAATATTAGCCAATATTATCAAGCCAATTGACCAATCAAATTCTAATGGATAAAATCCACTCAGCCAGTCAGGTTGCAGTTGGTGATTTTGAATAGTTCCTACAATTTTGGTGTTCAGTATCCATCAGGAGGTCCGCAAACAGTCTGTAGTCTGAGGCAGAGTCTAGCAGTCAGATGCCCAGCTTCTGTCTTTATCAGGGAGGGAGAGGCTTAAAGAGAAATAATCCTGGGAGTTGAAGAGCTGTTTCTTATACAGTCTGAATCAGTGTGTCACTGGATCACAGTGTGGTCAGTTTAAATGTATTGTGCAGGCAGTCCTCTGTCACCAAGTATAAAACCAATAAAAAAGGAACAGTTCTTATTTGAAATAGAATTGTTTTGTAATATTAAAAATGTTTGAGTTGTCACTTTTGGTCAATATATTGTGTTTTCAATGAAAGCATGATTTCAAACTTACCCTGAATTTTTTGAACAATAGTGTACATCACCTTTAAATATTGTTATTTATGAGTCACAGTTTTAATATACAGTATGTTAAAAAATAAACCGGCAAGCACTAAGTAGTACTTTACGCAATCATATAATTCTTTTTTTGCTCCTCTCATCTAACTGTCATTAGAGACAGGAGTTTACTTGTTAATATGGTTAAAGCCATACTAGCCACAGCGTTGCATGATGTGTTTAAAATGAGTGCTATTCAGATAGGGTCTTGTTTCATCATTGCCCAAACATGTGCTGTATGAATCAGCAAATTCATGCTAAATAATTAAACACAATCAGACATTAACACGGTGTTATGACATTATATTTGAAATAAAGGTGTGTCAGAAAGCCAAAGTCTGACAGGTATAGTCACTATCCTGTTTCTTTCTCTTTCTGTAGAAGCTTGAGGCTAAATCCCTCATCAAGCTTAACATCAGCAAAAACAATGAAGGTAAATATGTTTGTGTGTGTGTGTGTGTGTGTGTGTGTGTACGTGTGTACGTGTGTGCTCGTGATCCTCTTACCTGGCTTGCGTCAACAACAATATGTGCTAATGACAAGAGATAATGGATTGAAGTCCTCTACAGTGTATATTCTGTCTTTCTCTCCTGTACTTTAGGGAAGTACCACTGTCCTGTGCTCTACACAGTGTTCACAAACAACTCCCACATCGTTGCCAACAAAGTGACAGGAAATGTTTTCTCTTATGAGGTAAAACACACTACATCCTAAATATTTCAAGGGTCTTCTTATATGGGACCATTTCTTTCTCCCTGGAGTCCACTTATAATGTTATTCAAGGTTTCTTGCACCCAAAACAGTCATAATTCAGTTTTTCATGGCTTTTTTTAAATACCCATTTTATGTTTAAAATTAAACAGTGCACAGAGCACTTTCATGGAGCACAAAGGGATCTTTTTTTCCATTTTTTTTTTTCATGTTGCTCTTTTCTATTCAATCAAAAACAGTGACCACTGAAGATCAAACTCTAAAATTGAATCATAAAAGTAGTCCATATGACTCATGCACTATATTGCAAGTCTTCTGGATCCATATAATGAAATTTAAGTAATTAATGCAGTTGACATCACATCCATGATTTTTGAATTACACATTTTTGCTGTTCAGTTCCCATGCATGGTGGAAAATGTAGGTCTACACTAAAGAGCAAGGCAAATCCGGTGGTTCATGCCCCCTTTAATATCATGCTGATATCAATAATTTATTATTGATGTGTTAACCTTCTTTAAACTATATAAATGTGTACATGAATAGTCAATATTCTGTGGATGTGTGTTTTGTTTAGGCAGTGGAACAGCTCAACATCAAGACAAAGAGTTATAAAGACCTGTTGACAGACGAACCATTCACTCGCCAGGATCTCATCACGCTACAGGTGACAGGCACAGACAGTGTGTGTTTATGACTGTTGAGTATGATTAAGTGAGGGTGTTATGTCAGCATGGCTGTGATTTCATACAGGTTTTCTATACACAAGAAATTAGAATCAAGCAACACGTTTCAGACAACAGTTGGCCAGTTAGTTTGAAGTTTGTATATGGCTGTGTCAAAACCTGTGCTTTTTGTGTGATTACAGTGTTATGAAATGGCAAGTTTAATGTACAATCTAGACACGGACAGTCAGGCTGATTCTGATGATTGACAGACAGTCAGAGGGGGAATCATTTGCATGCCACAATAATAAATATCGTCTCAGCTTTTATGGTGTTTATTCATATTTTGAATTAGAATTAGAATTTTCTATATTTAAGGTTTTCATTTTAATTTAAATTGTATGAGCTTTAGTCATTTTTTTTCTTTTTCATATTTATATAGTTTTTTTTAAACATTTGTTTTTATATATATATATATATATATATAATTTTAGTACTTATACTTATTTCAGTTAGTTGCCAAATCAACATTTCTAATTTTATTTAAAGTTTTTTTAAATGTAACTTTTTTATATATTTAATGTTTTATTTTTCTTCATTTCAGTCACCGCAAACGATTTTTAACAGTATTTAGTTAACTATAACAACATTGATCCCACAGTCATTTCATCAGGATAAATGTTAAAATGCACACCGTTTCAAAAGAGCCACATGTTAACATATGATTTGTATTTTTAAATTAATATTTAAACCCCTTTTCATGACTAATGTCCCCATAAAGCCTGTAAACCTGGTAACAAGGATACCAAAAACTAAACAGAAAAATGTACTTGTAGCTTCTAGCGTCTGAACACTAATGGATGTTTGGAGGGATTTAAAGCTGAAATAATTTTTGATAAGGTAAAATTAATATAAACCCTTTAACAAAAATAATACAAACTTGCACAAATGTGCTTTGAAACGTATATAACTGCAAACAAGTCTGTCATTATGTGAAAATAAAAATCAAGGCTAAGTTGTTGTCTTTGGTAATTGATAGCATGCCATCCACATAGCTTCATCCCCGAAGATACCTTTAAAACCTTCACATTGTGAGAGTGTTTTGATTTGTCACTTAAAATGAAGACTGCAATCAAGCACTCGTTGAGGAACGACATAGTTTATGAATCAAACACAGCATGTTTATGAATAGATGGGATTAAACAGTACAGCAGCGTGTGGCGACTGTCTAAAGTTGTGTTAAGCCTCGCTGTAAATCCATTTGAGTGTTAATAATAAAAGATCTCATGTAACTTATGTAAATTACTATATACAAATCTATGCATGGCACTAGGATTTGTGCAGTAGGTCATATACAGTACTGTAAAAAAAAATTGTTTTAAATAAAAATGGATAATCTTATAAAATGTATATTGTTTTAAATTTCAAACAAATGATGTTTTCTTTTCTTTCTGTTTACACAAAAATATTAAGCAGCACAAGTTTTCAGCTGTTTTAGTCTCAAATGTTTCTTGAGCATCAAATCAGCATATCTGAATGATATCTGGAGGATCATGTGACACTGATGACTGATGACTGATGAAAATACAGTTTTGCCACCAGGAATGAATTGCATTTAAAATATATTAAAATTGTAATAATATTACACATTATTGTTCTTTTTACTGTATTGTTGGTCACATAAATGCACTTTGGTGAGCTTAAAAGACTTTTTTCAAACTTTTGAAGGGTAGTGTTGTGTTTTATGTTTGCGTTTCCTGCGCATTTTTATGCAATAATATGGGAATACAGAATCTGTTGTTAAAAGTATAATATGACAGCCCTTATGTAAGTACATAAGTCTATGGTATGTCTTCCTTCAGAGAAGGAAACGTGGGCATGTGTGAAAGACACTGTAAGCTGAATCAGTGTTTTCTGTGTGTGTGTGTGTGTGTGTGCGCGCATGTGACCTGCAGTGTCCTGTATTCATAGAAAGCAAGCCAAGCCATGCTGTCCTTGCATGGTTTATTTTGGGTCAGGGAGAGAGTTGATGGGTGTTATGGGGGGTGTTTGGAGAAATAGAAATGGACTTGGAGTTATTTTCGGGTGAGATTAGGCAGTATGGCTCAGAGTGGGAGCTTTGGACGTGTCTATCCATGGAGCTCGAGGAAGGGCAGGTCGGGGAGGTGACAGGCGGCAGGGTTTCCAGACAGACACAGGTTATTTTGGGTGCCATGTTGGGTGGGAAAGCTGGGGGAGTTTTAAAAGGATTGATGGGGGGGAATATTTGTAAAGAGAGAGCTGGTTGAGTGGGAGTTTAGCTGAAATAGCAGGACTGAAATGGGCTGTGGTACAGTTTCACTGTCTGACCTATTTGGAACGGATACTACGGTGGGTCACTCAAAGTGTGGAAGAGAGAGAGAGAGAGATGAGAAGGTCCTGAACTCTCTTTTGTTTGTGTGTGAGTGTGTTGCAGCAGGCGAGCCCTCAAACTGTCCAGCCAGCAACATTTCCACTAAACTGATAAAACTCTGCCAAAACAAATTCATTACAGAGTGTTTACTTGTCTTTCTGTTTAGGAAAAAATATGATACGAGCAGTTTTATAACAATTGTGCAGTCCTGTGATGAGTGCATATTTGATCCCTGCATAGTTTGTCAGCAAATCTGGAGTTGTCATATAACATCTCATTTTGTCCTTTTATATCACAGGATCCCACAAATCTGGATAAATTCAATGTCTCCAACTTCTTCCATGTGAAAAACAATATGAAAGTCCTTGACCCTGGTGAGTTCAGTTCGTTTCAGCAAAGGTCTCGCTATTTTGAGAAGAGCATACTACTCTTACTTATAGTGTGATTTACTGTATGTGCAAATTTTGTGTGCAGCAGTGTCTTATTGTTAACTAAAATTATAAAAAATAATTTTTGTTAATTTAAATAAATCTGAAATAAAATAGAATTATTAAATGAAAAACCTAAATGAAAATTTGAACTGTTGACTTCAGATCTAATTGAAAATAAATACGCTGAAGTGCTAAAATGACTAACACTAAAACTGAAATAAAATAAATGAAAGCCGAATAAAAATATGAAAAAAACTAACACTAATAAAGAAAAATTACAAAAATTCATAACAAAATTACTAAAACTTAAATGAATTAAATGCTAAAATGGTTTTAACAACTTAAAAATATTATTACAATAAATAAATAAAGCTAATTATAAAATAATATATACTGTAATAGTTTTATTAGTAAATAAATAATACTAAAGTTAACACTAATGTGTGGTCTACAACAGAGCACACTGTGTTCCACGATGCAACAGATTGCAAAAATCATTGAAAAAAAAGTTTCAAAAGAGTGGTTCATCAATTGGACTTTAGTAATAATGTCTTTTTATAGGAACAATTGGATTTTTACATTGTTTATTAAATTTATTTGGTAGTATGGATTGAATGTAAGCTCTAGTCAGAGCTTTTGGCTCCTATTTTCCCGTCATGCTCTGCCTGTCAGTCAATTAGACTTTACCTGTGAGAGTTGAATCATTTAGCTCCAGGCTCAGGTGTGCTATTTTCACATTACAGTCTCCATTTCTTAAATTTTATTATGTAGCCATATTACTAGCATTAGCCCATCTGTGATGATTTTAGGAAATTAACTGGTTAACGAGGTAGAACTCTATGCAATTCGCTGAGGACTCACAGTGCATAATGAATTAATGAAAGAAGTGTGTTTGCCAAATGATGTGAATTCAGTGGAAGGCCTGAACATGGCATACTCAAAAGGCCATAAAAATAACCATCATGACAGGAATGCAAGATGGCTGTGTGTGTATATCACTGTAGACGGTAGTCACTGACCTGCCAGTCTTAAATTAGCTGGAGAGATCCATATTACTGACAGTACCGCAACACTGCCGGCACTGCTGTTACAGCAGATCTCATGATGGGAACTTCAACATTTTAATCTCGAAAAACACTGAAAAGCTCTTGAATCCCATATAATGCATTATAATGTTCTTTGTACATTAAAATGATATTTATAATGAAAATATAAATAATTGCAACCACAGTTATAATACATTATAATGCCTACTTGTTTACATTTAAGCTTAAGACAACTCTTATGATCAAGGCTGCATTTATTTGCTCAAAAATACAATAAACATTAAAACAATACAATAAAAAATAACTTTATTTATTTCTGTGATGCAAAGCTGAATTTCAGCAGCCGGTTTTGCAGTCTTAATTGTCACATGATCCTTCATAAATCATTCTAATATGCTGATTTGCTGCACAACATTTCTTAGTAGTATCAGTGTTGAAAATGGTTGTGCTGTTTAATATGTTTGTGGAAACCATGATTTCTTATTTTTGAGAAATGACTTGCGTATTGTAGCTCTTTTGTTGGTTTTGATTGCTTCTGTTGTCCTCATTTGTCGCTTTGGATAAGAGTGTCTACCAAATGACTAAATGTAAATGGAATAGAAAGTTCAAAATAACAGCATTTTTAACATATACATCATATGCAAGGTAACCAAGTTTTTGTGACTGTTGTGTTATGTTGTGAAGATGTCACTTTTATGAGCTCCATTTTTATCCCCTACAGATGAGGAGAAAGCCAAGCTGGATCCATCATACCATCTGAAAAGCACAAACATGGAGACGCGAGAAACGCTAGCAGAGCTCTACAGAGACTATAAAGGAGATGCGCTGTTGGCCTCCACTATGAAAGAGCCAGAAGCCAAAAAAACAGACAAGCTCAATGCTGTGAGTGTTTTAAGATATTGCTTTTCTAGCTGTAGTCAGTAGCAGAGTCTTCTCTCTCCTCTTTGTCTTCGTTGATTCATTTTTCTTTTCTGTCTGTCGTCGTTTTGAAGTGGTTATATATCATGAGAAACACAGACTCTTAATACTTTTTTTGAACTGGTTGTGCTTCACAATCTAGATTTGAAATTGGATGTCACATGGTGACTTCACACAGTACCAAAATTATTTATCACTCAGATGAAAATGAAAATGTTTTCCACTCATATCAAAACTAACCTGTATATAGAAATCGTAACCGTAGCAAAAACAACATGTTTAATTCTAAAAGGTGGACATAACCAAAATGTAATTTAAAGTAAATTACAGCTGTTTGTGGTTCAGGAAAACTTGATTAATACTTGTATTCAACAAGGAAGTATTAAATTGATCAAAATGACAGTAAAAATAATTTGTTACAGACGATTTCTATTTAAAAATGCTGTTCTTTTTGAACTTTGTATTTTCTAAGAATCATATAAAAACTATTTAAGCAGCACAACTGTTTTCAACATTAACAATCATAAGAATTGTTTCTTCAAATCAGTATATTAGAATAATAGAAGACTGTAATGATGCTAAAAATTCAGCTTTGCTATCACAGGAAAAAATTCAATTCTAAACTATATGAAATTAGTAAAGAGATATTTTAAATTGTAATATTTTAAAATACTCCTATTTTTACTCCTTTGTGAGTGTAAGACATAAAAAAACGTTAAAAGCCTTACAAACCTCAGACCTTCAGTAGTGTAATAATGGGTGCTAATGGGGTCTCCTGCGAGGTGTTATAAAGGCCAGATAAAGCAGTTCTGTGCAGTGCTGTTTGGGTCACAGTGAAGTATCTTGCTGTGTCTGTGTGTGCGTGTATGTTGAAGTGTCTGTGCATTATGAGGTGATTTGCCTCTCAGACTCTACCACCATCACACAGCAACTGGAGCAGAAGAAAACACCTCACAGGATCCTAAACCGACCACGTACACTCACAGCAAGAATCACAATTTCTTCTGAATGTCATGTCAATTTTTTGCATTTTTGTATTAATGATCTAAAATTAACACACCAGTTGCTCACTTCCTGGGAAAATGACAACAGATAGATACCTGATATCTAAACCGTGAGAATTTTTTTCCCCCATACTTACTCTGCGATGGTTTTAAGTGCATCTCTGGCCGTGTCTCAAGTCTTCTTTTAGCCCAGGTTGAAGTGTGTCTGCCCCTGTGCTTTCAGCTATATTAGCTTTGCTTGCTCAGCCTATTCACAGTGCAGGCATTGAATGTAATTGGCTCGACTTTTAGCATGAATGCCAGTCTATTTCAGCCCTAGCTGTGCTGGATTGGCATTGTGACGCTGAAATAGACTGGCATCCATGCCCACTCTCCTACTGAATTAGCTTTGCTATTTCTACACCATACTAAGATAACTATAATATCCTAAAGATAACTGTCCATTTTAAGCCCAAAATTTAAGCAAGCTAAATAAATAAATAACCATTTTTAATACTTATATATGTATGTTATTTGTTACAGAAAGAAATACCTTAATTTGACTTATTTATTCATCATATATTCAAATTGAAATACAGCCTTGGTGAGCATAAGAGACATGTTAAAAAAAACAAAACATGAAAAAGTCTTACCGGCCCTGAACTTTTGAATGTTTGTGTAGTTTATTACTTTAGATTAGTTCCATTGAATATTGAAAATGGATGTTAAAATGGTAAAGAAAAGCCTGTTTCTTTCACTATTCGTTTAAGATCAGCATGTCAGCTTGGAACACACACCTGTTGAGAAGAAACCTCTGCATACAGACACACCTGAATTGCCCCACAGGAATCAATTAAACATATCCACCTGTCTTCACAATGAATGGGTGATAAAACACTATTATTAAGTGTGATAGACACATTAGGAGGTGTTTGAGTGATATCATGCATGTGAAGATCCTTTAGTTGTTTTGGATGTGGGTGTTAGAGCTTATTTTGTCTTATCTGTAAACCGTGTCTGTCTTTCTTCCTCCAGGCTCACTATTCCACTGGAAGAGTGTCTGCCTCCTTCACATCTACAGCTATGGCTCCAGCCACCACCCATGAAGCAGGTAATGGAGTTATGAATGAAATGCTTCCCTGCTTTCTCATACCAAACAAATCAGCCAACTGACAGTTTTAGCCAATTCTTGCCACTTTTTTGAGAAATATGCATCAGACGGTCCATGGGGCTAGGTTGGTATTAATCAGTCACAGCCTTGACATTAGTCTTCTCAGGGTTCCTTCTCCAAGTTCACACTACCGATTCTCATTGGCTTAATTAAAGGAAGAGTTCACCCAAAAATGAAAATTTGCTGAATATTTACACACACTTAAATGTAAATTTGGAGAAATTTAGCATTACATCACTTGCTCACCAATGGATCCTCTGCAGTGAATGGGTGCCGTCAGAATAAAAGTCCAAACAGCTGATTAAAACACAGTAATCTACAAGTAATCCACACCTTTCCAGTCTATCAGTTAACATCTTGTGAAGTGAAAAGCTGCATGTTTGTAAGAAACAAATCCGTCATTAAGATGTTTTAAGGTGAGTACATTTTAAGCAAATTTGCGTTTTTGGGTAAACCATTCCTTTACTGCCTACATGTCTTGAATGCAGTTGCTTTTTAGTTTTAGTTGCTCTGGGTTAACACATCTGCCAAAAGTGCAAATGTAAATGTCACCAAGACTGCTGATGCACACAACAAATGACACCCATTTCCCTTTTTGTTTATGCTGGGAAGAAGTTGAATGCATTTCATAACATTGCATCATTGCAATACCTGAAACTCCTGGCAAGTATTAGAGCTGGTTCGTATTTTATTCTCATTTAGAATGAATCTGGCTTCAGTATACCTCAGGAAACCATCTGGCAACTGTCAAATCGGTCTCACATACTTCTTCATTCTCTTTCAGACTAGTATTAGGCAGTTATGATACAAAAATGTTGTCAGCAGAGTCATTCATGAATGTAAAGAATGAAAATATTTGCCTTGTGATTTCAGATGCTATTTCCGACGATGCCGTTCGCTTCCAGTATGTCAAGAAGAAAGGCTATGTCCGCCTGCATACAAACAAAGGAGACCTGAATGTGGAGTTGCACTGTGATAAGGTAACGTGAACACTAGCACAAACCTCAGTTGGGTGTATGTGTTGGTGGATTTAAACTTTTTAAAGTTGTTCTATAAACATTTCTTGTCTTCACATGGGCTCATTATTTACATGTGATTTTTCTGGCTCTGTTAGACTCTTTGTTTACTGTCACAGTTTCAGATCAAGGCCGGATCTGACCGTGGTCCACTTTTGTACACTTAAGTCATGCTTTCATTGCATTAGAACAAAACATCAAAGCAAGTGGCATCTGCAAACAGTTGCTGCTAGAGCTTTTCTCAAAAGTAACTTCACATTTATGTGCCTCTTTTTCAATTATTTTTAACCCGCTGGTCTTACGGTGAATCAGTTCCAATCAAGTTCACACAGGTGCTCAAGCAGATTAACTACAGTGTAATATATCAACAGTAAACATGTTTCACAAAGTTTGACAACCGGTAGATATTTTCATTTATTTACTATATTAACGTTCAAAAAGTTTGGGATCAGTAAGATTGTTTTAAAGACATTAATACTCACCAAGGATGCAGTAAATTGGTCAAAAGTTACAGTAAAGACACTTATAATGTTACAAATATTTATATTATAAGTCAGTGCTGTTCTTTTGAGTTTTCTATTCATCAAAGAATCCTGAAAAAAGTGCTTCAGTTTCCACAAAAATATTTAGCGGCATAACTGTTATTAGTAAGAAATGGTTCTTGAGCAGCAAATCAGTATGATTTCTGAAGACTTGAGTAATGACAGCAAAACAAAATGTCAGACAAAATGTCCGTAGTTTATTGTCAATATTGTAGTAATGTATAAAGCACCTCTCACACTTTCAAACAAAGCAGCTTTCTGTTGGTCAGTGCAGTGAATTCACATACGGCTTATATACAGTTCAACTCCAACTCACTCTAGCTTATAAAAACACAGACCTCCCCAGATATTTCTGGATTGAGTAGAGGTGTGTATGTTTAATGTCCTTGCTCTCTCTGTGTGTGTGTGTGTGTGTGTGTGTGAGAGTAGTGGTCTAAAGGTTGTCTTGTCTGTACATAATGTATAATTCATGCGTTCAGAGTGCTTAATCTCACTGACACACTGCAACTGCTGACCTACATTGATTGACTCACTCTATTTCCGTTTATTTCTCGTTTTTACGTTGTCTTGTTTTTCTAACTCTACTCTGTTATAGTTGCCTGTTAGTTTTTGCTGTTAATGTCAGATTCTTTCTCTTTGTGTCTTTTTCTAAAGCTTTTTCTCTCTTCTCATTTCTGTTCCTTGATGTGCTCTGTAATCCCACTGAGTTTGTAAAATCATCCCTGCCATAAAACACTTCCTCTGAAAAATTGTGTTCGTTCTGGCCTTGCGCTGGCGGTAAAACTTACCCATAGTTTTCTCTTCTCAGCTGAGCAGATGCAGGGTCCCTGTTCTTATTTATGTGCGAGCGTGTGCCAGGCTCTCACTCCTGGGTCAAAGCTGCACATCAATCTCTTTATATCTATCATTTAGAGTTTCACTTTAATGCAGTGCAGGGAAATTGGTGAGCTTTGTCTTTACTGACTTTTTAATTACATGCATAAGATTCCATACGCTTAAATCACGTTTATTGTGTTTTAGCTCTATTTTATCACTTTCATGAACAATTTGGCTCAGTCTTTAATTGATGCAGTGCACAAAAGAAGCAGACGGCCTTTACAAGGCCAAAAGACTTCATTTGGTGAGAAAATTCCTTAAATTTTTGAATTAAAACTTAGGGGAAATATTGTGAAAACAGAAGCACTTTGTTCTGTTCCAGGTGTGCAGAGACAGGTATAAAATGCATCCTCTAGTAGTGTGTGCGTGTGTGTGTGTGTGTGTGTGTGTGTGTGTGTGTGTGTGTGTGTGTAAACACTGCCTAATGGACACAGAAACGGTATTTCATGTGCTTCATAGTCCTAGTAACTAGGTGCTATTTTTGTGTCTTTTCATTGGCTGTGTGCTTGTCAAATCAGGATAAAGAGGAGAGGTCACATTGATAAGAAAATTACCCTCTGCCTTTTTTCTTCCTCTCCTCCACTCCCTGCCTCCTGTGGTTTGCCTGCATTTGTGATGATTCTATTTGTGGTGCAGTTTTTACAAAGTAGTAATAGCTTTTTTTTTTTTTTTACTGTAAGGCTAAATCTTATGAAAGGACAAGAAAAATGTCAAGATCATGTTCATATCTCACTGTAGAGCAAAATAGAAATATATTTTGCCAAAATAAAATGAAGCCTATTTTAAGCAAAAATCTTTTACTGTAATATTGTTAGAAATACAGTAATTACAATGACTTTAAAATGAAACGGACAGTACCTAGCCTTTATAAGCACTTTACAATTTAAATAATGTTTTTTATGGATTTATTTATTTATTCAATGTAATAATAAAAATATGTATAATTGTTAATAAATAAAAATAATTTCTATATTTATTTTGTGTTCCTATAATGAGAATAGAGTTTTTAGGTAAATGCAAAACTGTTCTAAATTATTAAATTCTCCTAAAATAGTCTTCATTTATATAAGCAAAATATGAATTTTTTTTTTTTTTGATTTGTCTAGAAACACATGTCCTCTTGTCCAGGATTTACAGTTTACAGCACATGATGGCATCTAGATTGGAATGTCATTGTGGACAGTTATGTAACACTGTCAGTTCTAGATGGAGCAGATGATTGAGATCTTACTTGACAACTTTATTTTTGTAGGTGTTTTGTGTGCTTTTCATGCATGAGTGTGTGACATTGAAATCTGAATATTTTTTTAAGTTCTGACATGCTTGACCTCTTCTCGAGGTGACTTCTAAAAGTTTAATGTGGAATTTGCTTCTGCATCTCCCAGTAAGGCACACAATGTCTTTCCTGAACACAAAATCAGTTTATTGACTCGCAGAGGTTTTTTTGATGAGAGGGATGTCTGATCGCCATAGAAACAAGCACATAAACATTTACAGAGAGGGAGAGGAAGCAACTGCTTTAACTTTTTGCTTTGGTTTTTTTAAACAACATCTTACATAAACAAGCCTTTCACTTCCTGAATGACCTAGCAGACTCATACATTCAAAGCTGCCAGATGTATTACTAACAAACCCAATTGTTTATTGACCTTTATAGCCCGGTCCTTTTGGTAGCACACAAGGGCTTTGAGAGAAGGGCTTGTATATATGTTAAGTAAAATAATTTAATCATCATCTGAAGTTATAGTGGACACAGTTCTTGCAATATTCATGAATGAATAAAAGATGCAAGCTGCAGTTTCATAAATGTGAATGTTTTGCAGTATTTTAATTGGAGATGGGTTTAAATTCCCTTTGATTGAATGTCATCAAGAAATACCATATATTTCACCTCCAATATCATAAGCAAAAAAAGGGATCATTAAGATTTTTTGCATTGTGGCATTATTTTCATAATAATTAAGCTCATTGTCTGTACTATAATAATCATCCTGTCCAGACATAGTTTTTATTTAGTGCAATAAATTCTTCCATGATGTATAAATACTATTATATGTTTAATAATAAAATAATAATTTATCTTTGTTTTTCTTGCATTATAGTAATGAGATTTGTTTTGTTTGTCACAATTAAAACAAAAATCCTAATGATTCTAAATAGTTTTTTGCTCTTATTTTTTGTAATTTCTAATTCATTTATTTATTTATTTTTTACTATTTTTAGCTATTTGCAATTTTAAAGTTCCTAGAGATTTAGTAGATTCGAGTCGTAAGATCTTCAAAAGAGTGTTATTGCTTGTCCTGAAATGCTTAGTTTATGTGATTTGTATGGTCTCCTGTGTCCCACAACCACAACAAAGATATATATTTGTAAATGAATCAAAATGTCTTCACCCTGTCTTCAGTGTAGCGGGCTGCTATGCAAGTGTCATCATAATGACAAACAGTTTTTATAAGTCCCATTTCCTGACATTAAAAAAATGATATTTGTTTTATTCCTTGCAGGTCCCCAAGGCTGGGGAAAACTTTATTAAACTGTGTAAGAAAGGATATTATGATGGCACAATATTCCACCGCTCTATTAGAAATTTCATGGTAAACAAATTTTTCATAAAATTACATTTTATTCATTATATTGATGTAATTGAAGTAGTTTAGATATTAGATTTTTTAGATTTTAGATTTTTTAGATTTCTAGCCATTTAAAGCTATTGAATTACCTTTACTTTTTTATCTTAAAATATGTGGCATATTTATGTTATTTGTTATTTTCAGATTCAAGGAGGAGACCCTACAGGGACTGGTACAGGTAATCATTTTACATTTGTTCTGAATCATTTATCATTTTGATCACTGATGTATAACAGTTACAACTTGGACTGACGGTGATGATTATTTGCACAGTGTGTGTGTGTGTGTATATGTATGTGTGTGTGTGTATATATATATATATATATATATATATATACACACACAGTTATGGCCAAATATATCAGCACCCTTGGTAAATATGATCAAAGAAGGCTGTGAAAATTAATCTGCATTGTTAATCCTTTTGATCTTTTATTTAAAAAATTCACAAAAATCTAACCTTTCATTGGATAATAAGAATTTAAAATGGGGGGAAATGTCATTATGAAATAAATGTTTTTTTCTGATACACATTGGCCACAATTAACGGCACCGTTTTATTCAATACTTTTTTTGCCAGTTTAACAGCTCTAAATTTTCTCCTATAATGCCTGATGAGGTTAGAGAACACCTGACAAGAGATCAGAGACCATTCCTTCATCCAGAATCACTCCAGACCCTTTAGATTCCCAGCTCCATGTTGGTGCTTCTTCTCTTCAGTTCACTCCACTCATTTTCTACAGGGTTCAGGTCAGAGGACTGGAATGGCCAGCAGAAGCTTGGTTTTGTGCTCAGTGACCCATTTTAGTGTTGTTTTTGAGGACTGTGTTTGGATTATTGTACGGTTGGAAGATCCAAACATGGCCCATTATAAGATTTCTAACAGAGTCAGTCACTTATTGATTTTTTTTTATCTGTTGGTATTTGATAGAATCCATGATGCTATGTGTCTAAACAAGATGTCCAGGACCTCCAGCAGAAATATAGGCCCACAACATCAAAAATACAGCAGTATATTTCATTGTACACATGGGGTACTTTTTATCCCTGTGTTCACCAAACCCATCTTGAGTGTTTGCTGCTAAAAAGCTCAGTTTTTAGTTTCATCTGACCATAGAAGCCAGTCCCATTTGAAGTTCCAGTCGTGTCTGATAACTGAATATGCTGGAGTTTGTTTTTGGATGAGCTAGGAGAATTTTTCTTGAAACCCTCCCAAACAACATGTGGTGATGTAGGTGCTGTTTGACACTTTTTTTTTTTTAAGGTTTTCTGACCCCGAGACTCAACTATTTTCTGCAATTCTCCAGCTGTGGTCCTTGGAGAGACTTTAGCCACTCAAACTCTCCTCCTCACCGTGCATTAGGACGATACAGACACATGGCCTCTTCCAGGCAGTTTCGTAACATTTTATGTTGATTGGAAATTCTTAATTATTGCCCTGATGGTAGAAATGGGAATTTTCACTGCTCTAGCTCTTTTCTTAAAGCCACTTCACTAATTTGTGAAGCTCAATTATCTTTTGCTGCACATCAGAAATATATTCTTTCTGGGCTTTGTTTTCCCACCTATTTATATTTCTGTGAAACAGGAAGCCATGGCTGGATAATTTCATGTTCATAATCACCCTCAAAATTATGAATATGAATGGGAATATACTTCAGAGATATTTTACTCATAAGAATTTCTAGGGGTGTCAATAATTGCGTCCAACGTGTATTTGAGAAAAACATTTATTTCATAATGATATTTCCCCCCCCATTTTAAATTCTTATTATCCAATGAAAGGTTAGATTTTTGTGAATTTTAAAAAAAATTAAAGATCAAAAGGATTAACAATGCAGATAAATTTTCACAGCCGCCTTTGATCATATTTACCAAGGGTGCCGATATTTTTGGCCATGACTGTATGCAATGTAATATATTTACAATGTACAAATTATGCTTTTAAGGTCATTCAGACTTTAAAAGTGCATTAAAATCAAAACAATATAAAGTCCTTTAACATGCAAAGTAATATCTAAGTCAAGCTGAAGTATGTTTCCCCACAAGAATGAATGTTTTATCATTTATCCCACTCTGAGCTTTGAGAGGGCAGTGGGACACAAGCAGGAAAGAGCCCATCTTTTGTCTCTTATCTTCATGTTTTCTCCCAAAATTCCAAAGCAATTGACACTCAGGGAAAGTGAAACTGAATTACCGGTGCATGTAAAATGCAGTGTACTACAGAGCCCTGCTCATGACATGTGGAAAAAATAGATATCAATAATTTGTTCCCACAGCTTGTTAATTTGTTCCCATAATTTGTGGCCATGTTTCATGAATTTGTTCCCTTGTTAAATTAAAACTAAGGAGCGAATTAGTACAACGAATTGGTTTAACTAAAATAACTAAACAAATAAGTCTTGCAATTGAATTTTTAATTTGTGGCCACAATATCTTTAATCTTTCCCCTTCCCCATGCCTTACTTTGTCTAACAAGTACACGTAGCAAGTTTGTATATATATATATATATATATATATATATATATATATATATATATATATATATATATATATATATAAATACAAAGAATAAAAACTAGATAGAGAGAGCTAGTGTGAGTTTTGTTTTTAATTTTTATAATAAATAAAAAGAAAACAAGTAGATAGAATAGAAAAAAGAAGAGAGAATTCTAGTGTTAGTCAAGTTTTTTTTTTTAAATACAGTATAATATATAAAAGAAAACAAGTAGATAGAAATAAAATAGAGTGTTTAGTGTTAGAGGGTCAATTGTTTTTAATAAATAAAAAGATACAAGTAGGTAGAATAGAAATAGAATAGAGAGTGTTAGTGTTAGAGGGTCAAGTGTAGATGGATGAGATAATGTCAGTAATGTCTAATTTGTCAACAAATCACTTATGGTGTAGACTGACATTTACTGAAAGTAAAAAGTTAGGCTAACAATGCTTTCTCTAACAGTTTGAGTGACCACACAACAGAACACAAAGCCATGTACGGCTTAATTCAAATGTATGGGCTCACATACTTCTCTCGTTCGGCATGAATCCAAATGTTTCCATGGTCGCAATGTGGCATTTGGCTGCTAACCAATTATTTCTTTGGTGAACAAAGCTTTGTACTTATTATTCACATCATATGCACAAAAATGTGTTTTGTTGTACCGCCACAGCGGGGTACTTTACAACATGCTCCTCCTTGTATGCGCTCTTCAGATTTTGTTTGGAAAACTGTGAGCAATAGTGAGATATAACGTAATCTTTTTCCAGGAAAGTGCAAGTAGAGCCTTGTTTTCAATCACATCAAATGAAATATGGCATCTACCCTCACCAAGGTGCCAAATATATTGAATACATGGTTTTAGTTACAAGTCTAAGTCAGTTGGATGACTCATGAACATTTTTGTGATTCTCCTTAAAATTGCCAAGGTTTTTCGAATGGAAGCAATTACAGGAATTTTAGCCTTTGATTAAAAAAATTGCTCTAACAAATTCTTTTTCATATTCAGTTGGTCAGATGAGCTTTTTATTACTTTCTCAGACTTTCCTGAGCTGTCTAGACAATATAACCTCAGCTTTCGTCAGAACATCAAACTGAATGGCATTTTTGACGCACATTTACGAGGGATGTTTTCCTGTGCTCATGAGTGTTTAAAGGTGTGCAGGTCTAACTGAGAAACAGAAAGGGTAAGGAGTGCACTCTATTCCCATGTATCTAAAATTCAGTCCCATAAAAAATGCACCAGCCTCACCTGAGACCCTTGTGTAAAAAGGACTGAAAGCAAGAGAAGGAAGTAGACCGAAAGATTTGTCATGAACAGAGTGAATTTTAAAGTGTTTAGTATTAGACTTGAAGCAACTTCTATCTTCCAGTCATTCTCACACGTTTATTACCATGCACATTGAGGCGAGGTTTGCTAGTGCATTTGACCTAAAATAGATGCAAATAATAGGGTGAGATTCTGTATCAAATGTGTGCTTTTAGTCACTGGAGTGGGACAGTGTGTAAATGACTGTTCACAGATGTTAGGGAAGAGTTTGCAGTGTCCTCAATCCTCAGTGATGCATTTGCATGTGATTATCTGTCAGAATGGCAACAATTATACAAATCAATTCCCCTGATTATAATTGTACAATAGTGTAATTTAAAGGCACATGCCTTTTTTTAGAGGAATAATTCACACAAAAATAAAAAATAATTATTTTGTCATCATTTACTCCTGTCGTTTCATATCTCTGACTTACTCTCTTCTGTAGAACACAAAAGGATTTTATAAAATAATATGGCAACTCTTTTAATTTAATGAAAGTTAATATGGAATGGGGCTGTTAAGCTCCAAAATGACAATTAAAAAAAAAGTCATATTGCAATCGTGATGAACAGATTTTCAAGTTATTCACTATAAAATTCATCCTAGTAATTTGGAAATTAATCTTCTTTTTCAGTTGGATCTTCTCAATGAATCTGTTAATTCAGAAAATTAAGACCATAAAAAAAATCATTATTTATCATTATAATACTTAATCATTACAAAATTACTAAAACTTGCAAATTAAAATGAAAACAATTTGAAATTAAATAATTTATTTCAAATTGTTTCACCTGGACGCACTCAATGAATAACAACTTAAATTTCGATCTGTTCTTCATACAAAAGTTTCATATGATTTGCACACAACCTGTGTAATTGCAGAGGAACAAGCTGTACTTAATTAAAATTTGTGGTTCAGAAACAGTTTTGAAACTGTGAGGGTGAGTAAAAGTTGACAGACATTTTTCTGCAAACTGTCCCTTTAATATGAACTGTTAAAAGATATGTACTGATAAATGTTGATGTTACACCAACCATAATAACGTGGCTTATTTATTATTATTATTTTGAAGGCTTTGATCATGTGTTCAGCCTTCCTGTTTTCCTCCATTTAGTTGAAAAATAGATAATATTAACCAAATTATCAAAATGTGTTTTGGATGCTGCAAGTCATGAGTGTGACAAATCACATTATGTTCCTTTGAAGAGCAGCAGCTTTCTGTAATAATAGTGCGCTGTTAGGCTGTGAATGAATGTGCAGTGATTATTATTCTGCAGGATTCGTCTACAAAATTAAACGAAGGCTTCTTACACAGAGGTTTGCTATCAGTGCAGCAAAAAACATCACAACTCACACTGACATGCACAGCCATTTTTAGATATACCCGAGCATGAATGAGTATATAAAGGTCTGTATGCATATAGGAAAAAAGGAAAAGATCATAAAATTTAAAAAATATTATTTCAGATCTAAAGAGAACCTGAGTTCCAGTTAGTTTTGTAGTAGTCACCAACACTGAAATATTTACAAAGTATTTAATTGTTGTTGATTTGTTAAAGTTATGGCAATCATATGATTGGGATTTTACATGGATGGCCGGTTAATCAGATTAAACCATCTGCGATCATTTTTAATTAGTCACTGCAGACTCATGGAGGTGGTACTTCAAACTTGAATTACTAGATTGCCTTTGCATGAGATGGCTTTTTTATGTATGGTTTATTGATGATTTATTGTGTATTGCATAATTTTTTTAAAGTGTAACTAATGTTAAAGTCAATGTTAAAATTAAAATGTTGCATAATTATTGCTATTCATCTCTGTCTCCAATAATTAGAAATTTAGCATTTCATCACTTGCTCACCAATGAATCTTTTGCAGTGAATGGGTGCCATCAGTATGAGAGTCCAAACAGCTGATAAAACCATTACAATAATCCATAAGTATTCCACACCATTCCAGTCCATCAGTTAATCATCTTGTGAAGTGAAAAGCTGCATGTTTGTAAAAAAACAACTTTAAATTGTTTCTTTTGGCTAAAATAAGTCCATAATATTGCTTTCTCCAGTGAAAATTTACCACATCTAAATCAGGAGAGAAATATGCACAGATCAAGCACAGTTTACAAGTGAAAACAAAATAGTTCTAAACAATGGACTTTTTCACTGGAGGATTTGTGGATTATTTATTTTTCCGACGGCACCCATTCACTGCAGAGAATCCATTGGTGAACAAGTGATGTGAATTTTCTGCGATAATGCACAGCACTCCACAGATGCTTGGATTTAACCATCTAACTTTGGATTTGAATATTAAGTAGTCTATGAAGTGCTCAAAATTGTTACGTTTTTTTTTTTTTTAAACAAATCACTTTTTCTTACCATTTGTTTTTTAAATCTTGGCAGCCTGTCCGGTTGATTTTCATCCTTTTTTTTTTTTTTTTTTCTCATCCTTTTTAATGAAGTCAGTGGCATGGGGTAGGAAATGTCAGCAAGGTCATAAATTATGCAGAAATGTCACCTGGGGAATGTTTATGAGGGTGTGCAAGTTTTCAAAGGCAGATTGGTGTGCCGTAAAGCCATCACTCCACAACGACACCAGCTGCTGGACGTTAAACTCCTCTCTGCTCTGCTACAGCTAGAATCATATGCTACTGTTCATCGAGAAGTACAAAAGATTTTCAAACTCACATGACTGTGTGAATTTAGTCGGTGCAGGTGTCTCAGAACACCATCTGAGTTGCGGGAAAATGTTCCTAATCTTGTATTTGAGCGCAGTCATGTCAGTCTCTGCATGCACACACACACACACACACACACACGCGCGCGCATGATCGCTTGCTGAGAGAGCTGCATCCAGCAGAGCTTTTGATTGAGCGTGATGAAGCGTTAATTAGTGTACCTGATTTGGAGGCCTTTGGCATGAGGTGTTTGTTTATGGTGGCAGAAGTCGACGCATGGTGCCTGTGCATGGGGCACTGGGTTAGTAATTCTATAAATGATTTGAAGTGATTCAAATAGGCAATCTAGGTCAAGTTCAGTTGAACTGCTTTAATATTTCAGTGTAAAATCTGGGAAGAATTAAATAGTCAGAATACTGCATTATACACTAACATATTAAGTGTGGTCTGTAAGTGTTTTTGAAAGGAGACTCTTAGCTTACCAAGGCTGCATTTATTTGATCAAAAATACAGTGAAAACAGCTATATTGTAAAATATTATTATATTTTAACATAACTGTTTATTTTATTATATTTTAAAATGTCATTTATGACGCAAAGCTGAATTTTCAGCATCATTACTCAAGTCTTTAGTGTCACATTATTCTTCAGAAATCATTCTAATGTGCTGATTTTGTGGCCACTGCTGTGCTACCTAAAATATCTGTAGATGGTGATACCTTTTTTTTTCTTTTGTCAATAGGAAGTTAAAAAACAATTTGAAAAAAATTCTCTTGTAATATTGTAAATGTATTTACTGTCATTTATCAATTTAATGCATCCTTGCCGAGTAAAATGATAATTTCTTTAAAAAAGAAATCTCACTGACGCCAAAATATTAGTGTATGTTGTTTGTGTGATTTTTTGGATTGCCACAGTTTACTGATTGCTATGTTTGTTTGTTTTTTTAAATGAAGCATATTGCTGATTCTTAGTATTTGAGATTTGCACAACCAAACAACTAAACCTATTGAACTCCAGTAAGTAAATTGTCCCACCATCATTTGTGCTACGGACATGAATTTATCCTCAAATTGTGTGGCTTTTTTTAAGAAGTGTTACTTTTTAGGTGATCAGATTTACGATAAAATGAGCAGAAAAAATCCCAAAGACATTGAAAATTACACTTTATTTTTAAATGAATGTGTTTCTGTTTGTGTAAATGTAGTTATGTTTTCGTGTTGTGCTGGGTCACTGCTTTTGTTCTTCCGCTGTAATTATACCAGACTACAGATGTGATGCCGCATACAGCAGGGTTGTTATTGGCCAAGTGTCATGATGTGTTACACTTAATCTCATACACATGCTCCCCATTGTGTTTAATATTCATATTTCCCCCTCCTGTTCCTCTCTCTGTTGTTGTGTGTATTAGGAGGAGAGTCTTACTGGGGGAAGCCGTTCAAGGACGAGTTCAGGCCCAATCTGTCTCACACGGGTCGTGGTATTCTGAGCATGGCTAACTCAGGACCCAACACAAATAAATCCCAGTTGTGAGTAAATGTTTCATCTGCTCATTACAGTGACTGGATTAATATCAAACGCTCTGTTTAGAATTTGTTTTAAACCTCTGAAGTATTAAACTTCTGCAATTAATTCAGCCCGAGCCTCTTTTTGTTAACCACTTATTAAATTTTCTTCTAGAAACGGTAGTAAAAAAACAAAAAGCAACTCTGCAAATTTAGAACCCACGCCCCTGCTAGACTAAAAAAATAAAAATAAAATAATTTTTACAAAGATTTTAGAAAAGGTGACACAATATTAAAAGCCGAATGCCATAAATTTACAGTTTCCACATTAGATCCATGTATACGAGAAGTTGAGAGTTCCATCGAGATGATGTCCAACAAATACACAGTCCAGGTTCGTCTGTAAAAACGTTTCATTGGAGTCAAGTAAACCCTATGCAGCAATTTCCAATGAATCATTTGGTGATTAGGGTTTTTAGAAGACAATTTAAACATACCCCATACCTGATCCGAAAATAAAACATGCCCATCCTCATTAAGATCCTTAGCCCAAACAGTTATAATAGATAAGGGTTTGTATGAATACTCAAGATGAAACCGATAGATGACTGAAGCAGAGGAGGGAGATTCCTCAGAAGGAAGGATTAGTTTGCGCAAAGGGCAACTACAGAACAGGCAGTTGAGAGTTCCAAGGCACCCCATACGCCCGTAGGGCCGATCTAATGTGTAAATACATAAAAAAGGAGGTGCATGGCAGATTATATTGAGTTTTGAGATTCTGGAAGGATTTTAAACCACTATCATCATAGATATCTCCCAGAGTGTTTACTTTATTATGAGTTCATTGCAGACAATGAAATGGAGTACTGCCTGACAAAAGATTATTATTGTGGAAAATAGGCGACTGCCTATGCCATATTGTAACTAGTTGTGAATGTCTTTCAACATCCCTCCATGTGGAGAGGAGGTGGGTTACAATGGGACCAAACCGAGATTTACACTGCCTAAGCGGAACCCCCTGAAAAAACAATAAACAATAGATTCCTCAATTGCTCTCCAAGACACAGAAGCGTCAGGATCAAACCAAACTGATAAAGGGCGGAGGGAAAAGGCTTGAGCATATAGTCTAAAATTGGGGAAAGGAAGTAATCTACATCGTTGTAAGGTAGTCAGTTTAATACGAGGACGTTTCCCATCCCATATATATGGTGAAACACGTGCATCAAGTTTGTTCCAGTAGCCAACCGGTGGAGCGAGAGGAACCATGGAAGAAAAGACATGAATACGTGGGAGAACATTCATTTTAATCACCGATATACGAGCCTGAGCCCGAGCCTCTTAACATCATACTTCACTTTAACCTGATGTCTGCTTTAGGTTTTTATAAACCTCTTTAACAGAAATGTAAGGTTCCGTTTTAAATATTGACCTTTGACATCGCTAGACATTTCTGCACTTTAAAGGAAACAAGCACCTTTGATGTCATTCTAATATTTGCATACTGAATTCTGGTTGGTACTTATTTAACCCTCTGTAACCAGCAATAATAAATGAGAGGAAAGAAAGCCTAAACTGACCTGAAACTTCAACACAATTTTTTTGTTGCCCGTGTAAGCACTGATGTTTAGCTCATGAAAGGCAAATATAGTGTAAGTATGAAATTGCCCTTGCTAAAATGTTTCTTTTCTGTTTACTTTCAGCTTTATAACATTTCGCTCATGCGCATACCTGGACAGGAAACACACCGTGTTTGGAAGGTAATTTTATTTTTATTTATTGATTTGTCTTCAGTAACAGGACATTCACAGTCTCAAAGCTTCATCAGGGCAGTACTAAATAAAAAAAAAAAAAAAATTATGAAATTTTCCTCAAAGGGTTGGTAAACTTAGCTGTATTTTTGGTTTGCCCAATTAGTTGAATAAATAATTGAAATTGTGATTATAGCTGCAACGTTTTTTTCAACCTTTTAGTCTGACATGCATTTTCTCGTACAAAATAAAGGAAAATCACTGACAGTGATACCCATCGTGAATCTCTACACTATCATTTAAAAATGTTTCTTTTAATGCTTTAGAAAATATTTTATGCTTACCAAAGCTGAATTTATCTGATTAAAAAACAGTAATATTGTGAAATATTATTGCAATTTAAAATAACTGTTTGTATGAATATATTTTAAAATGTTATTTATTTCTTTGATGGTAAAATGCATTTTCAGCAGCTATGATCCTTCAGAAATAACTTTAACATGCAAATTTTAGTGCTCAAGAAATAATAACTTATTATTTTTATCATCAATGTTAAAAACAGTTGTGCTGCTCAACACATTTGTGACAATTTTTTGATATTTACGATATTTATTTATTGAAATAGACATCTTTGCTGTCACTTTTGATCATTTATAATGCACCCTTGCTGAATAAGTGAGAATTTATTTTTAAAAAGTCTCATAGTCCTCAAACATTTGAATAGTAGTGTATGTTTGTCTTAAAATGTATGCATGTTTGTGTATTTGTGTAGAGATTGTTTATGATGATGGATTCCAGTGAAGGTTAAATGGTCTATTTCTCATTTGGTCAACTTTCTCTGTGTGAAACCCTTCCTGGGGAAAAGCATGTCTTCTGTTGAATCAGAACATTCCAACACACACACACACACACTTTCACTCTGAGGGAAAAATCTTGCCGATTTGGCATTGAGTTGAAATCCTTGGACTCTAGCTGTGGAATTCAGAGGCTTGTCAGCATAAATCTGAACCAAACTCCTGTGCACACTCACATGCACCCCTCAGTCTATGTGTACTTACTGAGCACGTGCAGTGAGAATGCGCGCACACACACACACACACACACAAGCACAACCCTCAGCCTATGGGGCACCTAGAAACCTGAGGCTCCTGTTTAGTTGGAACAGCTGTTCAAAGAGAGAAAGTACACAGCTTGTGTGCATATAGATCCAACGCAACAAATGGGGCATCATTTACTGATCATTTGTATGTTATAGATTTGTTTGCTGTCCTCCCAAGTTAAGAAATGTCTGAAAATTATAAAACACAAAAGGAGAAATATAATGAAAGTGCATAGTGACTATGGCCTGTTAAGCTCCAAAAATGGAAAGAAAGAAAAAAATGCCAAGAAATGTCCATAGAAGCACATTTTTTTTCTAATCTTCTATAGCGATATTAATTTGTTATTTACTGAATCCCGGTTTGAATGTGCAAGATTAGCAATGACCCAAAAGAGAGTTTTATTTTGTATGTAGTATTTATTAATAATTTAAATTTGAATTTCAGTTTTCATTTTAATTTTATTTTGAGTTTTTGTAATTGTTATGTGCTTGTCATTTTTATTATGTTTTAAATATTTTTATTTAGCTTTACTTTATTATCATTTCAGTTTTAGTTTGACTGATTTTAGTACTTGAACTTAAGCTTATTTAATAAGTTACATTGCCAAGGCAAAATTTATTTTAATGCAAGTTTAGGTTTTTCATCGACTAGTTTTTATTTTTTTAATTAAAAATTTTTATTCTTACACCCTGAAAATGATTTTTAAAATTTAGTTAACAATAACAACCCTTTTAAAACCATTTTTCAGAAGGCTTAAAATATAACTTAAAAATTTTTATGTATTGTAATGCTTTGGTCCTTTTTTGCCCTTCTTGTAGCATAACAGCTCAAGATGAGGATAAATAAATCGCAGAATTTTTCATATTTGGAAGATTAAGTATTAAGTAGAAGATTGTTGGCTACAGTGAAAGAGTTTGATCCAGTCTCATTAGAGATATTATCACCACTTGGCACTGAATACTACCTCATTTACTCTTTGCAGCAGAATTTTAATAGGATTCTTTCCCTCTCTTACTCTCTTTTAGAGTGGTTGGTGGTTTAGAGACCCTCACAGCGATGGAGAATGTTGAAAGTGATCCGAAGACAGACAAACCCAAGGTGCTGAAGCCTTTTTTTGTAGCATCAGAAAATGTACAATTCGGTTGCACAATTGCATGTCAGCAGTGTAGGGCTGTGCTTTATGTTGACTCACTGTACCTCCTGTTAGTTGATATTTTTCCACCTGCTGTCAAATCCCACAATTCCAAAAGAGAAAATAGTCCAATTCAAAACAGCAGAATTTTAACCATTTTTCTCTCCTTCATGTAAAATGTTGTAGCCTGGGGCAGCAGAGTTTTTGACACATCACTTCAGTTCCTTTTCGAGACTTGCATTTCTTTAAAGGTAGCAGCATGCTAATAGGTGAAGAGTGTTTTCTCAGACTCTGTTTCTCTTTCACATTGTCAGTCTGAGATAAAGCTGCTGAGCACTTCAGTATTTGTGGACCCGTATGAGGAAGCCGATGCACAGGTCAGCATTTGTGTTCATGTACATAGTCAGTATCATATTAGTTGTGTTTTCATGCCGTGCCGTCGATGTGACACTCTGTGTGTGTGTGTGTGTGTGTGTGTGTGTGTGTGCGTTTAGATTGCAGCCGAGCGAGAGAAGGAAGCACAGAAACAGGAGGAAGAGAGAGCACAAACCTCTGCTTCAGTTAACAAGGCAAAAACAGAGGACAAGCCTAAAACCTTCAGACCAGGAGTGGGCAAATACATCAACATGACTGGCACGTGAGTTAACACACACACACACACACACACACACACACACGCATCCGTGATGATGCACCGCTGTTGAATATGACAGCAGTGTAATATCACAGATCTTTATATATTGCATTGATTTATTTCAGTTGAATATCCGCAACTACTTTTCTTGCAACAGTGAGGAGGTTATTTGATCATTACCGAGGTAATAAATATGAGTTACATTTCCAGAAGCTTTCCTGCTAGCACAGAATTAATCCATACTGAATACATAGTCTGTTGACTTTCAAAGTCTGAAATTTACTCTGGTAATCCTCATCTTTATCACAACAAATTATTCATTGAAAGCAATATTTAGTTGTTTGCTTTCTGAAAATAAATGTTATTTGTTGTTATTTATCAAAAGGTTATAGGATTACGGCAGTTTTCACACTGTATGTACAGCATCACAGCAAAAGAAATGGTTTAACCAGAATTGATTTAGACTAACATGAGGAACTTTGTATTCTGTCTTTGTAATGATGGACAGATAGATAGGATAGATGGATGGATGGATGGATAGACAGATCTCATAATTGCAGGATCATTATTTTATTATATAGATCTACTCTGATGGTAAATGAGTATGTTTGTGGGTGTCACTAGTGAGGAGTTCGTCCCACGCCACACAGCAGGACTCAGGATATCAGCGAAGTTTACTGAGAACGGCAGGAGATCATTCTAATTATCCCTCACAACCCCACTGCTTCTCTCACACACACATACATACATCACTGCTACCTGATGGGAACAGCGCCATTTTTCACATGCACATGCTGCATGCAAGTATTATGAAATATGCTTTAATATTCAAATATTAGTCAAATATTCATTTTGACTTGCTGCTTATTACACAAACACAAACATGGGGTTCGGATAATTAAATGAACTCAAAATAATTCAAAGAATTACATCGTCAATTAATGTCATGTCAATTAATTGTTTACATAAAATGACTGTATTAATAATGATACTCACTATTGATGATAACTGCAATAAATTAATTGCTTTATATAATTACTTCATTTGAATTTTTGTGGGGGGAAAAATGCTATTTCTTTAAAATGTTATGATGCAAAAAAAAGGTTTATTTTTCTCATAAAAAATAATCAATTTATTTTATTAATTTTGGATATAAAATGACCCATATACCAAGTTAAGATTCTATAAGAGGAATTTAGAAAATGACAAAGAAAATGTTTTATTTTTTTTAATGTTTAATAAATGCCAATACATGGGAAATGAGATCAGTTTTTATATATATATATGAAGAGTTCAGATGCAAAAGCCTCTAAATGCCATCTGAAATTTTCTTCTAAAATGAGCATTTTTCTCGGGCTCCTATATTTATGTTCAGTTATTTCACTTTAATTGCATAGGAAATGACCTATATATTGCCATTAGAGTAAAATAACTGAACCTAAACATAGCAGCCTGATAAAAATGCTCATTTTAGATGAAAATTTCAGATGGCACTTAGAGGCTTTTGCATCTGAACTCTTCATATGTTTATACGTTTATTTGGATGGGGACAATACAATAAACATGGAAAAAATGCACTGCACATAGAGATTATAGCAGGTGTTAATTTGCATCTTATGTCCCTAGAAAGGCTTTTCTAAAAAAATCATTACATATATAAATGATTCTAATAAAATAACTCACAAACACATGCACCTACTTTTATAGACTCTACCAATCCTAATTACTAGTAAGGAACCATATGAAAATTTTAATCTGCGTACAGGTCTAGTTTATTTTAAGCCAATGCTTAACCATCAATGTAAAAGACTTTATATCATGTATCACTCATTTGGCAACATATTCCAAAGTTGAGATCCCTTAACAGAAAATGCTCTTTGCCTTTGTGATGTTCTACAAAACCCAATCCTACAGTTTCCAACCTCTGTGGTTCGGCCTGTATCACTGTATCTTTTTACCAAATTACATAAAACAGAAGGTGCCTTATTACGCAAGCATTTAAAAATCAATTTCACACATGATAAATTGTTAAAATTTGTAAAATTAAGCATATGCCATTTCTTTAAAATAGGACAATGGTTTGGCTTTTTATCCATTATTTTTACAGCCTGATTATACAGCATCTCAATTTTTCTAATTAAAGAATCACTAGTTTGAGACCAAACTGTAATACAATATGAGATACGGGACACAATCAATGTATGCAGGAACAGATGCGCTGCCTCAATCGTAATGTAATGCCTAATAAGTTTAAAACAATTTAAATTCATCTTAACTATCAGTCTGCCATGTATTTTGTTTTTTACTATTTGTATTTTAGGCGCATCATCTTTTAGTTATGTTATACTCTTTTGTTTTGTTTCTCTTTTGTTTTTATATTTTTTTTAAACATTGTATGACATTTATTTTTTTGTAGTTTAACAGTTGCAGTAAAGATGCTTTAAAAGACTAATTACTACTGAAAGTGTAGGATTTTATTTTCAACCTTTCTATGAACCTTAGATTGAAACCGGCTACTGTACCTTTAAGAGCTCTGTATGTAAAGGACGTCCATTGTCATTGGCTAAACTCATTGCATGTGAAATGATGAGTAACAGCATTTACATTCAAGTTCCAGATTTGCTGCTGGTTCATTCAGTAACAGCCTTTTTGCAAAACCTTGCATTTACATTGTGACCGATTCACAAAACACTGTGCTCTGAAACATGCCAGACAAACTGCTGAGGCTGGACTCACATAATCACTACTGAATCAATTACACAAACCTAATTAACTTTAATGTCTTATTCACTCTCCTTCATCAGGAAACATTCCCACCCAGATGGTGACAAACCCTCCACTAGTCAAGCTCCTGCCAAGAAACCCAAAGGCAGAACAGGTTTTGGAGACTTCAGTTCCTGGTAGAAGCACGGCACCGTCTGATTGTGGGTAAATTGAGATATTGGACTGATCATACTCGGCGCAGCCCTCTTGGTTTTTCCCTTTTATGGACCCGGTTTTGATTTGATTATTTTTAGATAATAATGTGGCAAGGATTGTGTAGTTAAGTCAAGTCTTTCTTTATATTGAGCTCTGTAAATAATCAGTTGTTTTTTTTTGCATATTAAATGATTTCATGTATGCGTTAATAAATGCATTTTGCTACAAGTTTGGCTTGTTCATGCTGCAGTGTTTTTATTTTTGTTAATTGTATATGGAAGCCCGTTTCCACCACAGAATTAAAAAAAAAAAAAAAAAAAGGTAGTTTCCTCACAATTCTGACTGTTTCTGGCAATTCTGTATTTACATCTCACAATTCTGAGTGGTCTATCAGTCTAAATTTACCATTGACCTCAGTTTTCTATCTGAAGCAATAACATTACTGTGAGTCAGTCTCTTCCTCTTCTTCATCTAGTGTTTTGTCGTTGTGTTCAGGTATCATGGCATTGTGCTTGTAGCTACAGTATCAGGAGTCCTCAAATGGGACGTACTCTTCCGATTCATCCCACAACTTCCAGAACGGTGCATGGAAAGTCTTTGTAGTTCACAATACAGCATTTCTTGTGGAAGTTGTGTCTGTGGTCTTGAATGTCTTTTTTTTTCTGGAGGGGAGTTTCCTGTGCTTACTTGCTTTGTTTTTACTGTTCTTGCTGAGTGTGTAGTGTTTTTTTTGTTTTGTTTTTTGCTGCTGTGATCCAAGTGTATTTCATGCGACCCCGGGGGCCAATTACACAAGCTTACTGTTTCTGAAAGTTATTACCTCTTTCACTTCCTTCTGCTGGCATAAGGACAAATCTCACAAAACCGGTCAGGTGAAGCTCATAGAAACTTTGTGTTGTAATGTCATGTCAGTCATGTTTATATAAAAATGACTTTATTAATAATGATGCTCACTATTGAGAATAACTAAAAATAAATAAGAAAATTACATTCATGTGAATTTGTGTGGGGGGAAAAAAGTGCTTAATTCTTCATGAAAACCATATGCAAAAAAAAAAAAAGTTTCTTTTTCTTGCAAAATATAATCTATTTTATTAATTCTGGATGAAAAATGACCCATACACTGATTCAAAAGTTTAGGGTCAGCAAATTTTTTTTATTTTTCTGACAGAAAGAAATGCTTTTCTGTAGCAATGACACATCAGTTTGATGAAACGTAACAGTAAAGACTTTTCTAATGTTATAAAAATATTTTTTAATAAATTCATTTTTTTTTTTTTGTCTCTATTCAAAGAATACTTGATAGATAAATGTATCAGTTTCCCCAAAAATGCAAAGCAGCACAACTGTTTTCTGCAGTGACAATGAGCAGTAAATCAGCATATTAGAATGATTTCTGAAGGATCATGTGACACTGAAGACTGAAAATTCTGCTCTGTCGTCAAAGGAATAAACTACATTTTCAAATATAATTTTACATTATTGCTTTTTTCAAAAGAATGCCATCTTGGTGAACATAAGTGACAAAAGCACTTAAAAACCCCAACCGTTTGAACGTTATGACCTGTTAGAGACTATAGCAGCTTTGTGCCGTGTGTTTGCAGATGAGGTTTCTGTGTGTAAGTGATACAGGCAGGTGATGTGATCATGGCCTGGTAAACAACTTGTGGATCTCAGAGGAGTGCGTTCCTCCAGCCGTTACATAAGCCTACATCTGTCTTCTGCGTGACCTGCTCTTGTGCGTTTAGCAGTGATCAGGGACACATTTTCTCTCCGTCAGTCTCTGATGGCACAGATGGCGGGTTTACAGCGTCTCCGCAGTCCATCAGTCAGTCAGGCTCGTCTCTTTAGTGTCAGAGTGCAGCACACAGAAATCTGTCACTGTTTACTGAATGCTACAACTTGCCAACACATTCATGTTCAAATAATGCGCTGTTCTGTCTTCCACATGTTCCTCCTAAATGCTATTAGCATTCTCATTTTACCACAAACTATTTCTGTGTAGGTTTGTACAAAATGAGTCATTTAAAATATATATTTAATAATAAATATTTAACATTAACCCTCTGTGGTATGCTTGTTGTAATGAAATATTTTTCCTATTTTATATGTATATTTAAATATATAATATATGGATATATCATTCTTAATCTTTTAATATTTTTCTGAGCACAAGAAACAAACCATCATTTTGTTATTTATGCACAAATAAAATTATATTACTATAACCAACTAATTATGTGCAGTAATACAATTTGCGCAATCTCCTATGAGGATTTGCCTTGCTCACATTGTGGTACATAACTTGCCATATGGCTCGTATTTTCTCAATTTACTATAAAACTATGTGTTATTAAAGTTGATCAGTGAACAAAAATAGCTGTTTAACTTACCACAGATGTTGCCATAAAATTCAGATGAAGAAGAATTGTAATGTGTTTAATATCACATTTTGAGGCTTCAGCACGTGTCTTTTCTTAAGGGTGACCCCAATATGTTTGTGTAGAGAAAATATCTTATGGCCTATAGAAAGATGTTATTAGTTACTTTAAACCATGCAATTTTAGTGTAGTCCATTATATATTTTTTCTGCATAAAAAAGTAAGGTTTTGGATTGAATGATGCAGATCAATATTAGGTGGATTGTTGGTGTGGGTGGGTGTGTGTGTGTGTGTGTGTGTGTGTGTGTGTGTGTTTGTGGGTGTGGGTTGGTTTTTGTGGTTTACAGGGACACAAATTTGTTTAATAACATGGGTATGACAGGTATTACAATTTGAAGGTGGTTTATGAGGACACTGCCTATGTCCCCGTAATTCAAAAGGCTAAAAAAAACATACTAAATGGTGTTTTTTGAAAATCTAAAAATGCAGAAAGTGTCCTGTATGGGGTAGGTTTAGGTGTAGAGTTGGTGTAGGGCAATAGCACATACAGTTTGTACAGTATAAAAACCATTACGCCTATGGAGAGTCCCCGTAAACCACAAATACCAATATGTGTGTGTGTGTGTGTGTGCGCGCTTTATCCACCAAATATTTATATATATACATTTCCCTGTTATATTGACGTTTCAACACATACATGTTTTACCAAATAAAAAGAACAGTACTTTTACAGCTCATCCCACTCATTGATGTGAGCATAAGTATTGGGACAGTTGAACATAAGGCAGATATAAAAGATTAAAAGCTATTATTTAGTTGCAGATCCCTTGTGCACAATCACAGCAGTGAGTCTGCGTCTCATAGACATCACCAGACTCTTGGTCTCATCCTTCGAAATGCTTTTCCCAGCCTTTAATGCAGCCAATTCCAATTGTTGCTTGTTTTGGGGAGTTTCTGCCTTTACTCTCCTCTTCAGCTGGTGAAATTCATGTTCAATCGGATTTAAATCTGGAGATTGACTTGGGCAGTCTAAGACTTTCCATTTCTTTGCCCTTATAAACTCCTTGACTGAACTGGCAGGTGTTTTGGGTCATTGTCCTGATGCAATATGAAGCACTTCCCAATGAATCTGGTGGCATTTTCTTGAATATTGGTAGGCAAGATGGTTTTGTACTCTTCCAAATTCATTCTGCTACTGTCATCATACATTAAGTCATGAGTAAAGTTGAGAGGGTCTGTTCCAGAGACAGCCATGCATGCCCATGCCATGACACCACCTCCACCATGCTTTACAGATGAGGCTGTATGCTTGGGATCATTGCAGTTCCCTTTTTTTCTCCACATTTTTGCTTTCCCATCACTTTGATAAAGGTTCATCTTTGTCTCATTGGTCCATAAACACAGTTCCAAAACTCTTCTGGCTCACCTTTGTGCTTTTTTGCAAACTCTGATCTTGCCTTTCTATTTTTGGAGCTGGTCAGAGGTTTGTATCTTGCTGTGTAGCATCTGTAATTCTGTGTCAAAGTCTCCTGAGGACAGTAGATTGTCAGAGCATCACCCCAGCTTTCTGGAGGTTGTTGGTGATTTTACAGACACGTCTTTTAGGATTCATTTTCACAGCTTTTATGATTTGTCTGTCATCAATTACTGTTGTTTTCTCAGCCGATCAGGTAGTTGTTGGTTGCTGGTGTCGCTGGTGGTTTCCAAACTCTTGATTTCTCCATGCCCTTTGTTTTTGCTATAGCTCTAATTGACTTCCTCTTTTCTTTTAGCATCCAAATTGCTTGCTTTTCTCTCAAAGTCAGCTCCCTCATCTTCATCCTGGTTTGTGTGCGTCATCATCAAATGCAAGATTCAGAATGCAGAAGTAATGGATATGACTGACACGACACATTCCCTGCTCTTAATATCTGAAGAATTAATGCAACAGGACACAGCTGATCACTCAGTAAGACCTGTGAGGCAACTGTTCCAATACTAATGCTCACGTCAGATAGAGGGATGAACTCTAAAAGTGCTGAACTACTTAGCTGGTAAAACATCTGTGTTGAATCACCCAATAATAAAATGTGACATTCTGTAGTTGTGTCTCATATTCATGTTTTAATCATATTGACTCCACAGCCAACAGAGCAATTTTGTCTTTACTGTTCCAATACTTTTGGAGGGCACTGTATATATATGACAGATATCAGATATACTCAGTACCATATACTAACAACAAGATAACAGGATTCTACATAATTAATTTTTGGTGTTATTGTATAAAGCATAATAATAATCTTATAGTGCTTGTGATGGCTGAACCTGGTTCTTAAACCAGTTTAAGATTTTAAAACACTTCAAATTGGAACTCATGAATTCATCTTTAAGTCAGCCGTAGTTTTAAAGTCTTTCACAGCTTGAGTTTCTTAGACATGAGATTCTTTGCAGTAGAAAGAAACCAATAAAACATGAATCTTAAAAAAGACAAAGATAACATTATCTCAGTGTTATATAATTTGCGTTGCAAATTTCTATTATCGTGTGTACATTCCTAAAAGACCCTTTGAAACAGCTTTCAGTAAAGCATCAGCCATCTGTTCCTTACAGAGAATCCAGGAAAATTTCATGTTTGAGCCATTTCTTTGATGTCTGAATGCCAGAGTCTCTTTGGATTATCTTTAAACTGTGAGGATGGACAGCATGTGACTTGACTTTGGCTTTAAGACAAAAGATTTCACTTATTTAGGGCCTGGGCGGTTTCCCAATATAAATATACAGTCTACATGAATTGACATGTTAAGTGTAGATTATGCTGTATGGCAAGTATAGGTTGTTACAAAGACATTACAGGCTTCAGATGACTTGATATACACTACTAGTCCAAATCAATGGAATAACAGGATAATAAGATTGTTTAAATGTTTTTAAAATGTCCCTTGTGCTCCAGTCTTCAGTGTCACATGATCCTTCAGAAATCATTCTAATATGCTGATATAGTTATGTTATTGGCACTTTATAAGTAATCATGGTTCTTTTTATCAATGTAAAAAACAGTAATATTTTTGAGACAACCATGCTTACTCAATTTTTTCAATAGCCTACTCTTTGATGAATGGGAAGTTCAAAAGAACAGTGTTTATTTGAAACAGAAAGCTTTTTACTGTCACTTTTGATCAATTTCATTTAATTGAATTCTTGCTAAATAAAATTATAAATCCCCCCCCCCCAAACTATTGAAGAGCAGTCTAGTTTCCACAAAAAATATTAAGCAGCAAACGAGTTATTAACATTGATAATAAAAAGCTTCTTAAGCTGCAAATCAGCAGTTTCTGAAGGATCATGTGACACTGAAAACTAGAGCAATGATGCTGATAATTCAGCTTTGCATCACACTAAGAACATTTTTTAATTGTAATAATATATCACAATATTTTGTTTTTACTGCATTTCTGGTCTAATAGTTCAGACATTGTGAGCATGAGATTTCTATCAAAACATTTACAAAATCTTAATTATTTAACATTTTTGACTGTAGTGCCATTCATTTTCATTGTTTGAAGAAGAGCAGCCAGCACAATCAAGAGACATAAGGCTGAGTAAATGATGACATCGTTTTTTAATTTAGTGGTGAGCTAGCATGCATCATGTTGAGTGTCTGTGTCATCACGACATCTGTGCCTTCATTAGATCAGTGGGTCTGAATCATTATTGCAGATGCACTCGTTGGATCAATGAGAAATGATCAGCTGTCACTAATGTGTGTCTGAGAAAGAGGTCAGGTTCTGGCTGATCTGGTCAGGGAATCAGCTGATATAGGGAATTGGTTCAGTTGCACTCTCTCTCTCTCTCTCTCTCTCTGTGTGTGTGTGTGTGTGTGTGTACACCTCTCTCAGGCTGTTTTGCTGACAGACTAGGTGACAATGGTGGGAGCAGCTGCTGACAGTTGGGAACTTTCCAGCCCCGTCTGGCCCCCTGCCACCCCACCAGTGCCCGACCATCAGCACATGTGTTTGGAAGTGCACACAAGTCTGAAAAAGAGCTGATGGGATATCTTGTATTTGGGATCAGGTTTCTTGTTTGGGAAATTGGTATCATTATAACACCAGTGATTATGAGAGAGATGTGCAGAGTAAACAGAACACTTTATTTGATTTATTTCTAATTTAATTAAAATTCATATATTTAAGTAGTATCTTTTATTTATATAGTTCTTTTTTCTTTTCTTTTTTTTTTTACTTTGTAGTATTTCATTTATTGTGGTCTTTTTTTTACTTTTTATTTTATGTTTTTTTTTTCATATGTTTTATTTTTATTATTTTATAATTATTTAAATATAATTGTATTTTATCATAGTTTTTATTTATGGTACTTTATTTTGGTAAAAGAGTATTTTATTTACATATTTCATTTTTATATTATTTCATTTTATTTTTGTATTTTATTTCATTTATTTTACAGCACTTAAGTTATTGTAGAGTTTTGGTTTGTAATTGATATTTTATAATTATTTTAGCTTAATATTATCTCATTTTACATTATTTTTACATTTAACATTATTACATATTTTATTTAATTAATTTACTTAAAATAGTATTTTAAGTCCGTGTACAATCTTTTAGTTTATAAATGTTTATTTCTCATTTTGTTTTATACATTTATTTTATAATTATTTTATTTTAATATTACTTCATTTTATAGTAGTATTTTAATTGAGTGTTTTTACTTTATTTTTAAAATATTTCATTTTTCATTTTTTATTTTACAATTTTATTTTATTAATATTTGCTTTGTATTTTTTACATTTAATATTATATTTATTTTATTTCATTAATTTACTTCAAATAGTATTTTAATTTATTGTAGAATCTTTATTACTTTTATTTTTGAATGTTTATTTCTCATTTTGTTTTATATATTTATTTTATAATTATTTAATTTTAATATTACTTCATTTTATAGTAGTATTTTAATTAATTTAACTAGCATTGTAATTTAGTGTTTTTACTTTATTGTTTGAAAAATTAAATTTTTCATTTTTTATTTTATAATTTTTTATTAATATTTGTTTTGTATTTTATGTTTTTACTTTTCATGTTTTTAATGTTTTATTATTATTATTTTATATAAAATAAATACAGTTACTTTTATTTCTTAATGTTTGTTTAGCCAGTTTGCACTGTTGTTATTTTATTTTATGCTACTTTTTATTTTTGAATGTTTATTTCTCATTTTGTTTTGTTTTTTATTTTATAATTATTTTATTTTAATATTATTATTTTATAGTAGTATTTTATTTCATTTCTTTTACTTTAACTAGAATTTTATTTATTATAGTGTTTTTTGTTGTTTTTTTACTATATTTTAGAAATGTTTTGTTTATTTATTTTATAATTGTATTGTTTTGTGTTATATTTTTAAAAAAATTAAATGAATACAGGTACTTTGTTTGTTTAGTGAATTAGCGCTGTTTTATTTTATGCTACATATTACTTAATTTTGCACTGCTTTGGCCATACAAATGTCATGAAACTAAATGTCATAAAACCGACTGTCTTGGGCTGTCATCGACTAACCAAATGTAGTATAACAAACACTGAGACACAGCTAGTGTTTTTGACCGGGTGAATATGATTCAGAGGTGGGAGTGACTGATTGTGATCACATACACATTATATTAAATACAGAGGGGTGAGGCGAGCCTCAGCTGGCAGTTTTGGTGTCAGCTGTAAAAAATGCCCGAGGCACAAAATGTGTTTATATATTGTGTGTCTCTCACCAATATAATCCTCAGTCATTTAACAATCATAGCGTCTCAAACCTGAAACTGAACACTGAAAATGCTATATACACTCTCAGAAATAAAGGTACAAAAGCTGTCACTGGGGCAGTACCTTTTCAAAAGGTACACTTTTGTACCTATTAGGTTCAAATATGTACACTTTAAGTACTAATATGTACCTTTAAGGTACCAAAATGGACTCATTAGATACAAACATGTACCTTTTGAAAAGGTACCGCCCCAGAGACAGCTTTTGTACCTTTATTTCTGAGAGTGTATGGTGGTAATAATTTAATACTTCAATTTCTTATACAGTAGCTGTAAGCATTTTCTTTCAGCACAAATATCTTTCTTACTTGACAGACATGACTGAAATAGGTGTACTGAGAAATGACACCTGTCCGTGTGACAGCTCCAGACTCTGACTGCGCTCTGCATGTGTTAGCTGATCTCAAAACTTGGAGGCTCGAGTTTTGGGTGAAACCGACTCTAGCAACTTTCTTGCTCTGTGTGATTCAGTGCATGTTTTTCATTTTTTGAAAAAAAAAAAAAAAATCATAATTGGTCAAATATAGTTAATCATTAGTCTACTTTTGTGTCCCATTTTAAGCCAAGTGGATTTCAAAAAAAAAAAAAAAAAAATCTTTGTATCTTTAAAAATTGAATTGATGAATGATTGAATGATTTTACATAAATCACCATTAACATTGGCAGAAATGATGTATTTATGTTTTTGAAAGAAGTCTTTCATGCTCACCAAAGCTGCATTTATTTGATCCAAAATACAGTAATATTATGAAAAATTATTACAATTTAAAATAAATGTATTTTAATATATTTTAAAATGTAATTTATTTTTGTGATTGCAAAAATTCATTTTCAGCAGCCAAAATTTCTTATAATTATCCACATTGAAAACATTTGTGCTGCTTTATATTTGGTTTTATTTTCAGGGTTTTTTGATGAATAGAAAGGTAAAAAGAAAAGCATTTACTAGTAATAAAAACTCTTGTAACATTATTAATGTCTTTACTGATACTGTTTAATTCATTTAATTCATCCATGCTGGGAAAAAAAAAAAAAATCGTATTGACCCCAAACTTTTGAAAAGTAGTGTGTATAAAAATTTGGTCATAGTTCATTCATTTAACACTGAAAATACAATGACAATGCATGATCACTTCCTGTTAAGTTCAATGTTGATTGGTCTATTAAGGATATAGATTTGAAATTTAAAACAGCAGAGTTGTTTTTCTTTGCTCGCCAAATCAAAATTTCTTTATCTGGCCTAGTGCACCAAATCTCATAAAATCAAGCCCCACCATTTGATTTTTGAAATATATGCCGTGTCACATTATGAAAGTCAAAAGCATTGCAAATACACATGTAATGTTGTCTTTGAGTAACAGGATAACAGCTGTGCTCTTTTACTGCTCTCTGTGACTCATGGCTCACTTCTTGGCACCTTCTCGTGACCCTATCTGTTAATCCAGAGTCACCATCACCAGTGCGTTTAGCTCTGTCACAGGCTCATATTCACCAGCACGCATGTGTGATGTTGTAATGAGGTTAAATGAGTCGAATACAGGACTTTGGAATAATGGAAAGCCATAGAACATCCTGTTCCAAAGAACTGAGAGTATTGGCCGCTGGTCTTGTGTCCCCTCCTTCAGCTGTTATTATCCTTCTGAAGGGATGAGTCACCCCTGGTGCTGTCACTATCTGTCTGCCTGCTTTCCTGCCCGTTTATGTGTCTCTCCCTCCATATAAATCAGACACCGCCAGTACACAGCTTTTGCTTTGTACAGAGACCCAGGAGAGGATCTGGGGTCACTTGAGTTTTGTGTATTACCAGCAGAGGTGGGTTTGTCCTGCGTCATCGCTCTGGTTTTAGGTTTCTCAAAAAGCCTATCCAGAGATGAAAATATAGAAAAACAGAAGAAAATATGTTGTCTGGCAGCGAGAGATTCCTCATATCCTTTTTATCTTTTTACCTCCAGAATTCTTCTTTAGCGACTTAGTGGTAGCGATGTTCATAAAGTAAAAATGCCTTCTAGTGACTAATAACTACAGCAATTACTGAAGATATACACTAACTTTAAAAAAAAAAAAAACATTAAAAAATTTTAGTCATTAACTGAACTATTTTAGTGTTTAGTGGGTTTTTTTTTTTTTTCATAGTTTCCATTTTATTATTTGCATGAAGTTTAGGGTCAGTAAGATTTTTTAAAAGAATTTAATACTTTTAATTGTAATAAATGAAATGGAAAAATATCACTTTTTTTCACAAAAATATTCGCCAGCACAGCTGTTTTCAACATTTATAATAATAAGAAATGTCTCTCGAGCAGTAAATCAGCATAGTAATATAATTTAACATTATTACTGTAGTAATATTTCATATGATATAATATTCAATTTTAAAATATTTCATATGCATTTTTACTGTATTAAATTTTTTTATTACATTTTAAAATGTATGAAAATTTTAAACTGTTATTTTAATTTGTAATAATATTTCATAGTATTACTTGGTGTTAATTTTGTTAACAAAAACTATGATGAAAAATGTTCGTTGACAAGCTTTTTTCCCATGATTAAGACGAGACAAAGATGAGACGACAATAAGGTCAATAAACGATAACTAACTGCACTGTAAAAAAAAAAAAAAAAGTTGAGCCAACTTAAAATTTTAAGGCAACCAACTTCAGCAGATTTTTGAGTTTTCTCAACTTGTCGTTTTAAATTTATACAACAAAAATTTGAGAATTTCCCACAAAAATAAGTTGAGCAAACTGAAAAATCTGCTGAAGCTGGTTGCCTTAAAATTTTAAGTTGGCTCAACTTTTTTTTCTTTTTTTTTTTACAGTGTGTATTTTTGATTAAGTAAATGCAGTCTTGGAGAGCATAAAAGACTCAAAAACATAAATAAATAAAAATCAATCCCAAACTTGAACAGCAGTGTATGTATATTAAATTAAAGTAAATGATTAAAATAAATGTGCACAAATATTGGGTAAAATATCAATTTTAGTCATTAAATTAACTATTTTAGTCAGTGTTTTTAATTTTGTGATAATTTCAGTTTTATTGTATACATAAAATTTAGGGTGATTTAATTGTAATAAATGAAATAAAAAAATTAGCAGTTTCCACAAAAATAACTTTTTAACATTTATAATAATAAGAATTGTCTCTTGAGCAGCAATCATAGCATAATAATATTATTGATTGCGTTGAATATTATCACTGATTACCTTGTTTATGTTCTCATGTCGTGGTACTCTCCAACATGACATTAACTCGAGGAGAAAAATTGTTGAATAAATTGTTATTTTTGTTTTCTTTGCGCACAAAAAGTATTCTCTTAGCTTTTTTGTTTTACCGATGTCCTTACTACGGACGTTCTGGGAACATTTCAGTTATGTTGGTGTCTACGGAGGGTCAGAGAACTCTCAGATTTAATCAAAAATATCACATTTGTGTTCTGAAGATGACCGAAGGTCTTACGGGTTTGGAACGACACGAGGGTGAGTAATTAATGACAGAATGTTTATGTTTGGGTGAACTAAACCTTTAAGATTTATTGTTTATCGTTAGTTCAAGCTGACTGATGTAGCTCACAAATGAATCCTTATTGTAGAGTTTTACCATTTTTTTAAAATAGCTTCTCCAAGCAAACAGTGTGGACATGATTGAGGGCCCAAAAGACCTGCAGCTGGATTTGAGGCCCTCTGGGACTGTGTTTCCTCTGTATGACAGTATATCTACACAATCATTGGGAGGGTCTCAGTCGGACAGCCAAACGATATGTTTTCTTTACTGCTACAGTGGAGACCAGTCTCCCGACAGTAAGACTCTTTATGTGTGCGCATGTGTGTGCGGACCACATGCCACTCCTGAAATAAACACTCGGCTAAATTTAGCATTAGCGCTGACCCCAGAGGCAATGACTTCTAATGGATCACTAATGCAGCATTGAGACACCAGCCTGACTTCATATGATGCAGATCTGCGGAGGGAGCTGGTGTATGTTTAGCTACTCGTTACTTTTATTTTTTCTCTCTCTCTCTCCCCCTCTTGCTCTCTCAGCTAATGCAGTGAGGGCTCAGGCGGTGTGTGTGTTGGACTGATGCCAATAGCTTGACTTGGCTGGATCACGGGCCTCTGTCCTGACACTGAAGCAAACGGGGGTGGAGTGTGTGAATGTACGAGTGTTTTCTGTCTGAAACTGAGGGGGTGATAAGTGATACTGTGGTGGTACCATGGTACAGTAATGATATCAAATGATATTACCATAGTAATTTGATAAACACCACCAATCCTAAATTTCGAGTTGGCAAGATTCCTTTAATATTTTTGAACGAAGTGCCACCAAGGCCACAATATAACTACAATTATTTACCATGTAGCTTACTCCATGTACTTCCAAAAACCTATGGCAATACAATGGAAGCAAGTCCAAAAACACATAGTACTACCACTGTACTTTTTGTAAACAATATAAGAGAACGAGCATTAAGTTTGAGCCATGACTTAGTGGTTTTGTGATTGTAGACATATTAAGTCGTGGTGCTCGTTTGAGGGGTGCAGGTTTCAAATCTCGTGTCCCAATTTCGCTTCCCCATCATTTCCTGTTATCTCTCCAGCTTTGCTATCAATAAAATGACAAAAAGCCTTCAAACATTTTTCAAAAGCAAACGGCTTTAAATCAGAAACAGAAAAACAACAGACTGAGGGGGAGAAAGAGGGCAGATACAGAAGATTAACAAGACTCTGATGAGACTGATTAGTTCAGAATATGAAGAGTGAGAGACTGAAGAAAGAAATGCAATCAAGTAAAACTACAGAATCAGTTCAATCACAAATTTTGTCATTTACTCACCCTTATGATGATTTAACCTGCAGGGCTTTCTGTCTTCTTTGGAGCACAAAATGTAAATTCTTGTGTTATCATTATTATTATATATATTGTTTTTAATTTATATTTTGAATTAGCTTTAATTTTTATGTTTTCAGTTTTCATTTTATGCTAAATGCATAATTTTATTGTTTTTGCTTTTTAATATTATTGCTATTTAGCTTTAATTTTTTTAATTCAGTTTTAGTATTAGTACGGTGGCCAAGAGAGCTCAACGCGCTGCAAATAGAAAAAGCACCTGCAAATTAAGATCAATTTGACAACACACGCGCTGCAAATACTTACAACACAACCAAACAAAGAAACGCGCTGCAAATAAAATTCTTTATTTGGTTGTCACCTGCTGTCAAACTGATGAAGATGTTTTCTTGATTTGCTGGTGCTTTTTCTATTTGCATGTGTTTTCTGAAGTTTCAGCGCGTTGAGCTCTTTCGGCCACCGTATTTTAGTACTTATTTCAGTTACTTTTAAAGTTACCAATTGTTTTGTGTCTTAGGACATCAATGTATCGTCACGAGCTGCAAGGTTTAATTTGGATTTGTGCGTGCATGTTTTTTTCCCTCTCAAAGATTCTGTGCCCATTGACTGGCATTATAGGACTGACAGACTGCAACGGTTTGAGTTAAAAACCTTCGTTTGTGTTCTACTGAAGAAACAAAGTCACCTACATCTTGGATGCCTTGGGGGTAAGCAGATAAACATCACATTTTAATTTTTGGGTGAACTATCCCTTTAACAGCTCACTGGAGGGTATGTTTATCAGTGAATAATGACTTAAATTGAAGTCTGTTTGTTTTTTCCACCACAGAAAGTTAACTTAAAACTGCAACAGATTTGGAATGTGTATATGATTCTGTTTTGGTCATTAAGGACCTTCCTCATTAAGTTTCATAGATAAGAGGGGCCAAGATATTCCTCAAAAACTCATCTTTTTTGTCCCACTGAAGAAAGTCAGTCAGGTTTGGAACAACATGAGGGTAAGTAAATAATAACAGAGCGTTTATTCTTGGGTAAACTATCCCTTTAATAAAAAGACACGGTGGAAGGTTTTGTCCGTGTCCTTCGTATCTGTGTGTGTTTGTCTAGGTGGGTGGATGAGAGGAGAGACGCCACCAGCTGCTCTCAGAGTGAAAGAGCTCTTTACTTTCCCTGCACAGTTATAACACCCGCCTTCCCTCTGTTCCCTCTCATTCAATAACCCCAAAAGTACCCGGCATCAAACCACATTAAAGTTATGCAAGGTATTTCTGGCCCTCTTTTTTCACTGAGCAATAACCACAGTCCTGTGCTTGAGGGCGTAAGCTCGAATCAAGTATTAAATGATACAGAAAGTATCTTGCGCGAGACAGAACAAGTACATGTGTCAGCGCTGTCACCATGGTAACAATAGATGTTGAGTGCTGGAACCACTGAAGTGCGTAGGATGCTAAAGTGTGATGACATCATAGAGGAAGACAACTTCCTGTCCAAACACAGGTCGAAATCAATGACACACAGGGGTAATTACCATTATGTAGCTCTTATGGGTTATATAAAGTAAGATTCACACAGATAATATGAACATTATGGAGCTACGGTATTAAATGGTGACTGTTCATTTGCAATATTTAGGGAATGTGTGCTTGTTACTGTTTTATTTCCATATAAAAGGAATATTGTACTGTGTATGTGTGAAGGGACATTCACAGCAATTAGGATTGATAAAACAACCAGAAGGCATTGATTTTCAATAAACGTTGACTATTTTTGGCAGACTGACAATATATGCAAGTGAGCAATGCAGCAACATTTTTGTCATTTATATACAAACAGAAATCTTGTAGAATTTCACCAAGTTTTGGTTTTGGTTTTGCCACCAAGTACTAAGTCATGTTTTGCTAAGGGGTCAAATACTTATTTGACTCATTAAAATGCAAATCAATTTATAACTTTTTTGAAAAGTTTTTCTGGATTTTTTATTGTTATTCTGTCTCTCACTGTTCAAATAAACCTACCATTAAAGTGTTTCAGCCTCAAAAAAAGTCAGTAATTTTAGTGACTTTCAGTTAGTTGCAAGGCAATATTTATACACACACATACATGCAGTGGGGGAAAAAAATATTTGATCCCCTGCTGCTCCTTTGTACGTTTGCCCACTGACAAAGAAATGATCAGTCTATAATTTTAATGGTAGGTTTATTTGAACAGTGAGAGACAGAATAACAAGAAAAAAATAATCCTAATCTCAGTTTGTTACCTGTATAAAAGCAATCAAAACAAAACACAAAATAACTGTCAATCTCCCTCGGTTTGGGGCTCCATGCAAGATCTCACCTCATAGAGTTTCAATGATCATGAGAACGGTGAGGAATCAGCCCAGAACTACACAGAAGGATCTTGTCAATGATCTCAAGGCAGCTGGGACCATAGTCACCAAGAAAACAATTGGTAACACACTACGCCGTGAAGGACTGAAATCCTGCAGCGCCCGCAAGGTCCCCCGGCTCAAGAAAGCACATGTACAGCCCGTGTGAAGTTTGCCGATGATTCAGAGGAGAACTGGGTGAAAGTGTTGTGGTCAGATGAGACCAAAATCCAGCTCTTTGGCATCAACTCAACTCGCCATGTTTGGAGGAGGAGGAATGCTGCCTATGACCCCAAGAACACCATCCCCACCGTCAAACATGGAGGTGGAAACATTATGCTTTGGGGGTGTTTTTCTGCTAAGGGGACAGGACAACTTCACCGCATCAAAGGGACGATGGACAGGGCCATGTACCGTCAGGGCCAGGGCATTGAAAATGGGTCGTGGATGGGTATTCCAGCATGACAATGACCCAAAACACATGGCCAAGGCAACAAAGGAGTGGCTCAAGAAGAAGCACATTAAGGTCCTGGTGTGGCCTAGCCAGTCTCCAGACCTTAATCCCATAGAAAATCTGTGGAGGGCGCTGAAGGTTCGAGTTGCCAAATGTCAGCCTCGAAACCTTAATGACTTGGAGAGGATCTGCAAAGAGGAGTGGGACAAAATCCCTCCTGAGATGTGTGCAAACCTGGTGGCCAACTACAAGAAACGTCTGACCTCTGTGAGTGCCAACAAGGGTTTTGCCACCAAGTACTAAGTCATGTTTTGCTAAGGGGTCAAATACTTATTTGACTCATTAAAATGCAAATCAATTTTTAACTTTTTTGAAAAGTTTTTCTGGATTTTTTTATTGTTATTCTGTCTCTCACTGTTCAAATAAACCTACCATTAAAATTATAGACTGATCATTTCTTTGTCAGTGGGCAAACGTACAAAATCAGTAGGGGGTCAAATATTTTTTCCCCCACTGTATAAAAGCTGCAGTATTCTTTTAAAGGGCACCATGATGTTCCTTTTTTACAAGATGTAATATAAGTCCCAGGTGTCCCCACAATGTGTCTGTGAAGTTTCAGCTTTAAATACCCCACAGATTATTTATTATATCATTTTGAAAAGGCCTATTTTGAGTGGAAGCAGAAACACGCTGTTTTAGTGCACTGTTTTAGTGTCCCCCTTTTCCAGAATAGGGCTGTGCCTTTACAGCTCCTATCTCAGATATTCTGCCAAAAAACATCTGTCTGGTTTTGGTTATCATGTCTATCGCGCTGAAATCATGTGTTTTAAAGCCACATCAGTTTAAACTTCTGATATACAGTTTTCTGAGCACGGCATGTGAGTATTAAACTAAGTACTCTTTCATGTCTTATTGCGCTTAAACTGTCAAATACACAAAGTTTATGTTAAAAACACACGAGTTACAAAAACACAGTCGGTTATGTCTGTGAAGGCAAACAGCTGGGAAAGAAATCGCATGTTTATATTAGATCGGTGTATTAAGTGACAGCAGCGTAATATACAGTACCTATACTGCTGTCCATGCTGATAATATGAACAATAAAATAAAAACAGAAAATCACTCACTGCATTTGAATGAATCATTCTGTAGCTCTAATAAGAAGACATTTCTCACTCGAATGCTGCTTTTAAATGCTCTAGCGTGAAGGTAAACATGGCAGATTGTGTGTGGCTTACTCAGGGCGGGGTCTCCACTAATACGGCGGTGTCTGTCAACAGTCGTGGGCAGGGCTTGTAAAATGTGATGTTTTATGGATTCTATGAACAGCTTGTTCTGAGACACTGCTTATGATTTATGAGGATTAAAAAAAAGAGCGGGTGGATTTTTATCATTATAGGGTGGTTGTGTACACACACTGCCAACACATATTTATGTCCAAACAACATGTAAAATGAATTTTGCATAATAGGTGCCCTCCAAAAAGAATCATTTTGTCTGTATTTCGTTGAGTTGCCAGGGCAGTGGTCGGGCGATGAAGTCATGTTAATTGTTTTAAAGGTGTGTGTGTATCTGTGTGTCAGGTTATGAGTCATGGCATCGTGAAGCTTGTTGCCAGGCCTCCCTATGATGTCATCAACAGCCCAGAATAGCTGTGGTACTAAAAGCTAGTAGGAGCCAAGTGCTCTGGACACTTCATCTATTCAAACACTCCAGAGAGGAAGAGTGAGAATGAAATCATAGAGAGAGTGAGAGAGCAGGGTAGAGCTATATTCAGTTATACAGTAGAACAACATCCCATAAACACTCAAGAGAGTCAGAGAAAACAGGAACAGCACTTGGAAAATCCTTCTTATTGGAAGAAATGGATGAGATGAACTAGACCTCCATCATAAAATCTGCTCAAACAGCTCACTCTGGCCAAGAACCGCACATTTAGATTGTTTGATCGCCAAATGACCAACCCATTTTTATGTGAGGTTTAGGTGGTTACTCCCATTCAAAAGTTTGAGATCAGTACTTTTTTTGGGCAGAAATGAATGCTTTTATTCAGCAAGGATGCATTACGTTGATCAAAGGTGACATGGAATTTCAATTTCAAATGAATGCTGTTCTTTTGAACTTTATATTTACCAAAGAATCCTGAAAAAAGTATCATTTTTAAAAAAAAAAGAATAAATAAATAAGCAGACAGCAACAGCTTTGCATAACATTAATATATAACAGTATATATACAGTATATATGTGACCATGGACCACAAAACCAGTCATAAGGGTCAAATTTTTGAAATTGAGATTTATACATCATCTGAAAGCTGAACAAATAAGCTCTCCATTGATGTATGGTTTGTTTGGACAGGAAAATATTTGGCCAAAATACAACTATTTGAAAACTGGAATCTGAGGGTGCAAAAAAAATCTAAATATTGAGAAAATTGCCTTTAAAGATGTCCAAATGAAGTCCTTAGCAATGCATATTACTAATCAAAAAATAAGTTTTGATATATATTTGGTAGGAAATTTACAAAATATCTTCATGGAACATGATCTTTACTTAATATCCTAATGATTTTTGGCATAAAATAAAAATAGATCATTTTGACCCATACAATTTATTGTTGGCTATTGCTACAAATGTACCCGTGCTATATGACTGGTTTTGTGGTCCAGGGTCACATATTCATATATATACATATTTACACACACACACACATGCACGTATATATATAAAACAGCTGTTAAATAGTATTGTTGTGTAATGATATTTAATAATATTACTATTTTATGATTAAGTAAACGCAGCCTCGGTAAGCACAAGAGATTTTTACGTTTAGTAAATGATTGTTTAATAATAACATTAATATATATAATAAATTTAATATGTTGTTTTTTGACTTTAAAGAAGCCAGCAATATAAAGTCGCTGCTGAATGATTTTGCAACTTTCAGCCAAAAAGGTAGGACGTAACATCACATGATTAAAACTCAGTAGCTATTAAGTTTTATAATGTCACACTTTTCAGATTTTTCCTAAACTCCTGCTTGCTTGTATGGAAGTGGGGTTCAAAACAAAAAAGCTAATAGTGAGTTTATAAGATTATAAGGTTAATACACTGTGACATAAATTCACACTGAGGTATGAAGTCACAATTAGGAGATATATAGTTGAAATTGTAAAATGTAAAGTCAAATTGTGAGATATAAAGTCATAATTATTCACTTTTAAAACACGTTTCCATTCTATTGAGTGCCTGAAACTAAATCAGAAAGATTTACAGTAAAACTTCACATCCAGATCTATCAAGTAGGTCTTTCCGAAAACTGCACAGCAGACTGGGAGCTTATAAACACAAATTTGTTTCCCAGAAGATAACAACCTGTACTCACTCACTCCAGGAAACTGCATAAAGCTGGCTAATCAGATTAGAGCTCCTCATTTTGAGAAAACTTCAAATTTTTTGGTTCAATTATGTATGCGTCAGTCAGTCCATGTGTGTGCATTGTAAGACTAAAACTGGCAAACGTTTTGTTTTGTCTTTCTATTAGTCAACAAATCCCAATAAAACAAAAGATTGTTCTCAATACTCTACTGCACTTCTTGTTTTTTGATAGGGTAGACTAACAGCCCTCTGTTTAGCATAATTGGTTTCCTGATGCTCTGGCACAGTTGTTCTGCAGGAACACAACATGCGGACTACTGCTATGGTGGAGGAAGTCATTATGACATCAGGACCATCAAATCTAGGTGAGGGCATCATCTCCTGTGTTCAGTATGTACTGTAACTGGTCTGTGCATGTCTGTCTGACCTCGTTCATACTGACAGAGAGGTTGCTGTACTGAAACTACTCAGATTGCACTAATGTTATAGAACTGGCATTCAATTGTGAAAATCTCATGAAAATGAAATTTATTTTTTGGCAAAAAAAAATTAATAATAATAACTAATAAAATTATTGTATTTGGACAACTACAAATGACTGTCCTGGAGAGGAAGGTGTTTTGATATAAACAACAGTCATTGCTGCATTATGCATCATAACATGAATGAGTGCCTAAATCAACTTCTCTTTTTCATTTTCACAACATTACTTTTTTTTTTTTGATCAGCTTTTAATAGAAATCAATTTATACATCCTTGTGCAATAAAAATAGTTTCTTTAAAAAACTCTTAATGACCCCAACATTTTGGAACAGTATTATAAATCACAGAGTGTCTTTTTCCATTCGACATGCCACTGTTGTTTATTCCTGTGAAGATGCACTGCTGCAGTTGCAGCGCCCAGAAGTGGATCAGGGTGGCACGGTTGACTGGATCTGTGAATGAAGAACCTTCTAATGTTAATCTCTGTGCTTTCTTGTCCCTCTCTGACCTTATCTCTGTCTCTAATGCTCATGCACATCCTTAATCTACAGCTTTAACTGTGTGACAAGCGTCACTGTTATTATGGACCTCAGTCAGGGTAGATGAATTTCATTTGAGGCAAATGAAATTGAGGCTGGGGAACAGAAATAAAAATAAAGGTTATTTTTTGGCATCTATGGTTCATAAAGAACCTTTAACATTGCACTTTAACTTTCCAATGCTTCCTTATACTGGAAAAAGGTTCTTTTGATGTTCTTTACACTAAGAAAAAGTCATTCTTTTGAGAAGAAAGGTTGACAGGCTGTATGTCTATACCTCAGTTTCATTCATGTCAAATTAAAGTTAGTTCAAATACTTTCTCCTACTTCAGCTTTATATAACAAGATAAATGCAAGGAAGCAATTTTTAAGCTGATTTCTCACACTGTAGCTCATACTCAGGGTTAGGGGTTTGTTTTAAGCACCTAGAAATGCCTAAGCAATTCTGTAGCATTATAAGAGTGAGTTATTCATTAGCAAGCACCACAGTTTCTTCAGATAATGTAAAAATATAGTTTTTAATATCTTTATATTAAGTCATTCATCTTTTTTGACCTTCATACACAACTGTGTGCATTAACATCTATATAGAAACCATTGCACACACACAAACTCTCAGTACATGTCCTCAAGAACAGTCCCTTCCATAGAGGCATACACTCAGATTTAGGCATACATGCCACTAATTAAGATCTTAATCTGAGAGGATGTGGAGGGCAAGTTTCATGAGGACAACACACATACACACCGCATTTGAGAAAGTGCGCAAAGCTACTGCAAGGAAAAACGTTCAAAATGTAGAAAAGCAAATATGCAAGCATGTCATTACGGATCCCCTGGGTCTAGACGGAACCATTTTCTTTTACATTAATGGTAGGTGACATTTAATGATTTACAAGAAAAGTGTTTTAGTACCAGTGGCTCTGGAGTGGGCGTATATGCCGCTTTCGTCATTCATAATGTCTTCAGGTGAGAAAATGTGCTTCATCAATGGATGCCAAAAATGACTTCCATCCACTTTTATAAAAAGGAAGATCATGGCTTTGGTAAATGATTTAGGGCCTGTGATGCAGGTACTCTAGAGTTGTTAACCCTCTATAATATGCATTCCTCCGAAACCAACTCCATATTGATGTCTATGTATTTACATAGTTACAGTACTGTTGGAACAAAACAAAACAAAAACAGAATTTTTAGTTTAACACTCAAAACATAAATCATAATTAATGCATAAATAACTAATTGATGCCCCAGTCTGGAAAATTTTCAAATTAGGTACAGAATTGCTATAAGGCAGCATTCAGTATTCAAGTTTTTCTGTGAACAAAAACATCTATTTAACTTATAAAAGATGCCACAAAAATCCAGATGTAGGGAAAAAAATTAATTAAAAATATCAAAGAACACAATTGAGGAGCATGTCAATGTGTCTTAAGAGTGACCTCAGGTAAAAGTCATGGAGAGAAAATCAAATGTCATGTGACTTAAAAAAATAGCATATTATTGGTTGCTTTAAATGCTGCTCTTATAATTTTAACAGTGCAATTTGTTCTTGAAAGCGAAGGAAAACTATGTTGCCATATGTCAAATCCATACCACATTGGGTTAACAGGTATTATTTTTTACCTGCAGGCATTTCTGAAAAACACACAGGTAGGAGAGACACGTGTAAGGTCAAATCTATAGGTTTTCAGGAAGCAGCTCTTGTTTACAGTAACGTGACATTTGACGCAATGCTGTGGTGTTCATGTGACGGTCTGTGCTCTGGTTGTGTGGAATTAGTGTATATGTACAATGTCAATGCTGTATTGATGGGCGGACAATGTTTCATTGATTGTTTTTGAGGTGACCTTCAGCTCTGTCTGTTGACAGTGTTGGTTGTGGGCCTGTACGAGTATGTGCGCACATACACACACACACACACACTTGTGTACACAAACCCACAAGAAACTCTTTCAAGACTTAATGGTACTGATAATTCTCAGTTGTTTCTTTAAAAGTGTTAAAAGTACATAAAACTCATGTGACTGGCATATTTCAGATAAATTGTTCTTAGAAGAATTTGTTGATAAATAATTGAGTTCATATATACTTTTGATTGCAAACTGGTATCTTGGTATAAATCTGAGCACAGTATGAGATTTAAAAAAAAAAATTTTTTTTTGATTATTTATTGTAGAACAAAGCCAACATACATGGCATACAATAACTATATACAAACCATTCTGTCATTATTTACTCACCCTCATGTTGTTCAAAACCTGTATGACTTGCTTCCTTTGGTTTGTTTGTCACAGAAAGCTATCAGATCACTTCAGAAGATGTGGACCAACAAATCGTCTCCATGTAACTTTTTCCTATGGAAATGCAAACAACAAGGAACTAGTCATATGTTTCTTCTGTCTTGTTACCCAACAAGGCTGGTGATGTAACACACTACAAGAAAAATAATTACAATGGGTTCAGCTTGTGCCAGAAAAAGTCAATTTCCTCTCCAATTTAGCGACACTCGGACAAAGGGGGAAAATCGGGAAGAATAGAGCATGTGACAATAAACTTTTTTATGTTCGGTCTCTTAAAAACATTATCACACAAACCAGGCAGTGTTATAAAAGCAAAACTAAAAGCAAAACTCTCTTTGTTCTTAGTGAGCCTGCTTTAAAATGATATGTCTACTGTGAGAAAAGGAAGCGAGAGAAAAGCAGAAAAACAGTTGTGACGTCAGAGCAACAAATAATGTGACACTGGTGTCTAATCACAGGATGTCCAACAGGATATTTTAATGCAAGTGTGTCATCAAAATACGCACGAGTGCTGTTTGGAAACACTGTCAAAACCACATGTAGACTTTCTGGTGCTGTTATTATTTTCTGGCTTTAACATCACTTAAGCTACAGGTTTTGAGACTGGGAAAGTAATTTCAACTTTTCCCTCAGTTTGAAAACATGTGAAGACTGTATTTTATTCAAGAGTTTTCTTTTTTCAGTAAAAATGTTTGATATTTGAGCTGTAAAGTAGTCTAAATTGTCCTTTTGAAACTAATACAGTGGGTGTGTGAATTTCTGGTGAAAACTAATGGGTTCTGCTGACAAAAAAGTTTGTGAACCCCTTTGGTAAGGCACTGCCCTGAAATAAATGTTAAAACTAAACAATTATAGTAGTGTCTCAAAATTACAGTCAACACATTATGAGTGTTTAGAAGTGTGTGGTAGAATTTCTTCAATTCAGTATCTTGCCTTTCAAGATATTTTCAGCTTTTTGTCCTTAATACTGTATTTTGTCTAGGACTAATTTCCTATGCACTTCATCTCAAGCCTCCGTTGCAAATTCCACAAAGTCATTTTAGAGCTAGTAAGGGAGGCTTGGTACAGAGAGAGAGAGAGAGAGAGAGAGAGACATTAAGCGTGTGTGAATTACCTGAGTCTGTGTGTCTCTCAACAATGTGCGGCAGTAGTGTCTTCTTCACTTAAACTGTAAGTTTAACTGCTTTAAGAACAGCGATATTACCACTTTGCTGCAAAGAAATGTCATGTAGTTTTCAGTATGTGTGAGTGTCCGTCTGTAATGTGTGTGTGTGTGTGTGTGTGTGTGTGTGCACGCCTTTGTATAGGAGAGAGAGTGAAAAAAGAAAATGTGTTTTCCATCAATCATATAACATCATTTCCTGGGGAAAATTTGGAAACAGTTTGTAATTTATATTCTATCAACTGTTATATTTATTACGATCAGTGTATTTAGGGGTTTTGGTTCTTTTGGTGTTGTAGGCTGTAAGGTACAGTAGTGCACAACACAACGAAATCTCCACAACACAACGGAAACAAGCCGCAACACAACACAACAGAAACAATCTGCAATGCAATGGAAACAAGCCACAACACAACAAGATAAGCAAAACACAATGGAAACAAGATGAAACGCAACGAATTACCACGAAAACGAGCAACGAAATTAGCAAAACAAAACAGAAACAAGCCACAACACTGTGAAAATGAGTGCAGCACAATAAAATTAGTCCTATGTGTTGTGGCGATTTTGTTGTGTTGTGCCCTACTGGGCCACCATAGGTAAAGACCATTGAAATAACTGAAATCATCTGGTTAAGTGATATGGAACAGTAATGTGGTCAAGACCTGCCTGGAACTAATTTAGCCCTGCCTTTCCTGAAAAAATTATTGCACACCTTAAAAGTAGTCCCATTTCAAAATGGCAATTTATTCTATTTAGATAACTTTGCAGTTATATGACAAACATTTTTCAAGTGCCTTTACAAAATATAAGCTCCACATGTCTAATTGAAATCATCTAAATGCTTTAGGATGTGCATTATGATAAACAACATCTCTGAGGCTAAATTTCTATGGTAATTGATGCTGTAACTCACAATATCTGTTCTCAAACAAGTGAAGGAGACAGCCAAGTTCCTCACATTTATGAACTTACGTGAATGTTGTTTTGCCCCGAAGCTCTAAAATTGCAGTCCCTACTGGATTACCTAAAAATTTTTGGGCATTATTTTGGTTTTGGACGGTTACCATGGAAACAGCACACTGTGTAGCAAGGAAACACAACCTAATGGTTGCTTTTTCATGATGATAAGCCAGTGTAGCTAATGCAGCCGGTAGACCAGAACTAATCAAATCATGATCTCTGACGATGTTATATAGACCTGCTATATTCTTTTTTTCAAAATCCACCTTCTCACCCTCACTGCACTAAGCTCTGTTTACTCTGTTTGTTGGTGCCAGGAAAATCATCTTTCTTTTAGCCGTGTAATAATTATGCATCAAAGTGCATGTTAATGTGTGCGTGTGTGTTCGCACACGGTCCCTACAATAAATCATTCAAAGCTGAAATTGGAAACAGGGAGATCACGTCACACCTGGTACATAGAGACACAAAAGTCTCTCACACGCACAAAAAACAGGGCCTAATTTCATTTCAATGTGAACACGCAGCACACTCATGTATTAAGACAAAGAAAACAGACCTAGAATACATACAAATACTTACCGTTTACTCGCAAACTACATTAAGCCATTGTTTGGATCAAGTTAACCACGCAACTCTTCACCTGTCTTTATTTAAAGATTGGCAAGTCTGTTAGTCAGTAACTAAAAACACTTAAACCGCCTCTAAGTCACACGGCAATAAAGCGCCAGTCGCTAGGAAACCACAGAATATTCTTAGCACAAAAAAGGGAGTGAGAGGTTGAATGTCCTCAGCGGTGAGAGAGAGAAAATCACATCTTATCTGGTTTAACCAGACACCTTATCCAACGGCCATCGCTATTCTTTGTTCCCCAATCTGGAGTAAGGCCAACCGTCGATAAGACAAAGGAGACCTCCAGACCTCTTATGCCTGTGCTCTTCATTAGTGTGTCATTTGGCCATATTTACGCACTTGATTGACACCGCATTCGGCTGTTAACTGAATATGTCAGACTGGGCCAATTTTTTGCGCTATTAACACGGCCTAAGTAAATAGAATCGGTTATATAATGACGTAACAGATCCATTGTCAAATGGCTGGACTCTTGCCATGTTTTGTCTTGACATACAAGTTAGCAGACATTGTGTTGAACATTAAAATTTGATGTTTAGTCAGCCTTGAACTTTCAGAGCAAACGTTTCTTGAAGATAAAAGGTTAAAAGACATGCATATAGTAAGAGAGAAGTTCTGTTCTCATATGATAAGAGATATGTTGATATTAACCATGCTTCAAAACACACTGGCTTTGAAATGTTATGTGCATGTTTTATACCGATACTGGGCCAAAACGTACCTGGGTGGTTTTGCATGATTTGCTCTCGCCACAGGCCTGAATCTGTTTAAATTTCCCATTGTGAATGCACTTGCTTAGGAGGTGATCTGTTGATGTTTTTCTGTTGCAAAAGAACAAAAATGACTTAAGCAAGTGTATGCAAAGATACGGTGACTCGAGGGACTCAAGTTTGCATTTACAGTAGAACAAGAGTTTTAGTGCTGGGGTATTGCAGGATAAAATGTCACTTCAGTGATTGTACATTTCAAACTTAAATCACTCACATACTTATTATATTGGCCAGCAGGTCTAAACAGGCCTATTGTGAATACAGACTGTACAGTCTACACTGACTGACTGATGTTTCAGGTCAGTGAACTTTGCTTAAGACGAGTAATAAAACTCTACTTTACTGGTCTGAATAAACTTCAAATATTTTATTCTCCTTCTTTTACCATTCAACTTTAAGCATATATTCAATATCTGATATAAGATGCAATTGACTTGAATTTTAAAAGGAGTTCAGCGTAATCATCTCAATAAACATCAAAGGCATGTTTTTGTTTACTACAGAAAAATATCAGGTGCGTACATTTATTAAAGCAGAAAATATTGATCATAATGTTTAAAATATGAAACTTTCACACTGTACAACCATAGCACTAAAATTTACATTTGTTAGTATGAGATGTGATGTGATGAGTCCAGTTTTTCAATTCATGGCATGAAAAAAAATTGCAATCATTGCAACTATTCCAGTATTCCATATAAGTATATATAAGTATTCCAGTAAGTGACATTACTATAATAACCCCACTGTACACAGTTAACTAAAACCAAGACCATAAAAACCAGTCAACTGAAATATATTTTAAATGAAACATTACTGTGAAAAAAAAAAAAAAAAGTTTTATTTCAGCTAGTTGCCAGGGTAGTTCTTATTTTCATTTAGTTTGCTGATGTACTCAAATAACTAAAACTTGAGTAAATATATAGACATATTAAAACAAACTTATAAAAGTGACAAAAACACACATCAAAATGACTAAAACTTTAAAATTGAAATTAAAAAACTAAAATAAATAAACACTATAATAATGTCTAATTTATCCTAAAATAATCCTGGCTTACAGCAATTTATTTAAAACTTTTAAAGCTTAATTAAGAAAACAAAATCCACCCATAGCATTTCTAAACTTAATTTATGCTATTAGAATATTCAAAGTTAAATGAAACTGGAGGTTTATTATTTAATAGCCTGCAAGACATATAAATCTAGACCCCATTACAGCTACTATGACAGCAATGCTCCAGTGCCAAGGGGCAATGAGATTCAGAAGTGATACAAGCATTTACTAATGTTTCTGACAACACATGGCTTTAATTCCACGACTTTTCAATTTTAAGCCAGTGCGCACAGTGGGTGAGCGTCAACCGACCAAAAACAGTCCTGTAAAGATATTTGATCAACAGGAGAATGAAGTCCCACAACAGAAATGCATACAGACAAGTAAAACAAAAATGGCTAGTAAACGTAATGCAAAAACTGCTTTTTGATCAGTTTTATAAAGGACATAAAGAATATGAATGGTTCTTGATTTTTTTGTTAAAGAAATATCCAACAAAACCGCAATACCATTTAAGCTTTATTGTGATTTCTGAATAGTTTACAATACAGTGAAAACAGACAAATGTGACTTTTCTTTACTGGGACAGAATGCAAAGCAATGTAATCAAGTAAAAAGAAGAAAAAAGCTTTTTTTGCATTGAAGAATAAAAAAAAGAAAGAAAGAAAGAAAGAAAACCAGGCACGACTTAATATAGCCATTATAAATACAACATGCTTTAGACCTTATATTTTAACAGTCCTAAGAAAATAACTCAGCAAACTTATACAATCGTTTCCTTTGCATACCACTGTTGCCTTAAACTATATGTCGTTTGAATGACAAATCTCAGATTAACAGGTCTAGAAAGGTTTGAAACCAGTGTCACTAAAAGAAACAGCAGTTTTCTACTGCCAATATCAGAAACACCTTAATATGTTGCTTTAAAAGACAAATCACAATCCAAAAAAAGCTAACAAAAAGTCATTTCCCACTTGGTATTCAGAGAGACCACAAACTCGATTTTTGGTTTGACCAAGTGGTTCTCAGTAAAAAGGTTTCGGTTGAGCGATGTCTTATTTTTTGGTGCACACTGACAGTGACACTGGCCTGGATCTAGTTCTGTTTCTGAAAATCTTAGGGAAAGCTTTTTTTTTTTTTGTAAAACGGTCTGGGTCGGTGTTTCTATTGTGAAATTTCGGCAGGTGAATCCAGCTCACCGCTGACCATGATGCTAAAACACGACCAGCAGACATTCTGCTATTAGGCTCTCGACAGGAAACTATCGAAAAATCGACTTTAATATTAAAGAAAAAAAAAAAAAATACAAAGCAGCTCATTATCATCAAGCTAAGACAGCACACATCAAAACACGCTGTGAGACAGCAAAAGAAGTGTCATAAAGGAAACAGCACAGAGAAACTAGTGAACAACAGCAAAAACGGCTACAAATAAAGTGAGGGAAGTAAGGGAACACGCATACATGCATCCAAACACACACACACTTTCTCTCTCATTCACACACATATATAAAGCCAGAGGTACAGTGAACAAAAGTGCTTCAAGTCGGGGAAGTAGAGAAACTAACCCAGTAGAAATATGTATAAAACCTTAAATATGTTACTTTATGTACAAAACTGTGTGAGAGGGACAATGTATTGTCTGTAACTCTGTATCATCTTTCAAGTAAGAACTATTTTGTTTGCATTGTCTTTGACTGATTCGAAGGTCACGTGACCGGACTGACCTTATCGGCGGCGAACACTAACTGAGGGTTCGCCACTCATTCTACTATTGCCCGCCATATCCCACCCACCCTTAAGCACGACGAAACCTCGATATTCATCTGTACGGTTCGATATATATATATATATATATATATATTTAATAATATTCGATAAAAATCTACATTAAATGCCCCTCTTTACCTCTAAAGGAAGCAAGCTCCACCCCCTCCCGTTCTAACGGCCCCGCCCCTTTTATATACTTTGCAGAATACAACCACTGTTTCATAACATCTAGAACTATGAAAAAATACTGGATTATATTAGATATTTCAAGTGGATAGAGGTTCTGTGTTTCCAAGTTCGTGTCGTTTTCGAGTTCGATACGAAGCTCCAGCAGAGCTTCTAATAGATGTGCTGGGTTCTCGGAGTCATGCGCCGCACAACACAGGAGAGGGAGATTTCTTTTCTTTTCTTTTTTTTATCTTTTGAAGAGGCACAAGATTCATGCTGCTTAGAGGCAAAGATGTGGAGAAAAGCTACAAAAGGAACACATCCGCTCGCATGCTCTCAGACAGTCCGGGTAAAGTGCAGAAGGTTTAAAGTGAAAGCTCCGGATTGCATTTATCTCTATTAGCAGCAAAAGAATCGCGTAGCGCCACATTGAATGGTGTCCGATTGTAAAATTCGAGACTTGCTTCTGATGCGCGAATCCAATTGGATGAATTACGAGCGTAGCGAACAGGTCTGCCAGCCTGCGGAAGAAAGCGAAAGCAGATTTCGTGTTTGAAAGTAGAGGGAGATGATCAAGCCAGCAACCACCCAACCCTGAAAATCATTCAAAGCATCTAATACAATCATTCGATTATTTTCCATGAAAAAAAAAGGCCATAAAATGAACAGACTTTTGCCTCTAAACCCATGAACAAGGCCTCTGCAAAGTGCAAACAAAGTAACTGCATTCAAGTATGCCATAAACATAATGCGTAAAACACACTGAGCTAACATGCGTGTGCATGTCCAAACATGTGGTTTAACACATAAATTACACATAGCAATGAACATACACATGATTGTAATATCAACAACAATAGTTTTGTAAAATCTTGTCATCATTTGGCGTGAAGGGGGATGAAAATGTAATGCAAACAATGTTCCGAGGACACTAGTTTCAGTTTTCCCCAATGTCCAGTGCATCCAAACGGCTGTCGCTTGTCTTGTTTCGTTTAGTTTTTTTCTTTCGCCTATAGTACGGCTGCAAAAATGGAACCTGCCACAAATGCCAACTCAAAGACGCGTTTGTGTAATCTCACCAAAAGCACCAGAGACAACTAAAGCTCCAGTAGGGGGTCAGACGCTACTGCTGTACCAGAGTGTCCCACGAATTGCACAGTGAAGTCATCTGAGGAAGAAAAACATTTCGATTTGGAAATAAAACGGGTAAAATGCCATGCCACTGCAATGCTGAACGCCCACCCCCATCTGAAATATACTGCTACATAGCCGAACCCTGAAACCAACCCCAACTCTTATAACATAGGTCAATTGTCGCTACCCCAGAGTGAAAGGAAAGACAATCAGAACGGGCTTGACTCAGAGAAGGAGAAAAATGCTAACCAGTAACATCAGTCCACCAGGAAGGACTCGAGATTCCTGTCGAAAAGAAAGAACGCACACTAAGACGCACGCCTCCCGCTCGCTCAACAAAACAGAGGAGGATGTCAAATGAAAAACGTGAGACTGTGTCTTCTGGATACTGTTAACAGCTTACACACGAGGAGGGCCGAGCACACCGAAACCAGTTAACGGGGCAGTTGAACAGGAAGGGAGAAGGTTCGGATCCCAAAGTGTTGACGTACATCTCGGAAAAAAGGTCCTAGAGAGTCTTTCAGTGACCGTAGATGTCTTCGATTCGCTTTCCATCACTCTGCCTTCGAGTTTTGTGATGACCCAGTAGAGATGTCAGGATGTGTCATGGTCGACGGTGGCGTGTGTGTGCGCGCGTGTCTGTGCGTTTTTTTGTTTGTGTACGTGTGCGTGTGATGGTGTCACTCGGCAAAGTCCACGGCAGAGCAGCCCAAAGGTCACTGAGCGGAGAGGAAGTAGGTGAAGGTCACTCCCAGCCATTATCTTTGATCATGTGAGCCAGCTCGATGATGAACTTGCCTTCTTTGTATTTCTGACTGCTCTCAAACGCATGCTCCTGTAACAGAGACAAAAACCGACCAAACGTCAGGACTGAGAAACGTGCAGTTTTGACTACTGAAATAAATCAAACAATATTTCTGTGTCTACTTAAAGGGATTGTTCACCCAGAAATGAAAATCCTGTCATCATTTACTCGCCCTCATGTCATTCCAAACCCATAATACTTTGGTTAATCTTCAAAACGCAAATTAACATATTTTTAATGAAAGCTGAGAGGTTTCTACGCCTCCACTGAAAGCTCTCAGGTAACAAAAACTCCAAAAACACCAGAAATGCCTTTAAAAGAGAGGTTTAAATCAAAACCTGGGCTTTTAAATTTGTTCTAGCGCTTGACACACACATTGCCATAAGCAATGCACTATATGTATGCGTGTGTCGATCATTGTTAAACGCAGAAATTAAATCTGTTCATCATACAAGGTGATTGAATCTCTTCACAAGATTTGGATTAAAACACTCAATTCATATGGATTTGTTTTATGACGTCTTATGACCTTTTAGGATCTTTTAAATTTTGCTTTCCTGGACTTTCAATGGAGGGACAAAAACCTCTCAGGCTGCATTAAAAAATATATATATATATATAAATTTGTGTTTCAAAGCTTAACCAAAGCCTTATGGTCTTGGAAAGACATGAAGGTGAGTAAATGATGACTAAGTTTTCATTTTTTTAGGGGTGAAATGTCCCTTTAACAATAATGAAAAACAGGATTTGTCTTTCCCTTAAAAGATTATGATATTGATATGATTCCAGTGCACTCAGACCATGTATTGAAGTTAAACTACAAAAATAGAAACTGCAATGTTTATATCACAACTGATACATATACTATCATATGACATATGCCACGTTTACATATGGCTTTTGCTTGGCAGCCATATCCTTTTTCTAGTGTGGCTTCACAATTTTGGGGGCATTGCAATTTTTCTGAACTGATGACTACAAAATGTGACTATGAAATAATAAATAATAATTATTATTATTTACTGCTGCAATACTGTTGCGGGAACTACACTGATACAAAGATCTTAGCCAATCATAACAAAGGCCTTTAAGGTACAGTACCCAGTAACAGCCGGTTTAAAAAGGTCAAAAGTGGGAAGAACATGTTTGGTCCAAGAAAGGAAAAATAAAATGCTATAAAAATTCAGAACAGGAGCCTTTTAATTTATTCTGGACAGGATAAGACTCCCTGTTACATGATATAACATGCTGAAATGATATAAAACCAGCTATTGCTTTAGCATGGTCAGCTTAACTAAAGTCTTTTTAACTGCTCTGGGCTGTCTGAATCTCCTCTCACACCTGTCCATTACTCATCTGACTTAAATCTGCCCACTAGAGCAGTGGTGTGTCATCATGCCTCTGGTTGTAAACCCTACACTGCCAGCTTCGACTCATTTGGCTTGAAATAAGAGCTGTTCCTGAGAGTTTCTCGTCAGATGATGGTGAAAAGAGCTTCGAGACACTGGTCTGTGATCAGTGTTTCAGAGTTGCTTGAATCTAAAGGCTTTGTAATCAAACCTGAAGACTAACAAGATTGAGTCATGAGTGTAAAATCCCTCTTAACCAATCCTGGGACACAATTAGAGCTCCGGTTTAATCAGGAAGAGAAACAACCACACAATAACTCAATACCTGCCATCTACAAAAACACATAAAAACAATGCGACAGAACTTTCCTATTATGATTAGCTTTAGGTGAAATAATTATTAGATTACCAAAAAATTTGAGTAATACATTACTACTGCATTCCAAAGCAGAGATACATTAAACTTAGCTATTGTTTCCCCATTAACATGTAATTAGATAAGTAAATTTGGATAGGTTGGAATGTATGAAGAGTTTATTTGCAAAAACAGTTTTTTTATTTTATTTTTAAAAAATCATGTTTTTTATTATGTTATCATGTTTTCATTGTGTTTTATTGTGTTAGTTAGCTGTGTTTTTTAGTTATTTTTTTACCTAATCAAAATAACCCAACTGCAGTTCGATTGAGATTAATTGGAATCTGTTTTTGCAAATGAACTCTTCATATGGCAAACATATTTAGCATTTTTATACTGAGTAGTGCATCACTGATCCAAATGAACCTAAATCAATATTAAACAATATTTTGGAGCTGGTAAGATTTTTTTTTGTTTTGTTTTGTTTTTGCCTCTTATGCACAGAAGGTCTGTATTTATTTGATCAAAATTGCATTATATATTAATACATATACTGTGAAATATTATATATTTTAAAATAACAGGATATATTTGAATATATTTTAAAATGTCATTTATTTTTGTGATGGCAAATCTGAATTTGCAGCAGCCATTATTCCAGGCTTCAGTGTCAGATAATCCACATCCATAATCCAGTTTCACATAATTGATCCAGAAATCCTTTGGAAAATTATAAATGTCTTTACTGTCACTTTTAATTAATGCAATGCATGTTTGCTGAATAAAAGTATTAATTTCTTTAAAAATTATTTATTTATCGTCTATTTCTGTGCTTTCATGTACGATGAAATGTATTCAAATATGAATAAAACATCATTTCAAATGTTAAATTCACATTACAGATCTGTTAAGCATTGTATTATGAGATGTGTCCTTGTTTTAATGACTTATTAATGAAAGTTATTATAAAATGTTATCAAAACTGATCTATTATTCAGTGTCTGCTGTTTGGATTGCGTATGAAAACACAACAGCATGAACACTTGTAGCATCAAAGTGGGTCCTAATTGAGCGGTGAAAAAGATATATATATATATAGAGTTAAATGTGTGCTGGACTGCAGTGAGAGGTCAGAGGATGTTAATTCTGGTCACTAGAGACCAGCAAAGTAACAGGATATCAGTAGACAAAAATAAAGAAACCCACACAACTCAGATTAGCCAACTGCTGTCACTGCAACTGCAGAACAAGCACTCTGACAAGCATGTATCAGCAAAGTGCGACACCTCGAAACAAACCGCAGCTTGTCTTGTGATGCAAGGAAAAGACATTAAAGCATTTAAAATAATAGTCTATAATTTGCATGGAGTGGAAGGAGAGGTTAACTTACGTATTTCCAGCCCAGAGTGGTTTTACAGTTTTCACAGTAGATGTCCGCCACAGCGTGTAAACCTGTTAGGAGAACCCTCTCCTCTGCTGGACCACAACCGACATTCACACTGAGGGAAAAGAGTTTAATCAATGGTCAAAAGGATTATTTATGTAACAGATGTGTTTTCTGAAAGTCATTGTGGGTAGCCACTTATAGGAGGTCAGAAGCAGAACTACAGCAGATGTGATTGCTATCACTGGACACACTGTGTCTACACTGGAAGTGACCAGCGGCCATGTAGCATCACAGTAGCTACAACTAGAACAGCTTTAAAATTACATTTAATTTTCAGCAGAAATCAACTGACATAAAAATAGACCATGCATAGGCTATTTTAGATGTCACTACATACCGTCGGTAAAATCATATACACAAACTGCAGCATTCAATTCAACGCAATTGGTTTTACAAATGATTTACACAAATTTGTTCTGCTCATCTTTAATGAGGCTCAAATGTTAGTAATCCTGCAAATTAGCAGCAAAGCAAAAGCTTATTTAAATTAGCTGATGGGGACCAGATGCATTGCATAATGAGCTGGCTTTGACATAATGGTCAAAACGTATTGAAATACATGCTGAATAAAAATCATGTTCTCACAACTTACATATACTATTGTTCCAAAGTTTGGGGTTGGTAAGATTTTTTTATGTTTTTGCCTGAAGACTCTTATATGCCCACAAAGGCTGCATTTATTTGATGAATGCAGTAAAAACTGTGATATTGTGAAATATTATTAAAATAACTGTTTTCTAATCCAATATATTTTAAAATGTAATTTATTCCTGTGATGCGAAGTTGAATTTTCAGCATCATTACTCCAGCCTTCAGTGTCACATGATCCTTCAGAAATCATTCTAACATGCTGATTTGTGCAGAAGAAACATTTCTTATTATTGTCAATGTTGAAAACAGTTACGCCGCTTAATATTTTTGTGCAAATCATTATATTTTTTCTGGATTCTTTGATGAATGGAAAGTTCAAAAGAACAGCATTTATTTCAAATGGAAATCTTCATATTATAAATGTTTATACTGTCACTTTTGATCAATGTAATGCATCCTTGCTGAATAAAAGAAAAAAAAAAAACTGACCCCAAACTTTTGAGTGCTAGCACATGATATTTGTAAATAATGTGACGTGCATCAGCAAGCTTTTCCAGTGGTAATGTGACGTGATCTAATTTAAATAATTTTGCATTTCATAAAGTCTGTACAGGTCAATATTGTATCATATTTCAAGAGACACTTAACTCTCAATGAAAGAATCCTTCTTGTGTTTGTGTTTTTATATCTTCTCAATGGCAATTCTTAACGCTCATGCACTACTGTGCATTGCCTGAGGAATGTCACAGTTCGCTAACACAAACACATTTAACCTAGACGTTATCATCGTAATATCTCACACACACCGGAGCGCTAGCTTAAACACACTGGTAGCTCTATGCTTAAATATGATGAATCATCAACTCGCATCATTAGATAGCAGTGCTATGTTTAGGCCTACAGCTCTTGTAATATGCAAAACAGCTATTCCCATTCCTCTATGAGCCTCAGACAGAGATATAAGGGATAATGTGCAGTCACCCGGTCATTATGACAAAATAAAGTCATTCAGGGTGATATATGACCCATCTGCCTTGGAATCTGTCTGGGTTCATTTTGCATAAACGACCAGGTACATAACCCGTTATATACAATACCGTTCAAAAGTTTGGGGGTGGTAAGATTTTTTTAATGTTTTGAAAGAAGTCTCTTCTGCTCATCAAGGGTGCATTTATTTGATCAAAAATACAGTCAAAACAGTAATATTACAAATTATTTGTAATTACTGTTTAAAATAACTGTTTTCAATTGTAATATATTTTAAAATGTAATTTATTCCTGTAATGCAAAGCTGAATTTTTAGCATCATTACTCCAGTTTTCAGTCTCACATGATCCTTCAGAAATCATTCTAATATGCTGATTTGCTTGAGCAGCTTAATATTTCTGTGGAAACCTTGATACAGTTTTTTCAGGATTCTTTGATGTTCAAAAGTTCAAAAGAACAGCATTTATTTGAAATAGAAAGCTTTTGAAATATTATAAATATATTTATTGCCACTATTAATCATTTTTAAAATTTAATGCATCTTTGCTGAATAAAATAATAATTTATTAAAAAGGCAGACCCAAAACCTTTGAACAATAACAGTGTATGGTTTTAATTCACAACATGGAAAATGCTATAAATTATTAATGTGAATGAGATATATACTTACACTGAATTGAAGAGGTAGGCTCGTCCCTGGCTGCCTTGGAATGACTAGAGAGACAAAAAGAGAAATATAATGTTAAATATGAATGATAATGTTACAATCAGAGTTCTCCCACACTCACAGATACATCAAACATGGTTTTCAATGAAAGAGGCATTCAAAGAGTGAGTGTGAGAGAGAGTGTGTGTGTGTGTGTGTGTGAGTGTGAGAGTGTGTGTGTGTGTGTGTGTGTTGTGGTGCTCTCTGTATATGTTTGTCTATGTGCGTGTGAGTATGTAGACATTCATGGAAAGTCTGTCTGAAACACACTGTGTTCTGACAACCAAGCTCTGGTCACAGGCCAACATGTGTATTTCATAAATGAGTCTCGGCATATGTGTGTGTGCAAGTATGACACAGTGTTTCTCTTTAGAAAATGTGTGTGTGTGTGGGTTTATGAGACTCTACATAATAAGCTCCACACATTGAGCTGACTAGTGGAGAGTGAAGAACAGAGCTGCTTTTATTCTTCTTCATAAAAATGGAGAAATGGAGATAAAGCTGAACGCTGACAGGAGGCACTTCTGTTAGGTTCCCATTCAGTGTTTAACGGGATTGTTCATCCAAAATGAAAACTCTTGTCATCATTTATTCATGTTGGCCACCTGTATGGTTTCCTTTCTTCTGCGGAACAGATAATATAGATAGATAGATAGATAGATAGATAGATGGATAGATGGATAGATGGATAGATGGATAGATGGATAGATAGATAGATAGATAGACTGAAATTAAATTAATTAAAAAACATAAGTACATAACATAGTACCATAAAAGTCATCCAAAAACAAAGCAAAATTTAAACAATATTCACTGAAATGCCTAAAATCTGATGCAGATCTCCTTGGCATGATGACAGAAGTAGTCGTGCAATTTGTGAACAAATCTCTTGTTTGAATCATCTTTTCAGTGAATCAGTTCATTCAGTTTATAAAACCATGATTTGTTCATAAATCGGAATGATTCAGTTCAACTGACTCGATGCTCTGTTAACAGCTTTCTGGAGAGGACTGACAGTGAATACAGCCTTAAATTTCAGTTTGTTCCTCAAAAAACATACGATTCAAAAAAGATTTTAATAGTCGAGTCATATGAACTACTGCTATGACTCGAAGCATGATATCTCCATTCCCCATTCAGTGAAACTGCTTGGAAAAAAAGTCTAGAAAGTAACATGAATGTGAGCAAATGATGACAGAACTAATCCCAAAAGTGTATTTCCAATCATAAATGTCAGTTGTTTTTTAAAGCTGTCTGCGTCCCTCTTTTTCTCTGTCAGAATCCCTGGCTCTTTAATCTCTTTCTGGCCACTTTCTCCTCCCTACTCTATCTCTCCGCTGATGGTTTTAAAAGCATTAACCTGTTTAGCCTCTACCACACCCTATTAACACAGATAATAGAGTTTAGTCCAAACAACCTGGACTAGCAAGTGTTATGAGGACAAATACTTCAGTACCCAAACAGCACTGCAAAAGCAAAAATCAACAGCATATACAACAAGACTTAACACTACATACTAGTTTTCTTGAAACTAACTTCAAAATAATCTGAAAAACTTGAACAACACTTCTGCTTTTAGGGTATGAGCATTAGTTAAAGTGACGCTTGCCTTAGCAAATAACACTAATAATGACACAAGAGAACTTAGTCATAAAAAGTAGGTTTGTTTTTAGTAAAAGCTCATTATAGTAAGATGTGTGTAAATGTTAGGCAAACATATTCATGGATGGAGCAACGAATGCTCTGACACACCAGCTAAAAATATGGATTACCAAGAACACGGTGCTTTTCAGATTAGGACAGCTTTCTGGGAAAACTTTAACACAATCTCACCAATGCAGTTAATTATAAATGAATATTCAAACTACGCACATCTAGGATTTTTCTACAAATGCAATGCATGCTTGTTGTTGGTGTAAGTGGCTGGATTTAGGCCAGTGTGCTCCTGGTAACCAGCTGTCATCCTCGGTCGCAAGAGCTGGGACGGGGGCGAATCGGCTTTACTTTTCCACTGCCGATGACCCGAGTATAGCTACAAGCCTAATAAAGACTGTTAAAGCCCACAGCGGCTGTCTGCGCTCTTCTAAGAGGAGTGTCTAACCAGCTCGAGCTGAAGGCAAACGGGTAATTTTATAGGGACACTGACACAATGAAAGGCCCCCAACTGTGTCATTTTACATTGTGGGACAAGTAAATCTGGCTCTAGCTACAATGGTGGTATGTGCATAATGCACTTGGGAATAAGAGGAGGGGAGAAAGCAGTGCATTTAGGAGGAAGAGAATGCATTTGAGCCAGATCAATGAGATTTAATTACAGATCTGCCTCCATTATTGTTATAATTACAAAAGCTGTGCGTGACAGTCCTGGGAAACATTCAGTGCAAATAAGCAAAGAGACACATTAGTGACACAAAATGTTTTTATGCAAGCTTCCGCTTCAACTGGACATTTAGCATGAAGAAGTGTTTTTTTGTTGTAATTCATTCATTACAGAGTGCAAGTTACTTTTTTGCAGCAGAAAGTCCCTCACATTGTTCCAAATGACTGCTTACTTTAAGATTTTTCACATGGCTTGAGGATATCTTGGTAAGTGTTGCTGGGTTTTCAACTACTGTAACCATAACAGCAGGCCACACAGAAGGGATCCCTGGGATTTGACAACTCGCTCATATTTGCCAGAGGATACATTTCTCTTTTAAAAAGATTAATGAACACTTTAACGTTTTTCCGCATGACAAGGGCCAAGGCTATTTAGGTTAACCTGCAGATGCAATGAAGTGTAGATCAATTATTTAAATTGGCGGTTTGGACTGTGTGGCCTAATGCATACAGTAAATGTTGCATGCAAACTAAAGGGTGAATACTATTTCCTACAAACCTGGAATCGCAACTTTCTACCAAATGCATGCACGCTTGTACTGGAGTTGGTGGCCTGTTACAAAAACTGCTTAGACTAGTCAACTCATTTTTTTCTTTAAGACTGGTCATAACTTTTCCTAGTCAGTTATATAAAAACTAGTCAGTCAGTCAAATTTGAATCCAGAAAGTAGGGACAGCTGATCAAACTAGTTGTTAAGACTCAAGAATGCACTTTAGCTGAATTCAACAGTCATGATTTCAATCTCTCATTTTAAAAATGTCTTTAGCGCAATCAACTGTCAGATGTGACAGTCAGGCTGTGATTGCCTTTGGTTGAAGTAGTTGCAAGGTTGCCTAGTTCAACCAATGATACATACATTTTAATTAGTAATCACAAAGGTCACACAGACTACTAATAACATACACTTCAAAAGTCTGAGGTCAGTTAGGTTTAATTTTATTCAGCATGCATGCATTATTTAAGGAATAATTACATTTTAAAAATATATATTAAAACAGTTATTTAAATATTTTTTCACACCATTACTGCAAAATAAATGCAGCCTTGGTGAGCATAAGAGACTTCTTTCAAAAAACAAAACAAAAAAAACCTTCCAAACACAAAACTCGTAGGTGTATGTAAATGAAAAATTAAATGCATTCTGGCATATGTGCAAGTTATTTGTGCATGCTTAAAATTATAAGTGTTACTGCACTCCAATCAATGGAGATTTGGAACATGTAGCATTGCTTTATCATTTCTTATGCTAGTCAGAAGATTTATGGCATCACTTCATTGATTCATGATCATGTCAAACTTTGACCAGCATCATTCACACACTTCAAAGGATATTCAGTCCATAACCAGAACATCAAAGAACAGACGTCTCTCAGGTCTTTATGCAAAATGTCTGAGATTCATCCTGCAGCCAACACAGACTGATTTTGATTGCAACCCTAAAACTTTCCACCTGGCTTGAAAACAAAACCAGCCATTCTTCCCTACCTCTTTTGCCTGTCTTCATTTATCTATTGGCTAAAAACTTACTCAGCACTGGCTGGCTGACTTTCCTCCCTCTCTCACTAGTCTTAACTCTTCTGCTAATGTAACCTGAGATGACTGTTGTTAAAACAGAACAAGTGGGTCATTTACTGTTCCTATCAAAGGTACCTGGCTCTGAGACAAACTGCAGTCAATGCCGGGTTTGTTCTAATTCTTTTCAATCATTACCTGATTGTGGAAGCAGTTAAGAGGCACATCTGATAGAAGAGGTTTGGTAACCACTTAAACTACTGAGGAGGAGAAACAGGGAGTTTTATAGAAAAGGGTTCAGAACCGGAAAACCCATCAGCAAACAGATGCAGATAAAGGCAAGACTTCATAAACCTACACAAGCAGTTGTATCAATAGCTTAGCATGTCTCCAACCTAACAACCTGGATAAGCATGAAAATACACAGCAGTCTAAAATAGTCAACTTTAAATTAGATACTAAAAATAGTAAGTATACAATTTTTAGTATTAAAAAAAATGAACTTGTGATTAAAACATTTTTCTCGCTTTATCCGTCATCTCTGATTTATTTTTAAAATCAGCTGATTTTAGAGAGAGCAGGTCAATTAATCATTTATTTGGACAGTTTGCAATAAATTGGTGTTGTATCTACCCATAGCCATGTCAATATATATTATAAATGTTCTGTTTTCAAATATTTTTTAGCAAATTGTGAGTAAATTTATAAAATGTGTAAAAATATTCTAAAATAGAAATTCAATAATTCAGCAATAAGTAAATATTTTATGCAAGATGCAGCAATTTATGTAAGATGTATAAATTAATTAATTATGCATTATTGATTCATTATTAGAGCTATTTATTATGCGTAATTAATTCATTTTAAGGGAAAATTTGGCCAAAACAAGGCATCTTAGAAATAAAAATATGTTTTGGCAAGATAAACAGATAAATGAATAAAAATTTGGGCAAAATTATGCAATACGTAAATATTTATATTAGCGCTGGGCAACGATTAATCGCATCCAAAATAAAGGTTTTTGTGTACATAATAAATATACACAATACACACACCTATATTATGTATATATAAATACACACACAAGAAAAAATGTGTTTATATATTAAATATATTTCTATATAATATAAATTATATGAATATAAATATATGTAAATATTTTCTAAATGTATACTGTATGTGTGTCTTTATATACACACATAATAAATATACACAGTACACACACATATATAAACAAAAACTTTTACTTTTGGATGCGATTAATCATTGCCCAGCTCTAATATCTATACATATACTTTCTTAAGATTTATTTTTGGCATTTTTGCCTTTATTACAGGACAGGAGCTGACAGGAAGTGAAGTGGGAGAGAGATAGGGTGCAGGATCAGGAAAGGTCTTCGAGTTGGTATTCGAACTCGGGACGGCTGTATGTCAGTGCACTGAACACAGAGCTGACACGTATAAACACATTTATGCAAGATAAATAATTGGCCAAAATGAGGCATCACAGAAGGTAAAATAATTATGCTGCCAATGTTTTGGAACAGGTTTCGCATTGGGAAAGTGCCTATGGTGCAGGGCGATTAGTTACTGTTTATGTACTGCTTCCAAGAACTTCTGAGTATTTTTTGGAGGCGACCCGTGTAAGGATTTCCCCGCTCAACTATATAAGAGATTGCTTAACGTATAAAGGTCTTTATGTAGTGAAATACTATCTCTGGAGCAGATGGGGTGTCTGTCTGCAAGCCAGAGGGGTGCTTGATGATGACTTACTGCAGCAAAGCCTTAGCTTTAGCCTTTCCACAATACTGTCCGCATTCCGCCAGCGACGTTTGATGCCGATCCAAGAGTTCAGCATGCGAGTCCTGCTCGTTGTTGGCTAGCACCATGCGTGCTAATCCTTTCTAATGTTGGCAGGTTTGTGACTGCATAATGCAAGATACCTTGATACCTCCGAGTTTCTAAAAGAATGCATTAGTAGGACGAGATGCATCCTTTCAATGAAGGTTTCACACAAGTTGAGCATGGCACTAGCAACACCGAGGTCATGGGTTTGATTCCCAGGAAATACACTGAATTAAAAGTGTATACCTTGAATGCAGCGTAAGTCTCTTTAGATAAAAGTATCTGCTAAATGCAAATGTAGGTTCAACATAAAAATGGAAAATGTTGTCATCATTCTATGGTTCATTTTTCCATGCAATTTCTATGAGAAATTTGATCATAATTCTGTATCTTTTTAAAGTTTGAATTAATATGCATCAAGAATGATCGCATTAACAACAAGAAGAATGATATCTGGCATGGCAAGTCCCTGCTTTTGTGGCCATGCTAGAAGAATGAAAGTATGTCATAATCAAATTGACCTGCTTTACCAGTTAAAACAAAAAAGCCACAAACATTTTCCACTTTTGACCGCTAACAAAGGCCTCCATTCTGAAATAAAGTGGGTCATCTTTAAGGCACCATCTAAATGTCAGGATATGTAAGGAACATCTGTTGAGCCTTTCATGGTTTAAATGTCTATTCTTGCCCTTAAAATCTCCCCGCAGATAACATCGCAGAAACAATGCACCCCTCACAAATTACGATCTGCCATTGAGCAGGGCCATTTGTTAATGAAATGAAGACGTGTGCCATGAAAGAGCCCTTAGGTTCGCAGTAGCTACAGGAGAAAGGCGCTGGACCCAGACTATCACCCAATGACATAATCAGCTTAGAGGTAATTCTTGGCGCTGAGGAGATGAGATGGAGAGAGGAAGTTGCAGGAGAGCCCAATTCAGCCATACAGCAAAACCGCTTTTCACTCAGAGCGACACACCTCCCTAGAGCATGTGGTGGAGCAAGTGCTAAGAGCATTAATGCTTTTATTTGGACACACAAACAATCCTGTCCAAGTGCGCCGTGGCTGAACGAAAAGAGACTTTCTGAAAGATTGTGGAGGATAAATGCACTGGAGCCTGAGCTGTTTTGTTTTGCTCACTGTGAAATTACATTCTTTGTCATGAAGTTTGTCCCTGGTCTACCTTCACGTCCAGAAGAGAAAGTTTAACTGGCAAAAATTCATACAGTCAGGCAATTAATCTGTGTGAAAAGAGGGCATGATATTACTGCTGCTCTCCACAGATCTTATTTTAGATCCTGTGTGTATTTAGATACAGATGGCGATGCATCATCATTTATGTGTCAACAAGCCATAACTTGGCGGCAATGAGATTCGTACATTTTTACATATTTTAGAGATATGAAAATATATCAATTAATACGAGTGACAGAGTAAGGCATTGGCCAGGTCAATTAACAGAGGTGCATTATTCAGCCTCATATCGCTGTCAAAATCTATAGCCATGCCAATATATAGTATACACTTTCTGTTTTAAAATATAATTTTAGTAAATTTTGAGTACAAAAATTTTTAATAAATGTAGAATTTAAAAAAATAAAAAATAAATACAGCAATATACATATAATAACATTATATTTGTATTTTGATATAAAATATAAATATATAATAATGTATTTTGATAAGTAAAAAAAAATTGTAAGTACATAATAAATATATAAACACACAAAAACATACATACATATAGATACATATTTGTTTGTTCGGATGGAGTATTTTTAGCCTTGACCTGTTTGAGGTCACTGTCATCTTTATACAATAACACCATAACGAATTGCATCATTGCATATCTACATGATCTATGACCTTAAAATAACAACAACAAAAGTCTCTAAATACGTAATGGAAATACAAGTTAATCAACATTCCATTCTTTATGTCAACATAATCCATAAAACGATGCTGGATCACCAAGAGGACATGTTGAACAGCTTCAAATTTATGACCCATAAAGCAGCTATGTATGTGACATGGCTTTTTATTGTGCATGAGAATTTTAATTAGGTGCATGTTCCTTCACTATAAAAATGAGGAAGCTAATCTTACCTAACTGGGACCGGATTCATGAAAATCTTCTTAAGAAAATATTTTAGAACTTATTAAGAATTTTTCAACAATTTCACTTTGGAACATTCTTATAAACTAAAAAAAACTTATTCCTTAAGAACACCTTATTTTTATTAAATGACAGGTGTTATTTGACTGCATGGCTGTTCTTGGTGAAGATTTGCTGATCAACTAAAAAAGCCTGTCTTTTTGTACCGCCTTGCAGATTACCTTAATAATCACAAAAAGAGTATTGTTGTAATTTTTGTAATTATAAAATTAAAAATTAGGTCCCTGTTTGACAGACTTTTTAATTGTACAGTCATTAACACATAGTCATGACCGATCATTGTTTACATAATGGATCACTGGTGTTACTTTTGAGTACTTGTGCACATTGCGAGTTCAAGTGATATATATGTAGCTAGTGTTATGTTGTAATGAATGTAACAGCCCAATAAAATCATTAAGCATCTTGATTCTTACCTTTGGGGAGATTATCCCCAACTTTTAAGACAGGTTGAAGGTTATCCAAACTTTAAAGGTCTATACACACTGGTCCAACAAACAGTGAACAATGCTAACAGACCTGATCGTTGGGTTTTCAGTGTGTTACACCTGTTGGCATTGGTCATTGCTTGTTTTCGCCACTGAACTTGTTGAAATGACATTTTTCATTTTTTGGAATATCTGAGAAGTACCGTACTGAAATCTGGTGATGGTATCTATTGGTCGGCGTCAGTTGTTGCAGTGTGAAATAGCCTGAAGAGATTTTTAAAGATTTTTTTTTTTTTAAGATTTTTTTTTTCTTTAGAACATTCTTAAGAAATGTTTTTGTAAATCTTGAAAAGAAATATTCTTAAACTTAGAATAAGAAGGAAATAGCAGTTACCAAGAATTTGATTCTTAAGAATGTTTTGTGAATCCGGCCCCTGAAAACTAATTTTCAAATACCTTTGTCCTGGAAAACAAGAAATTAACAACCAGCGTGCAAACAGGTTAACCAAACCACCTGTTTTCAGAACTACAAGAAGGTTTGACTGATCCTGACAGGTGCTGTGCATACTGGGAAATGGATCATCTCTTGCAGTAGCGTTAACAGCTTAGCCATCTGGGAGAATGGCACGTGCCTCCTGTGCGAACATATCCTGTTATATCCAACAAACAAGATGCAAAGTGTCTGCTGTGGTATCACAGTACACCATAAACAAAACGGTACTGTAGCTGGTAAACCTATTATGGGTGCCGTCAGGAGACACAATAAAAGTCCTGTCACAGAGATGTGACTTATAGCATGTTGCAAGGTAACAGAAAAAAGTGATATAGTTTTACTTATGTTATAGCTTATATATATATATATACACACATACATACATACATACATACATTTTACACACACATGTATGTATGTATGTAAAGTAATAATAATAGTTACATATCTAATATATATTTTAAATTAAAAAGAAAATGAAAAGCCACAGTACTTTGAAAGCAGCTAAAGTATGGTGACAGTACTGAATAATGTAGTTAAGTTGGTAGTATGGCTACTTTTAATTAGTTACTCCCTAACGCTGTCTATGAGTTCATTGGAGCCTCCACTGACCTTTGAGATGAGCTCATCGTGATTGGCGAGATGTGCCCGGCAGTGGATGCAGCTGTAGGTTCGGTGACAGTTGGGCAGGTAAGCCTGGAAGGTCTTAGACTTTGTCATTTTTACCATCTCACAGTCGTGATGCTCCTCACTGGGCTCCTCTGGGCTGGCGCTAGACGAGTTGCAGCTCTGCTGAACTTGCTGACAGAAGAAACACTGGAAGATGCAAGCAAAAGCCGTCGTTGTTGTGGAGTGGATGTGTGGTACGCTCCACACAGACACCACAGGAGAAAATACGACCTGGAAATAAAGGGGAAGGAGAATGGGGAAGGCCATTACTTTTTGGAATAAACATACTCTATCCTAGCAAACTATAAAAGACAGGCTGAACTGACTTAAAAAACAGTTCACCCTAAAATGAAAAGTCTTACATCCTTCACTCATCCTCATGTTCTTCCAAAACCATATGTCTTTCTTGAGATTTTTTACATGAAACACAAAAGGAGAAATTGCACTGGTCACTTTTCCATGCAATTACAATAAATACGAACAAGAGCATTCAAACTTTAAAAAGATACAGAATTATGATCAAATTTCTCATAGAAATTGCATGGAAAAATGAACCATAGAATGATGACAACATTTTCCATTTTTATGTTGAACCTACATTTGCATTTAGCAGATACTTTTATCTAAAGAGACTTACGCTGCATTCAAGGTATACACTTTTAATTCAGTGTATTTCCTGGGAATCAAACCCATGACCTCGGTGTTGCTAGTGCCATGCTCAACTTGTGTGAACCATTTCTTTCAAATGAAAAATTAGTCCTAGAATTGCAAGAATACTTAGCAAATGAGCAGCTGAAATCAGATAAAAGCGAAAGAAAACAATCATTTGCTCTTCACCCGTGACAGCTTAAGCCCGAGCAGCCTGTGAGGCGTTGTGTGCCTGATGAAGTGTGAATAATAATGATTTTCCCTCCAGTGAATACCACATATTTAAGATTCACTTTTAGCCAACTATGGTTGTTTAAGCATGTCAAAAACTGCAGCTTTGCCCTGTGCACCAAGAGGACCAAGCTAAGCTTTATTGCCACTGTGGGAAATCCAGTGTCTTAATAGACACTGTATCTATTAGAGGATGACATTCAAATCAACTTGCTTAATGAGGCCAGACTGACCCCTTACAGAGCCAAAATATTACTAATGCAGTAAATTACTTAAGGCTGCACTTATTTCAACAGATTTGAGCAACTGGCCATCCTTTGATTATCATACTGTACCATGGTACTTTTTCAGGAACATGACAGTAAGTTATTTTAACACTTGAAGATGAATGCTGCTTGAGAGGCACTGGTAGATTTTAACATGTACTTTGCTAACTGCCATCCCTTTTTGGCATTCCTCTTTTCATAGTTCACATACTGTTCGCACAGACAATCAGAAAATAACAGGAAACTCTGTATAATGCGCTAATGAGGGGGCAACAACACTTTATGCAATAGAAAAATACAGACACACTTCCGCAATAGCACAGGAAGCTCCAACCATGCAGACCAACAAAACGCGTGAGCTCAGCTCCTGTGGCGCCTTGTGTTGCCAGATCTCGCTAAAACAAGCAATATGCTCTGACTTACCTAACCAAAATAAACATGAAGCAGCAACCCCATGTTGCTTTTCATTTGCATTAAACAGCTATAAACAATGATGCTAAAAAATGTATCCTCCTCCACAAATAATTTAGACGTTTTACATATTACAACTGACCAGCTAAATCTCTCTCATCCACACACGAAAGGGGATTCTGAGAAAAGCAGAAACGGAGTGAAAGAGAAATTGGGCTACTGCTTTTAATTATTACACATGCAGCAGGTGGGAATATTTGACATCTGATATTAGTAGATGATAATTCATTGTGCTGTAAAGACCAAGCTCTTAGCAGTCAAATATGCGACTGTCCTGACATAATTGTTATTAATAAGCCCTCAAAACCGCCCGTAATTATAAGCGACTTGACGTAAACACATAAAGCAGGACGTCGCGTATAATAAGCGGAGATGGCAACACAGCGATGCGCGTTCACGAAGGTAACCAGAGCTCGCGCAGCGCGCGATGTGGCACGCGTCTCGGTGGAAATGAGAACTTGTTTACCTGTAAACATCATATCTGTGGATATTCAATATGTAGGATTTTTTTTTTTTTTTGCAGATCTATGAAGAACGTGCAAACATAAAAGCTCGAGATTATTACCCATGTTTAATGTTTGTAGCACGAATTGTATTGTAAACACAAATATAACCACATTACGTGCTCGCGCAATTGACAAGTCAAGCGTGCTTTCATTAAGATAAGTTGATTTTGTAACCACAGACATTGTGAAATTCAGGAAAATGTTTATTACTGTTCAATATGTTAAACGGCTAATTCAATTAGTGGGAACAAAAGATGCGTTCAAATCGTAAGAGAAGACCCGAGGACGGTGAATATGAAGGAAGATCAACAGCAGACAAACAAAGGAGGTTCATGAGCGCGTGTTAACCTGAGAGGATAAGGCTAATCATGAGCATTATGGCTTAAGAAAAACAATAATAGCTATAACAAATCTAGCTATTTAAGAGCTCGAATGGCCACGTTAAGCTCCTAATCACTTATAGAAGAACAATAAACGAGTCAGTTATTCGGCGTAAGCATTAATTTGTTTCTTTTGTTTTACTTCCCTGCAAAGTGACAAACAACTAAAGCAAGGTCTTCATAAAAGCAATTCAGCGAGCCAACAATAGGCTACTAGTTACAAAAGGTGCAAATTGATTGTTGTCAGCGGGATCTTTAGAGAAAACAACAAAGAAACTGTGAGACCAACGTGGAAAACAAAACAAGGGACTCGTGCTTTGTGACAAAACCAGGAAGCGCTGAGTGACACAGACAGCATTTGAGACTCGATATCTGCAAACACCGATGCCAACAATCAAAGTACCATATTTGAGTTTTTATTCCGCATAATTAATTTGTAAATCGCGTGCATGCATCCTGCTCCACATTTTTTTTCCACTGACAGACCAAAGATTTAGAAAGGAATGGTTTTGAGCTTGTGTTAATTAACTAACAAGCGTCCTACAACAATAATCATGTTTTCACGTAGCAAATATATGAGTCTCTAAGCTTGAAATGAACGTAAAGTCTCAACTTACCACCTGAACTGGATCTCAATGCGAAGTTTGGCATAGATTTTCTATAGGGAAGCTGAATATTATTTTTTTCTCCAGGGTATAGGCTACTTTGTGATATTTGTATTTATTTTTTGGTTTCGGTTGCCTTGTCTCGGTGCAGATTCCGTCTGGAGAGCTCAAACTGAGACTATCTGACAGTTTTGTGTGTCGGTTAGGTTGTACATTTCTCTAGTCTTTGTTGCACTCTTTGTGTTTGTGATAGACTTGCTGCTTTGAGTGGGCGGGGCGTCGCATTACTGGCGTGTGAAGCATCCAATAGATGGGCGGTGGGGGCGGGGCTACCAGCCAAGCGAAAATAATCCCGGATGTGTAAATAAATACAATGTAATTTAACGATTACATAGGTTAAGATGATGACTTCATCGGATTCGTGTTTTGCATTATGTTCCCTACAAGAGCTACATGTATAAAGAATAACAGACCAACGAGGTGAAGTGGACGGAAATGTTTTAGATTTTAAAAATGATTCAGTAGTAAAAATAAAGATTTAGTAGGCCTATTCGTCAAATAATTGAATGTCTTGCATTATAATCTGTAGTTATTAGAATCCTATAGCTACTTTCATCCATATAATTTCACTGGTTCCTTATTATAGCTAATACATCCACAAATACCACATGCAAATCATGCCAACACGTCAAGACAGAGTCATTTTTGAGCAATATTGCTCTAAAATAAGGGTTCATGTAGGGGTGGGTTTCACAGCCTGACAGCACTAAAGAAATGGCCCCATCTTTATGCGTCAGAGAGCATCTGCTACGCCTTATAAATAATAAGTGAAGAGACTGCCTAAAATAAATGATGGTCACAAAAACCAACCCATAATTTGAGTAGCTGTGCGCAACTATAACGCCAGATGCAATGCATAACGTTAAAACTTCCGTAGTCTACATTCACATGAATGCCATTGTCATCACATTCGTTGACAGTTCAAAGATAAATAACTACCTAGTGACACAGACAGACAGACAGACAGACAGACAGACGCAGTGTTCCGACGATAATCAATATTGATCAATAGTTTCAAAAGCGAACAGGAGGGCGTGAATTCGCGAAGTCTTCGTCTAAATAAGGAAGCCTGTCGGGTCGCCACCACTGTCCTGATGATGTCATATGTTTTCATTCTGCGTCCCATTTTATAACTCCGCACCATGGTAACCCACAGTAAAGCTTTTCACACGGACACAAGCTCACATAATAAAATACATCTAAAGACCGTTGTGCTTGACAGCGTCGTGTTTTAACTTGCTGCCTGCCGTATCATTTAAAAACACAGCACACCAATGTGACCTTCGCTGAGGCACTTAGGATGCAGTGCTCTTAAAGCAACTCACAACTGGGTGTCCTGCATCGGAAAATATAATCAAATCCGAAAAGAAAACATGGCAAATGTTGCACGATGCAGAATGCAATACCTTTTAGGTGGAAGTGGATCAGTTGTTCTCCCCACTGCAGGGTTTCTCATTTAGGAGCGCTGCTGCGTCCGCATGTGTCACGACGGTCCGAGATGATGCTGTGCTGTTGTTGTTGTTGTTGTTCAGAGTCTTCTGTTCATAGTTCTTCCGCTGTGACACACTCTTCTCTGCGGATTTTTTTTTTCTTTTCTTTTCTTTTTTTTTTTGAATGAGACTGTGATGCGGTCACGTACGAGGCGTAGGTCGCTATTAGTGTGCGCTTCACACTCACTAACATTTACATCTGTCCTGTCTTCATTCACAAATATTTCGCACGCTACACAAGCACGCTACCTTACTTTTTAAAAAGAAACCACAAAAAGTAAATTAAATATATACTGTGGGAACGCGGAGTGGGAATTTTACCGAATGCAATCAGTTGCAATTTTAAGGAATTTCAAGGCAACGAAAACATCGTAGGTAATCATCTAAAAATAATCCAGGGAAAAGAGTAAAATGTAAAAAAAGAAAGAAAGAAAAAAGTTCAAAAACAATAACAAATATAAATATTTATTTATCTTGGTGGCTTTTTTATTCATAGAGTAGGCTAGTGTACTACTTGGTTGCACGCAGTAATACTGTAAAGTTTAGGTCGCTATTACATTTACATTTGAAATAAGACAGTTATAATACGATTAATTAAATAAAATGTTTTTAAGACTCTTTTTGAAGCCACAACAGTAATTATGTCTTGAGCACTGAATGTTCTCATTATTAAATGCATATATTTCTTTATTTATGGATTACTCTTACCGCCTCGGTGGATATATTTTATAGATACCTCACGATTCTGGTTGTTTTTAATACTATCTGTTTGTTTCTATCGAACATTTTTTATATATAAATGCCAGTCATATTACAGCCAATGAACATGACAGTAGTCGTTTCCAACATATAGTATAGAAAAATATTGAATATAGACTACAATATGTTGAAATTGAGAATATCGTTTCTATTGAACATGTTTGAGAATATGGGTTTATTATGACGACATTCTCCTCCGCAGACATGAAAACCAATCATGTTGAGGATCATTTGTGTCAAACCAATCAGCTGCCGAGAGAGATCGCTCACATAGCCAATCACCGCAGGCTCCGCGCTCCAGACAAACACGAGCCCGCGCACACAGCATCTCGCTTGTTTTCGATAATGCGCGTTCACAGAAACGACACGTGCCAAATCGCACGGCAGCGCGCAGCAGTCCTTATAGCATAACACGTGGTTCAGGTAAACAGCGCGAAGGCCCGGATGTTGGTGCTATTTTTGTCTTTTAACTCAGACAACAACGTCATCAGTCGTAATGTAAGTATTAGTTGAAACGATAAATATGATATATTGATTATTAGTAAATAAACCTGTTTGGCCAAATGTCAGTAGAGGTCTTGAGAACTGCCTCGGATGATGGCATTATGTGAAAACTACAATAAACAAACGGTCCTCTCAACCAAACTAACTCACGTTCTCCATCAGCGGGAGTTGTTTAGAAACCGCAGTCAATAATATGTATAATTGAAGGGAGGAGAATGAAAGTATTTGCTTGTCATAAATATAGTTAAACTCTGTCTCCATCTACTGTATCAACACTGCAATTGGTCCAAACGCTACAGGCATTTTCATAATTATAGAAATTGTCCAGTGGCTGTGGTAAAATTACAGCTCAAAAACTATAATAATAATAATCACGATCAAAAACGTCCATCCTGAATAAAAAATAGTGCTAAGCTAAAATAGATTGCATTATAATAATAACAACAACAACAACAATAATTATTATTATTAAGCACCAAGCAGAGACCTTTTCAATAGTGATTTTCAAACTAATGATAAAACCCCTAAAATTCTAGCTTTAGTACAATGACAACTAAAATAAGTTTTAAATGAATATATATATATATATATATATTTTTTTTTTTTTTTAATGAGAAAAATAGTAGTAAGACATTTCTCCCAAATTGTTTCCAAAATGTTATTTGCTTTTAGTTTTCATTGTACTAAAGAAAATTAATCCGTTTCTACAAAATATGAAAATATAAGACAATTTAACTTGTGACTACTTACCCCATATAGCATGACAACATGCAGTTGCTGAAAGTATTTTCAGTGAATATTTTTTACTGGCCAATTTAACACTTTTTTTTTTTTTTTTTTTTTAGTCAAATTTTTATAAACCTTTAAGAAAAAAAACAAACAATGAAACTAAAACGTAAAATGTGTGACAACAAGCCCCAATCCTTAATTGTAATTGCCTTCGGATAGCTGGATGTTCACATAAAGACCTTTGTCATCATGCATTAGTGTTAAATAAGAATACAGGCATTTATTCTGAATTATTATATAATAATGAATGTCACATTCTCACAGGAGAACATTTATAATGTAGTGTGCTTGTAGCTAGAATCAGCCACAGCGCGATTAACGGTTTCTCACGTAACTCTTAGTCTAGTTTATTTTTACTGAACGTCCAAGTAGTTCTCATCAAGCTGCAGACGCTGCCCCCGGTTATCATGGACGGCAGGCTCTCACAGAAACCAAATCAGGCTCACGCTCGTTTATTATTACATCACTGCACTGCACCTTTTCTTATTCACTCAATCAAGAGTGCAAAGAGGAGCACTTCTGTTGCTGTGCCAACCAAGACAACACAATGGACTCAGAACGTCACGTCGATCGCTGCCGTGCATCCAGACTGAACACAACTCAACTCCAGCTTACTTTACAGCTGATCTTAAACAGAAAGACATTTGTTCTGGTTAGCGAGGTGACATGTAACACTAGCACTAATATCAAAGGAGGAGACAGAAATATAATACAATTGGTTTTATTCTGCAGTTTCTAGGTTACATGACTTGGCAGATGCAGAGATCAATATCGGCAATGAACATTGGCCGTCTTTTTGAGCATTAAAAACAAGCCTTTGAGACATAATGCCACTGTTTTCAATAGATTCAAAAGATTTCAATACATTTTTGAAATATTTGTAATCACAAGTTTCCCCAGAGAGACCAAAACCTGGGGGTTTCAAAGCTCGTAAGTGAAAATCACAACAAAAAGTTTGCCATTGCTAACAAAAAGGAGATTAATACACAGAATTTTTTTTTTTTTTTACAAGATTAATAATAATAAATCACTAGACATTCATTTTTACAATAAAAACAGTTCTACACAAAACTTTCAAGAACTGAAGGCAAAATGCAACAGGATCAAACCAGGTAGGGCAGAAAGAAAAGGCTCATTTATTGTTCTTTACTTCCTCAAATGAATCACAAAAGCTGTGACAAATAGGACTTAAAATTACATAGAGAATTTTTTATTTTTTTTTGGTTTTCACTTTTTTTTAAATATATATATAAATTTATATATATATATATAATTTCAAGAGTATACCGCAAAAAAGTCACAACTGATCCCCAACAAAAAGCTGCACAATAAATGTAGTTATTCGTGACGCATAAAGGCACACAGAAACAGACAGGCTGCACACTGATTCGGCAGAAGCTATCTTACAGAGTTTCACAATTATGAATTTTTTTTTTTTTTTTTTATGTATTCATTATTTAAGAGAATCGCCCATTCTCTCCTTGATCAACCAACATCTGATACCACCACTAGGTGGCGCCTTGCCATATAAGTATAGGCAGAAATAATGTAGGGTTAGTAAACCAAAGAGGAAGCCAGAGTGTGGGAAAGAAACACTTGCTGAAGCCATGCACATATGCGCATATCAGTATCAATAACTTAATGTCTTCGACGTCCATTTTCGCAAACGTTCAAGTGCTGTATAATTTCACAAGAGTATGCATTATCGCACGTACAGTTCCTTTCATTTCGCCTGGGTCTCGACGCACCACGTTATTCATTCACCAGCAGACAGTATCTTACGGTTGAAATGGATTAATAAAAGTTGCATTTCCATGGCTAGAGGCTCCTAATTTCCACGTGGAATTAAACCTGACGTTCTGGTTGAGCTAGTTCATCTAAAAAGCTAATCTCGACTATTCATATTTTTTGTTTCTCCAAACACTGAAAGGAACCTGGATTTTGAAAGAAGTGCAACCGAAATGAACATGAAGCAAAATAAAGAGTTTTTTTCTTCTTTTTGAACTGATTACACTATATAGGAAATATGGGACCACAAAAGGTAGGATATAACAAAAACCTGAGAGTCCAATAGTGGAATCCCCAGCAATGTGGCACTTCCATTTTCTTTGTATAGAAAGCTTTTTAACAGTCATGCAAGGGCACAGTCTTATTGATACAAGGCGGCTGGGGGTTCAGGGAAAGCAAAAAAAGACAAAGAAATATACAAAACGGAAAGAATGAATACAGATGAGCAGGCACTGTACGTTTATAATAGACATTGATTCGAAATGTACCCATTGTTACTGAAAAACTCAGGATTGTCCCGTGACAGAAGTTTCTCTACACCCATCTAAATGATAAAGTCTAGTTCCTAGATGGACCTATGTGCATCTTTAGATAAAAACACCTGGATTTCAGGATATATGTAAACCTGCATGGCACTTGCCTTTTCTGTTAGGTCATTTGAGGGCTTAAGTCAAATTTTGGACACAAGTACACATTTTCTAAGGTGGCCTAACATCTTTAGAATGGTCTTTTCTTTGGTGCTTAAGCAAATGTAACAGATTTGTCTCTTTTCTAAGGTTTCTAGAAGTGATTAAGTGATTGAGAATCGATATACAAATAATAATTATTTATTATATTAATGTAATTACCGACAGGTTTGAAATAATTACAGGTCTTTAAATCACACACATATGTATATGCATGTATATTAGTTCATGTCACAATATGGGGGGGCGGTTAAAATAATCTGATAAATTAATTACAGGTTTTTAATCAATTTTAAGGGGTCAATAGTGCATACATATTTGCATTTATGAAAATACATTAAAGCCTTAAAAATGGCACCGTGGCAAATTTCACGCTCTGTGCACTTTGAGGAAATTGGCGATGCACAATGTGGTTAAATGCGAGTCCACTGCATATATAAATAAGAATAGAGGAGATCTGAGCCCTCGTTCTCTCCCTGTTTGACCTCTGTGGGACTTCAAAATGGCTTACAGACACTTTAGAAAAGCAGCTTGTTGGAAATATTACCAGGAGGCTAGAAAGAAGCACAACATCACAATCATAGACGGTTTTTACTGAAGTGTATCAGAGGACTGAGAGAAAAAGGGTTAATTGGAATCAGACACCTTGACGAGGTGTTGTCCACAAACACACGCGGGCAAACTTTCACACAGATGGGCAGGAAGAGAGAGTGTGAGTGTGAGAGAAGCTCTGCGCTTTCATTGTAATGAGACCGAAAGAGTGAAGCAGGTGAAGAGAGCAGGAGTGCATGTTCTCAGCTGGGGTCAGATGAACTTTGAGGGCTGCCTGTAATTTTGGAGTTCAGGAAGAGGAGGAGATAACAATGGTGATGATGGCGATGAAGACCAAAAGAGGACCACAGCGCACAGTGGAGTGGAGACAGAAGCATCAGCATGTTAGAATCCAGACCAACACCTACAGACAGAAGCAGGATTAGTTATGGTTGAAACAATTCAAATACAACTATATTCCAACCAGAGTGTGAATTTGAGGTTTGCAACGGGCCAAATTATTGTAAAAATTGGCTTTGGTGAGTAATTAAAGCACAATACCATTCATAGGTTTGGAGTCGGTAAGAAATTAACACTTATTAAATTGATCAGAAGGGACAGTAAAGACTTTAGATTTCTATTCATCAAAGAACACTGAATAAAAATGTATCACAATTTCCAAAAATATTACGAAGCACAACTGCTTTCAACATTGATAATCATATGAAACGTTTATTAGACTGATTTCTGAAGGATCATGTGACACTGAAGACTTAAGTATTGATGCTGGAAAATTTAGTGTTGCATCACAGGAATAAATTGCATTTGAAAATATATTAAATAGAAACCAGTCATTTTACAATGCAATATTTCACAATATTACCATTTTTTGGTGTTTTTAATTAAATAAATGCAGCCTTGCAACACTAGGTTGGATAAGATGCTACATGTGACAGTTATCTGTGCTGTCAGTCATTAATAAAGTATACATTTTGTATCATGACCCATCGTTTACAGACATTTATGGAACAAAATCGTCAACAATGCATCACACCAGCAGGTACCGAGTTCAATCTATCTACACTTCATTCATTATGGAAGTAGAATAAAACAGTCCTGCTACTAAAATTGCGGAAATAACCATTTCAAGACTCCAGTAGTTTCAGCTTTTTAATAATACTCATGTTCTTGGCACCGTTTCGTAATCAGGAAGTGTAAAAGGAACAACCACGGAACAGCTGCTCTTCCAGAGAATCATCCGGATTACACACAGGAAACACTGCATGTCTTTACACTACTGACAAACATTCATTTATGTATGTTCATCACATCAACACTACTGTTCAAAAGTTTGGGGTTAGTAAAAGTTGTGTTTGTTTAAGAAATGAATGCTTTTATTCCATAATGATGCATTAAACTGATAGTAATAAACATTTCTTGAGCAGCAAATGACAGAATAATTTCTGAAGAATTATGTGACAAGACTAGAGAGCTGTGAAACTATGAATCATTGTAAGAAATGAACAGAATGGAAATTCCTCTTGAAGAGCTCAAAATGACTGAATTCTTCACCGCTCACAGTTACATGGAAAATAGACTCATCTGTTTTTTTTCTTTGACCTATGTGATTGATTTTGTTGTTTATTTGATGCATGCATCTGGCTTCTGTCTGCAGTTTACCTGTGTGATAGGCTATGGTCTGTAGCCTGGTTGGAAACGTGCAGTTTCTGCAAAGATCAGCTCTTTCAAAGTCTCTTTGGGCAAGTCATCCAGCTCCATATCGAACTTAAACGGAGCCTCTGCAACAGGCTATAAATGGACAAATAAAGCATAGTTACTGTGAGATAAAATGCTTTACTCACAGTTCCTTTGCTTATACCAATACAACAACATTTATGGTGCTATAACCATTTATCAGTGTTGGTAGATGAAGTCCTACATTTATCAAGTACAGTTGTCAGTGTTGCCATTTGTGCAATAGCACCAGTGCTAAACTCCATGCAATTTGTAAACATCATCAAAATTGCTTTTGTGAAAGAAGGCAAAAAAAGGGAAAATGTGCTAATCAGACAAGACATGGTAGCATTAGAAATCTTACATTCACATGCTAAAACAACCCATTTCATTTTACCAGACGTTCTACAGACAGTCAAAGGTTATTGTGGCCATGTGGTTATTAAAGTGCACTTCATAGTGCTCATGTTTGAAACGCTCTCAACCTTTGACCACCATAAACTCTAAGATACGCAACAGCAGAGAATATGACGAAGCTAGTGTTCTTGACAGCAGAATATAAGAATGTATTTATTTTTTACTTTATTTAAATATTTAATGATGATGATTATTATTAAGCATGTAAATGTAAGATTATTATTATTGTTTGTCTTGTTGCTCTAATTGTTCTTATTGTGTAAAATAATAATAATAAATAATTATTATTGTTATTAATAATATTATTTTATACAATAAGAACAATTAGAGCAACAAGACAAACAATAATAATAATAATAAATTATTATTATTATTATTAAGCATGTAAATGGAAGATAACCATTACTATTATTAACAAAACACCACCAATAATAATAATAATAATAATAATAATAATAATAATAATAATAACAACAACAACAATAATAATTGCAATGTTTGTCTTGTTGCTCTTATTGTCTAATAGTGCATTGTTATCTTAGTGGAATATTTTTATTGAGACTATTATCAAAAGTAATCCTTATTAAATTTAAAAAAGAAAACTGGTAGTGAACTGACCTCATCTGTGGGGTCATAGTACTGTTCCAGGTACGGGTGAGCCAGCGCCTCCTCCACCTCAATCCTCTTATGAGGGTTAAAGGTCAACATCTTATCCAACAGGTCCAACGCTACAAGAAAACAGACAAATATATTCAAATATCACAACACTTCATTAAAAACAAACCTCTAGTGGATGCTGCTCTTTTTAATGGATGTTACCAAGTACAGTTCTACTAAGCTTTTAATTGTTATAATCCAAAATTGAAATATATATGTTGTTAAAATTAGTCAGAATGTGAGTGTTTAAGGTGGCTTGGTCTCAAGATATGAGGACTAGTTTTTTTGTGCGATGTGCGGGTGTAGAGATGACCTCTGACCTTTAGGGTCTGCATTAGGAAACAGGCGGTTCCAGGGAACTTTGCAGCGGAGAGGAAGTGACAGCAGGTAATTTCTCGCCTTAATGTTGATAATGCAGTTGAGATCCTCCTGAGAGGGGGAGCCCAAAATACCTACAGGACAGAGAAGAGAGACAAATAAATAGGATTAGATATTAAATTATGAAAATACAGACTAGGAGAACAAGAGAACAAAAGGAAAAGCAAAATGTGCTTTGTTCTGTTGCATCATTATTTCCTTTTTTTTTTTTAAATAATATTTAATATATATATATATATATATATATATATATATATATATATATATATATATATATATATAGTAGATTGATATATAAAGAAGTCACATATGCACACTTTATTTGCATTTATTTGATCAAAATACAATTTATCACAATATATGGTCACACTTTATTTTAAGGTCCAATTCTCGCTATTAAACCATTAACTATGACTTTTGCCTCCGTAAACTCCTAATTTGCGGTTTATTAATAGGTAGTAAGGTAGTTGTTAAGTTTAGGTATGTGATTAGGCAGGGCTCCAAACTGCGACTAAAACGGTCGCATTTGCGACCAAAAATATTAATTTGCGAGTGAAGTTTTTGCTGAGGTTGCCAATGGCGACTTGATTTTTTTTTCCTGATTGTTTTGCGATCACATAATTTATGTCCACGTATTAAACTGCGACGATGCGCATCAAAGTTTTAATGGAAAAAAAGTGTTTCAAACTCATCTCTACCGAAATGCCTACTAAACGCAGCTCAGTCGTGCAGCGCGAGAGATCAAAATGACGGAGACGTTCAAAGTGAAAGTGCAGAAAAGCAGTGTCTATTTCATGCACAACTTGAACAAACTTCAATAGGTAAAGCTGTCAGCTGTGTGGATATTGGCAATATCGTTAACAATTCTCGATTATAATCAGGGGTGCACATAAGTGGTACGCAGGTCCGCATGCGCGACCAAAATTAAAAATGCGCTGTGTAAATAAGTTCTGACAGCGCATTTGCGTATCGACATTTTTGACAGCTGTTAATGCACAATTACCATTTTAGATCGACAAACTGTACTGTATAAGATTTCTATCCAAACTGAAAGCATAATCTAGGCTACCCACTGCCGTTTTCAAAGCAAAACTGTGACATTTCATTAACTGACGCAATTCCATCAGCAGCGCTAAACCCGGAAGCGCATAATACTTACTTGCCGGCAACCCGCCAAAATAAAAGCTCGCTGATTTTACGTTTGAAAATGATGAAAATTAAAATTAAAATAATGATAATAAAAATATTAGCATTTTATTTTTAAGTTTACTATAAAATAATTTGTATGTAATACTCCCTTTAAAAAAATTAAATAAAATAGTAACACACTTGATTATTTAGTTTATTATTTTTAGTTAGTTATTTTATAAAAATAAAAAAACAGAACGAAATCAAGTGCAATAATATTATCACTATTATTAATTTTTTTTTAATAGTTATATTTTATGGGTCACACTACATGCCATAGTCCGTGAGAGGACCAAACCAAATCTCCAGGTTCTCATATGAGAACCAGGATGAAAAACTTATATGCACCCCTGATTATAATCATTACTAATACGGCTTCTTGTTATCAAGATCTTAGTCTATATGCTGAGTTCTGTAAATGCGTGAACTTCATATTAGCCTGTTTGCAGCGCACTTGCCGTCCAGTAATCACAATAAGCTTTGTGCTTTGTTACTTTTTAATAAACAAAGTATCAGCTTTAACATTCTGCCAAATTCATAACAAAATTCATAAAATAAATACGGTTTTGGCGCTCTTTAACGCTTTAATTCATAATAAAATGAATGCGAATTAATATCAAAAGGTAGGCTATTTTATAAGAGAGCCTACACTTATTGAAATGTCTCATTCTGTGTCAAACTGTGGAAATCTTGTAAAGCTTGTAACAATACTTAACCACTGGCCATCCATAAGCTCATCAGTCAGCTAGAAAAATAATTTGCTATATTTATTCGCTCTTGCTTATTAATATTTTTTACTTAACCTGTTGTCTACATGATAAAAAAAAATGCAAAACCGACTGGATGTGTGAGAGATTTGACAACATTTCTATAGGATGCATTGAGAAGGAGCCCAAACTAACACTGTAAAAAGCGATCATTTGACTTTTCTTTAAAAAAATTGAGGAAACCCAGGGCTCACAAAATCACGGGGCTATTGCGTTTTCCAGTTGGGCTACCAAAATGTGTCACTGCCCTGCCCAACGGGCTGACTTAAATACTGTGGGTCCTTAAAAACTCTCAATTTACTTGTATAAAATTTACGGCCATAAAAAGTTTTAAATATGTTAAATGGTATAAGAAATTAATTATAATTTCAAGAGGTCTTACAGTTGGGGATGGAAAGACAAGAACAGCTGGATTAAACTTCAAAAAGCAATGATGTCATTGATTAAATATGAGTTTGGTGTAGGGAATATTAACAAGTCCCGCCCATTTGGAGCTGGCTCCAACCTCCATTTATACCCATCTCGGAGAAACCGCTATATTTGCTCCTAAAGCACCAACTTAATACATAATTAAAAGAAATACATTAAGTGAACTTCACAATTCTGAGTTACACTGACAAATAACAGTTTGAAAATGTGTTGTTCACACTTTATTTTAAGTTGGACCAACTTAAATTTATTAAATTGCAATTACTTAAAAGTTCTTATGGTCCATGATATTGGTACAGATTCTGTGTAATAATTCTTTGTGACTGTATATTTCAAGTTGGAAAAGACGTTTAGTTCCCACTTTAAGTGAACCTTAGTTCCCAGGTCATCTACAAGATGGATTAAAATGCTGATAAAGTCAAGAAAAGAGTAGACAAACACGACTATATGATTGAAATGTCAAAATGTTAAAAAAACAAAAATAGTTTTTTCTTATAGGAGCCAATGGCTCCTTACTCGATTTTTTTGTCTGGAGCCCTGGATTAGGGATGTAGAACATGGTCAATGTGCGCTTTATAAGCATTAATAAATAATAATGTTAATAATAGGAGAGAATCGGTCCCTATACTAAAGTGTTACCCAATATATTAATATATTTTAAAATTAATATATTTAAAATGTATTCCTGTGATGTAAAGCTGAATTTTCAGCTTAAAGCTGAATTACTCAAGTCTTCAGCGTCATATAATCCTTCAGAAATCATTCTAATATGCTGATTTGCTGCACAGAAAACATCTCATGATCAATGTTGACAACAGTTGTGCTACTTAAAAGAGACATATTATGCCCCTTTTACAATATGCAACATAAGTTTCAGGTGTCCCCAGAATGCATCTGTGAAGTTTTAGCTCAAAATACCCCACAGATCTTTTATTATATCATTTTGAAAATGCCTGTTTTAAGTGGAAGCAGAAACACGCTGTATTAGAGCATGTTTCTTTAAATGCAAATGAGCTGCTGCTCCCCGCCCCCTTTTCCAGAATAGAGCTGTGCGATTACAGATCTTACCTGCTAAAAAAACATATGTTTTGGTTCTGATTATCATGAAATCATGCATTTTAATCCATATTAGTTGAAACTTCTTATATACGGTTTTCTAAGTGCACACGTACAGAAAGCGGCTGTCACAGGCATGTTGAGTACTAAACCAAGTTCTCATGGTTTAGACACGCTCGTTTTTACAGACGCTTGCAGAAAAAGGCTTACCAAAACAAAGTTACTGGGTTAATCTTTTTCATGTTTCCTTGGCTGGTAGATGCACTGGGGACCTGATTATAGCACTTAAAACCTGGAAAAGTCAGATTTTCAGGATATGTCACCTTTAATATTTTTATGGAAACAGTGATTTTTTTTTGCCATTTTGCTAGAAGGTTTTAGATCGAGACTCCAAATTTGTTGTGGATAATGTTTAGACTCTCGTCTACCTGTGTGCCAAACTTTTTACCATATTATTCTCGTCTTTTTACCATACCTTTCCGCTCATGTTTGCATTATTCAGTATTCAATTATTCAGTAGCTGTGACATATGCCAGTGTGAAGGAAAAACAGCCCATTTCATTTAAAATTACAAAACAACAATTGCCACAGTTGTAGAATACGGCACATTTAATAACCTAATAGAAAATGCCACTTTTTTTGGTTCTGTGGACACTGAATTGAATAAACGCTTCTTCAGAGAATGAGAGCGACGGTACAACAATAACCCAGTGCACCAGGCTAATGATGTGCACCCGCAATCTAAATGAGGAAATAAGTCGAGTTATCAACAGGGAAACATCTGCTCGCACAGGCCAGACGGGTTCAAAGACACACATGCTAATGGAGAAAGTGTTACTACAGAGATTGTCTCTTTAGGAGCCATCGCTATGAGATTGGTGGGAAAACACACACCTTCAAACATGCAGCAGCTTGGACAACGTTATCAGCTCGTTGCAGGGTCAAAATCAACAGCATCTCTGACAGGAAACACTGAGTTTTTAACTGATGCAACAGATGGAGAAAGGAAAAATAAAGAGAAGGGAAGAGACGACATCTGATGTGCTTCGGCTTGCAAGGGAAATGATGAATAAGCCTTTTTGGCGATAACAATCAAACGCTTATCTCAGTCTTACGATGCAAAACTGACCACAATGCATCGTGTTTCAGTCCAGAGATGGATGGTCTATGTGGAGCTTTTGAAGAGCGTTCAATGTACATCAATTATTCAGCTGACTTGAGTAAGCATGTTTTTCATTACAGATGGACTGATTTATGAAAACTGTACAAAAAAAAAAAAAAAAATCATGCTTCTTTATAAGAGGAGCTTGATGTCAGTGTAGACAATGCGGTGTTTAGTCTTTCTGATGTCCCATGTGATTCAAGTATTCACCTCAACATCAACAATCAACATGAAAAAGTTGAGATCTATCAGAATTTAGTCTCAGATGTCACGCCCACGGAAAGTTGGCTAAACATCTGATGCATATGGCACACTTATCTGGAAACACTTCAGGAGTTTCAAAGTCATCGTTGGATTGGTTGAATTATACAGGATTTCCGGGAGACGTGTGTGTCACGTTCTTTAATGTTCCGCCTGGAAACAATGATGCCGTGACGCCAAACCCCCTCACGAAAGAAGAAAGCTGTCGTGTTTACAAATGTGTCGACAAACGCTTATCAGGATCAAATAAATGCTGGATTTTCAAAAGTAGGTTTAATATTTAAAGTTCGTGGCATAGAATCTTTAAAATACACCCGATAGTTTTACACACTGGTCTGTTATTGTGGAAACATTTTCACGCCCCGAAACGTGACGCTGAACGAAACGAACTGTGATTGGTTGTTTGACATGTCAGTCAAACAGCCTCATGGGCGGGCCTTGGCCAATGAAAGCTACCATAGATTCCAGACCTTCAGCAGTCAGCCCCTTTTTTTTTTTTTTTGGCTATTTTGGGGATTGGAGGAAAAATGTAATAGGGATTTTTCTGATAAATGTTTTTAAAATAGCTCCAAGTTTGCCATGCTTGTTTGTAGGGCTGCAAAGTTTATTATTATATATCAATATGAATAAAAATAAAATTTAAAAAAAAAGTATCATTTAATTTTTTACAATTATTTATTAAATATAAATTAAGAAAAAAATAATAATAGTAATAACTATTTTAAAGTACAACTGTAAAATTACAAAACTAATATTGCTTCATTTTCAAATGTTAAACCATCAAGCTTTTATTTTGCTGAAAATGCAGGAAGCTTAAAGTATCTCCCTTGTTAGCAACAGGTTTATAAATGCTTCACATTACAAATCTGGTGAAATGCAGCAATGCACGAAGTGTGTACAGAGCAATGGTTACGTGAACCGAGCTGCTCTGTGGCTCTAAAAACAGTTATCGTGATCTTCTGTTGCTATTACTGGGCTGAAAAGATGATGTTGTTGTTGTTTTCTTTTTGTGCAACTACAAGCTTTCCGAAACACTGTAATCTGTTAGTATTCCTGTTCATCTCAATTCATCTCTCACTATGCGTCCTGAAATCTAGAGTCTTTCTTTATACAAACCACTAGGGCTGGGCGATAAATCGATTTTATCGATTAACTCGAATGTGTAGTTCACGTCGATTTGTTTGAATGAAAATCGGTTCTCTCTTTAACATCCGCCGACGCTCCCGTAGTCCCGAAAGTGCTCAGCCCTCCCGACGCGCGTTTGCCATATTAGAGTTTAGGTAGGGTTTCGTGATCCTCCCGCAATCCGCCGCATCCCAACGTGTTCGGAAAGATGACGTGTACTGCGGAATGCGGATCCCTTAAAGCGGTGTTGTGCGGCTCACGAGACTCATGCAGCTCGCCTCGCATGGCAGTAAATAATACGATGACATGAGCAATACAGAGATTTCATAAAAACATTTAAAAAAAAAACAAGCAGGGCTATAACATAACCCATAAAGAAACTCACACCGTGTCTACACCGGTCGTGAGCGTCGCGGTGCGATCAGGGCTTATGATTTCCGCGATGCGGAAAACGCGGACGGAATCACGGAATCTAGTTATAAAAACAGAATGTACTGTATAACGCGGAATGTCATTGAATTTGTCAAAGTTTGAATGAATAAATCAAAAGTAGGTCATTACACTTAAATGAAATCGCGATATGAACTAGTATCTGTAAATGTTAAGCTGCAAAAATACCATTTAAATATGAATCCTGCGTGTCTCCTTATGAATGAATACACAGACGCGCAGTTTCGTTTGCTACACATACTGAAGCGCGCAGTGTTTTCAGCGTCTGCTGTCTCGCCAAATGAGGTCATAAATACATGAACAACAGTCAGTGTCTGCTCTATTACAAATAATTATTATTTTTTTAAAACACCCAAAACAGCGGGATTACAAGATGGATATAGACTAGAAAGATATTTAAACTTGCTCTACCCTTACGTCCATGACATTGACTCACTGCGGAGAATAAATACAAGGGAGGAAAATGTATATTTCTTCTCTCCTTACTCTGTTTATGTGGTAAGTGACATTTTATGTACTGTAATGTAACTGTAACAGGCAACCGTTAGCAATCGTTATTCGTTTTCCGTGCCTTTCTGAATACGGATTCAGGCTTCGGGCACACCCCCTAACCCCCACGATGTCATCGTCCATCCTTTATCAGAACTACCTCCTATCTACTGAATAGCAAGATGTTAAACTTGTGTTTAAGGAAAACTTATCAAAAAGGGTCACATCATTTTATGTTTTGTGTTACGTTTTATGTTATATGTTATGTTATGTTATGTTACATTTTCACTGTTTACAATGGCAGGGCCTGCCATCTTGTCTCTTTGGCTTGTTGTTTCTGATTGCACTTTAACCCCAAGGGGGAAATCCAGATCAAATCCCAGAAGGGAAAAATCAAAACAAAATAAAGTTAAAACTTGTTTTGAACAATTTCTTTCTCATCTGCAGATTGATTTTAAGTAGGGGAGAAAAAAAAAAAATCGATTTAAATCGTAAATCGTATTTTTTGTGAAAAAATCGGGGATTTTGTTTTTAGGCCATATCGCCCAGCCCTACAAACCACTGAGGTTTTTCACCTGAGCTGTAAATGTCATATGACTAATCACACTATGCTTACAGGAAATGACATCATGACAAGGATGTCTGGCTGTTGGCACCACAAGAACATAAACCCAAACCCTTCACTAGTGGCTGTAAGCTGTCGTCAAAGGCTGCAGGCAAGGATATATATATAAAGTCCACAGGGTTGTTTACCTAAGATGTGGTTAAGCTGGTCCAGATAGTGTTTCCCAGGGAAGATGGGTCTATTCGAAAGCATCTCAGCCAGAATACAACCGACCGACCATATATCAATGGACTTAGTGTAACCCTGTGAGAGAAAGAGGCACATACATGAAGAGATTGTCTGTATAGCTATCAACATTTATGCAAAAAAAATGTTTTTGTCATGAATTTCTTTGGTATTGGAATTTTCTGGGTGATGGCAAACAAATTAATAAAATTACTAACTGGAAGTAAATTAAAACTGAGCTAAAAACCTGAAATGGCCAATAACAAACTGCTGACTGAAGGTCACATAGAGCAACCAAACACACACTCGAGACAATTACGAAATAACTCATTTATTATTTAGTTTGAATGATCAGGCCAACAAACTTTGAAAGATCAGGCAGGACTGATTCCTCACCTTAGAATTGAGCATAATCTCTGGTGCGCGGTACCAACGTGTGGCTACATACTCCGTCAGGAAGCCAGTGTGGTCATGGTCTGGATCAGCCACACGGGCGAGCCCAAAATCACAGATCTGCGGGGGGAAAAAATTAAAATAAAAACAGAAGTTATAGAGATTGAGTATCCAGCAGTGTCCAAGATGAGTCTGCCATTACTTTGTTTTGAAGGGGTCATCGGATGCCCATTTTCCACAAGTTGATATGATTCTTTAGGGTCTTAATGAGAAGTAAGTAAGTTTAGTTAAAACTTCTCAGTAGTGTAAAAAACACCTTTTTTACCCTGTCAAAAACAGCTCTTTTCAGAGCGAGCCGTTTTGTAGCATTTTCCTTTAAAATGTTAATGAGCTCTGCTGACTCCACCCCTCTCTTCCGAGCCGCTCTCTGAGAGACTGTTGACTTTAGCCGCATTCATCGTGAAACTTGCTAATTAGCACATTATAAGGAAAGGCGATTTACAAAGATTCTTTAAAAAATATACTAACTTCTGGAGGTGAAGCAGGATCACGAATGAAAAAAAAAAAAACACTTAATCCACTGCGTCTTCAGACGGCTCAGATGTCGAGAGTAAATTACAACTGCTAGGTTCATTATTACATCCAACAACAAAACACCTCAATCACTTAATCGGAGATATTCTTGTCTACATCCGCTCCCACGGTGAAACAATTGATGACAGCTCACTCAGGGCGAGTCTGAGGTAAGACACCAGTGCAGTCTGTGCTGAAACGCTGCTGTCAATCAAACAATCGTGGGAGGGGCCTGTCAGTGTGACGTCACACAGACAGGCATCTGAGATAGGCTCAATTTGAGAAAGAGCAAATAATTTAACGAGATTAAAAAAAAAACAAACCACTGGGTTGATTTTTATCATTATAGGGTGGTTGTGTACACACACTGCCAACACACATTTCAGTTCAAACAACTTGTAAAAGTGCATGTAGCATCCAATGACCCCTTTAATAAACATGGTATGGTGTGGTTGCAATGGAGTTAAAAGGTGAAGGTTATAAAAATACAAGGACTATGTCTACAACAGCAGAACAGTTTCAAAATTTGAAAAATTTGAAAAATTAAAAATGATTTAAAAAAAAAAAAAATTTATAAACAAAATCCTAAGTAAAAATACAAGTATTTTATTAAATATTTAAATGCATAAAAACGTATACATAAATGCTTACACAAATGCATATTTAATTTTAATTAATTAATTTTATTTAAAACTATGTACATCAGTTCAACGTTTAAAAAAATATATATATCATTATAGTTAACCTAAACTAAAACCATTAAAAAAAACAAAAAAAAAACAATTCTGTTACTTGAAATAAATGTTAACTCAAATAAAATATTTTTAAAAATTCAGCTAGTTTCCAAGGCATTAGTTCTCATTTAGTTTAAGTTGATGTACTTAAATAACTAAAATGAACTATAGGTTATTTATCCTTATAGTAGTTATTTTGTGGCATTGTGTGTGTTGTTTTTAAGTAAATTAAAATAAAGAGATTTAAAAAAAAAAAAAGAAAAAAGAACACTACAGACATTTAAAAACAATAAAAACTAATAAAAATGACAAAAACAATATATTTAAAATTGCACTTTTATTCTCTGCGCTCCATTTGGCTGACTCGCTAAAACTTTTGTAAAATGGAATAAGTTTATATTTGTGAAACTTACAGAAAATACATTAGTAAAATGGAAGTTATGTGCTTTGTTGTAAAACCGACAGGTGCAGCATTCTGAAAACATTGTTTTTCAATTCCATTTGGTGACCTTAAATGAGTTTAAAATGGCATGACGCAGTATACTTCACCTTGAGGTCGCAAGTAGTGTTTAGCAACAAGTTAGATGGCTTCAGGTCTCGGTGGAGAACGTTTGCTGAGTGGATGTACTTCAGGCCGCGCAAGATCTGGTACAGGAAGTAACAGATGTGGTCATTGCTCAAGTGCTGTGTCTTCAACAGCTTGTACAAGTCCGTCTCCATCAGATCCTGTACAATATAGCTATAGTTCGTCAACGTCAAGGTCAAACACAAAGCATGGGGGGTTAAGAAAACAGAAATCATGTAAGAACTGACAAAAGCTTGTTGAAGTTCATGCTACCTTCAAACACTCAGAATGTGTAGCCATACTTTTATTCAGCAAGGATGCATTAAATTGATCAAAATTGACCATTAAGATATTATCTTACAAAAGATTATTTCAAATAAATGCTGTTCTTTTGAACTTCCTATTATTCAAATAATAATAGATAAACCTTAAAAAAAAAAAAAAAAAAAAAAAAAGTAAAAATAAATTAATTAGGAACTTATCAATATCGATAAGACATTTTTCTTGAGCCCCAAATCAGCATATTAGAATGATTTCTGAAGGACCATGTGACACTAAAGACTGGAATATTTCACAGTATTACTGTTTTTATTGTATTTTCAATGACCCCCAAATATTGAACAGCAGTGTATGCGCTAAAAGTTGACCTTTTTAAGTATGATTTATTGCTCAAAAGCACAAAATTGTAAATGGAATATCTATGGAACTAAATTAGTTTTGTGGAATCAGAATTAATAATCAAATGGTTCACAAGTGCTATGCCTACTAGTGATCCGAAGTAGTAAATCTTTGTTTTGTTAGGTTGTGGCAAAAAAATAAATAAAAAGTACACGCTCTTTGCCATGTTCTGCATTAACTTCAGTAGAACAAAAACTGTGGCCTTTTAAGATCTTATGTTTCTACTCCCTTTAACCGCAGCGCTGGCATGATGCTAAACACATTAGAGCAACACAGCGATTAGATCATACAAAACTACTCTCACTATCCACACGCCTACTGACTATTGATTTCAGACCTAAAATTTACTCTTTACTAGAGATTTTTGCATTGTCTCAGCCTACACAGTTGGAAGAGAGCATTGTTTGTGCCAGAGGCCGCATTTTCAGCCTGAACATGAATATTTAGACAGCTGAACTGGAAAAATTGAATGAATTTGAATTTAAATACGTCTTAATATTCAGTTTGTCTCCCTTTTTGCTTTAATGATGGCAGGACACAAACTGACATGCATAAAACCTGACCATGTTCTCCAGCATGAAAAAAAAAACGTATTTTGCTTCATTGGAAGAACATCTGACTGTCTAGTACATCTCTGGATCTCACTCTATTCTATTCCTATCCTATCATCTATAGCACAACTGCACATAAAATATATTTTATTTTTCCTATTTATATTGACATACGTGCATATTTTCATTCTCATCCTATTTTTTTATTGTCTGTGTGTTGTTGTCTCTGTGTACTGGAAGCTTGTGACACTAAAACAAATTCCTTGTATGCGTTAGCTTACTTGGCAAGAAAGCTCTTTCTGATTCTGTCTGTGTATAAAGGAGCCATGATCAATGTCTCTAATGTACCTAAGTACCTAAAACATACTACAGAATTACAAATATGTCTTAAGTCTTAACTTCCCTGTTTTTCAAATTCCTAAATTTATTTCCAGGCTGAAATACAAATTTAAAAAAATGGATACACGTCTTTCATCTGGTCGATGGTGGGGGTGCGGATGATGTCGTTGATGCCAATGATGTTCTCGTGCTTGAAGCGGAGCAGGATTTTAATCTCACGGAGTGTGCGCTGACAGTACGTCTGGTGCTCAAACGGACTGATTTTCTTTATCGCCACACGCACTTTATTATCACGATCATACGCCGAGCTGAAACAAAGAGACAGCAAAAAACATCATCAGATCAAACAGCTTTTCATTTTTCTGGGTTACAAAAAACAGTGTCACGTAGCTTTGTCATTATTATTCATTATTCAAAATATAAAAGAAAACCACACAAATGATATCAAATGTACACCAATTGACAAAGATATGAAGTACACAAAATAAGAAGTTTTATGCAATGTGAATGCAGATGGCACTTTTCTGTGCACATTTAGAAAAGCTGCTTTAAAACACTTCTCGCATAGAAATATATAATATGGAAAGACTGACATTCAAGCTGAGATTACAAGGAGAGACTTTTGAAAGGCACTGGTGAAAATGGACTATAATTGTATTTAAGTGTATAAGTCAAAACAGAGGGAAGAGCAAGATATATGCTTGTGAATGAGGGGAATAGGTATATACACCTATGTAAGCATATACAAATGTGTTTTCATTAGTGCTGTCAAAATTAGTGCATTGACGTATGCGTATTTAACGCAGTTAACACAGGGTTGGCCACCCTATTTACAACTGTCTCTTTTTTCTGGACAAGAATTGCATTTATTTAGACAAAGTCTTTACGACCACATCAGAGACTTTTCAGACACGTACTCCAACTTAGTCTCAGCGCTAATCAAACGAGCGCAGAAACGTACAGGTGACGACGAGCTTCAGCAGAATAACAGTGAACTGTGGCCAGATGAGATGTCAGGCTACATGTCAGTAAAAATGAATTCTCCTGTCCTGTCAGCCGTTATCCTGCGCTCAGTGCATGCTCTTTAATTGTATACGCAAATATGCCAGTGCATGCTGTAGCCTGTATATTAAAGCGCGAGTGAAACTACGAGCATGCGTGTCAGATCTGGGTTACGTTCAGCAGTGGTAGCTCTTAAAGTAATAGCAGCCAAATAACCAGCTGCTGTGATGTCTGTTAATCAAAGAACAAAAGAAAACAAGAGGAAATCAATAACTTTTGTAGCTTAAAGGATTCATCTATATTTCATTTAGAATTTAGTGTTTGATAACTTTATGGTAAGGCTAAATATTAGGAAATAATAATTTCATAGAGACATCAGTGATACTCGCATTCAGTCAAAAACGATGCCATTAAACAAAGGTTAAAAATATACTCTGTTGTTTCCACATTAAATTTCAAGATTGAATGTGAAATTGTTTCAGTATAAAAGTATAACGTGGGAAAAGGGTGGTGGTGGCAATTATGCTGAAGGACTGATAACGATAAGAAAAAAAAAAAAAATGTATTAATAGTTTCACTTGGTTTAGTTTTATCAGATTTTATATATATAACAGTTGGGGACGGAAAGACAAGAGTCGCGATACGGCAGGATTAAACTTCAAAAGGCAATGATGTCATTGAATAAATAATGAGCTCTGCACGTTTCAAGTCAAAAAGCGGCGCGGATGTCTTGATGTGAATGTATCTGAAGGTAACCGACTGTCCTCAGAAACGTGTCGTTGGCATTTTAATTTCATTTAACCTATAATTCCTGATAAAGCAGAGTTTATGAGCGCAGAGCTGCTTTGTGTACAGCGTTTCCGGGGAAACCGCAGCTCCTACAGCGCCACCTCGTGGCAGAGAGTGAATCTGCATTTCCAATAAGCCTTTCTTGCTGTTTATGGTCAGATCAATGCAAATATCAACTCATGTTTTTACGCAGCAAACACATAAGAGTTGTAAATGAGAAAGAAGTTGATGTGCCTTCTAAAAATCTAAACAATTAAGACCGTAATATTTATATGTTTTAAATTAACTATTTATGTGCTTGATTGATCTCTTTTCATAAAAACGGTCTACAGCCTGAAACGGTCTATAGCCTGGTGCAGGTCTACAATTTTGTTTCTGGTGTCCTTTGACAGCTCTTTGGTCTTGGCCATGGTGAAGTTTGGAGTTGGACTGTTTGAGGTTGTGGACAGGTGTCTTTTATACAAACAGATTCATTAATACAGGTAACGAGTGGAGGACAGAGGAGCCTCTTAAAGAAGAAGTTACAGGTCTGTGAGAGCCAGAAATCTTGCTTGTTTGTAGGTGACCAAATACTTATTTTACAGAGGAATTTACCAATTAATTCTTTAAAAAAAATTTTTCTCATTTTGTCTCTCATAGTTGAGGTATACCTATGATGAAAATTACAGGCCTCTCTCATCTTTTTAAGTGGGAGAACTTGCACAATTGGTGGCTGACTAAATACTTTTTTGCCCCACTGTGTGTCTGTGTGTATATGTATATATATATAAAATTGTTAAGACCATTTGCAAGGCAGTTTTAAAGTGACCTTCGTATTAAAGAGGAAAATTTCTCATGCATACACGCACTTCTAACCTTTTGCTTAGACGTTTCTAAAGCTTATCTGTCCCACACTTCTTCACACGAGGTCCATGAATGCAAAGAACTTGACAGATACAATCTCATCTGACCGTAACCATGAGCTGAACTCTCTGCACTGCTGACACACTGTTAATGCCAAATCTGTGTCAGGTGCACCAATAATGCAGCATCTGCACCATTTTTCTTGCACGGCAGAAACACTGTCATCAAGCAGGTCACAATTTATGACAAGTTTCTTTGTTGAGGCCAAATTTCAATTCGTGCAATTTGACAAGTACGAAGTTCACGGATCAAGCATCTGGCTGGCACCTTGCACAAAACACTCTAAAGGGACCATAAAGAGGTGAAGAAAGACCATGAAAGTGAGAGGAAAGAGAAAAGCAGAGATGGAGGGACACAGCAACAGCAGGAAAAAAGGGAAAAGGAGAGAGAGAGAGAGACATGGTTTCCACGGAGACGGACAGGCGAGACTTTGCGGTTAGGAGTTATGCAACAGGCTGTTGCCATGGTAATGTGAAGGAGGGGGGCGGAGACAGGCTGAACGTTGGTAGTGAATTTACACAATGCTCTGACAATGCCAGATACCCTCAGTGCGAAAGAGGGAGGAAAAAGACGCTCCAATGGCATACCGTCATGTCACCAAATAATAAAGATGTCTATAAATAAAGCTGGGGCTGCATGAAAACCGAAGGGAATGAATGCTGCATGTGAACATCCTGAAGACTGAAAATCAGCACAGTAACAAGCACGCATGTAAAACACCAAAAAAAACTCCCTACTTTAGTGTTGCTTGCGTGTAAACCCTCAGCGTGGCATCAGCAAAGTGTAGCTGAAAGTCTATGTGAAACAATCGAATAATAGGGCAAAGGAAACCACTCAAACAAGGCTTCTGCACAGCCATTTAAACTTATGAAGACCATGATTTGGGTAAAGCTCATGAATCCAGTCAAGAACATGTTTAGGTTCAAAACTAATTAAAATAAATAAAAATAATAAATAAATTTATAAAACAAGATGAAAAAACAAAAAATAAATGAGTTGACCACTAGACTTTAAAAACTTTTTGCATCATGACTTAATTAGGAAAATTTCTTCACTCCAAACATTTTTTTTAATTTAAAAGTTTATATTTTATTGAAATAAAATGTGCAAACGATAAGTATTCATCATTTATTTTTTTCTTGTAGAAGTATGAGCGAGATTATTTGCATTACACTAATAAGTCCTGGGTCAGAACGTGCTTAAAAACAAAACAATAATAAATCATTAAAATAATATGCAGACCATTAATATTACTTGCATTGTGACATTTCATGACTATTAAGTACATTTCTTCGCTTCAAATTCTCATTAGTATAACAGGTCAGGAAGTTTTTTTATGCATATTTATAAAAATTAAATTAGTGCATATTTAAAAGGCAGTAAAACAAATCTTAAAATGTATAAATAGTACATAATGTTTTTTTATTTTTTTTAATTTAAGAGTAATGACATGGACATTATTTGCATTAAAGTAATGAGAACTGATGCAAACCGAACAAATAATTAACATCAATAAAAATAAACTATTTAATAATTAAATAAATATGTAGACCATTAAAATAATTTACATTATGATAATTTCATGACTATTTTGCACATTTCTTCACCTGAATTTCTCTTTACCATAACAGGTCCAGAAGTTATTTTTGACCGTATTTTATTAAAATCATCATGAATTAAAAGGCAAATATTAAAATGCATAAATACCTCACAACACAGTCATGTTACAGTAACGAGAAAGAGATAACTTGCATTACGCATCTGCACCACTTTCTCTTGCACAGCAACATGGTCATCAGGCAGTACAACACATTTTTGTCATGCTACAGTAATGAAATTTAGATAATTTGCATTGCGTTCATGAAAAATGGAAATGTATTTAATTGTCATAAGAATAACGTCACAATGCAAAAAAATAAAAATAAAATCTTTTATTTGATTTTGGGGTGAATCACAACCCAGGAATGTTCTTGGTTTTGTAAGATTCACCCATTTAGATGTGTTATGCAATATGGCATTATATGTGTTTGACATGTCTATTTGTGCATTCACAAGATCCCTATTAGCAGGCTTCTCATGCTTAAAGAAAACAGAGATGCTTCTATTTCAGTGCACCTTCTGAGGGTGAAGGCACTTCTAAGACTCGTGGAAATGGGGCCGGGACGCCACAAGGTTGGATAATCCTTTCCTTTCTGTTCCTAACCCAGAACGCCCGCACATTTACAGCTGTGCCAGTAAGAAGCTTTTCACATTCTTAAGGAACATTAACTAGGCTGAATGGTTTCACCATTCTGAACAAGTGGATCAAAGAGGCCTTACTTCACAAAACTAGCTGTTTAGAAATGTGAGGAGTGCAAAAGTCATCAACACGACACTAGGGTTGCCAAAGTGTTAATAAGCCATTGCTAAGGGATTGCTATGAATTGTAACGACTGTAAAACAGTGCTTTTCCACCCCCATATGGGCATGTTCTTGATGTGCCATGCAAAAACTACCAACCATGCAAATAAAAATAATCCAGCACTCTGGCTTTCCTCTGCTTTCCTTCTGTCCCTCCGGTTGCTGCTCCTTCTGACACTCCTCCCAGTCAGGCTGGTTCGCATGACGGCGGATTGACGTCCTTGGCAGAAGGGTTGCTATGGAGACTGGCACCGTGGCAGAGTTTGGCATGGAGGCACGGCCCAGGCAGTATAGCCACACACAGTCTGTGCTCAAACAGCGTGCATGCGTGCGCGCATGTGTGTGTGTGTGTGTGTGTGTGTGTGTAAGCGCAGGCATGTGTGAGCATGTACATGTTTTGACTAATATATTTGTATGTGCATTTGTGCACACACAAGTTCTTGAGGATGCATAAAAGACAGTGTAATTATCTGACTAGATCCCTCACTGCATGTACGTCTATCAAAACCTGGAACAAAGCAGGGTAGGCTTCAAGATTTCCCATAACGCATTAAAAATGCCTTGTATTGACATGTTCATTACTTATTTCTCTGGTAACCACAGACAATAATATAAAACATTGGCGATATCAGGGAATATTTTGCACATCTGAACGGGGGAACATAGCTTTTATAATTTCTACTGATTTCATGACAATATAGAGGATAATGCAAGCGAGCAGAATCATCTGGTATGAGAGTAAATAACCTATAGATTTTTTGCCATAATGTAGTTGACGTACCGACATGCCAGGGTTAATATAGTTAACTAAAACCAAAAAAAATATTGTTACTAAATATTCTTTAACCAAAAGAATTTTTTTTTTTTTTTGTTAGTTAGTTGCCAAGGCAACATTTCTCAATTTAATTTAGGTTAACTTTGCACTAAAGATTATGCACTAAAATATCTAAAACTTAAATAAAACAAACTATATGGAAATTGAAAAAAAGAAAAAAGGGGGAAAATATACAACAAAAATTACTAAAACTTTAAAATTAAAACAAAAAAATATAAAAATTAAAAACTAGTTTGAACTAGTTGAACAAATTGAACACTATAATTGTATCTCAATAATAAAATATCACTGCCACAAGCTATCAATGGGCAAAACTGATTAATATTATAAACAGGTAACAACAACAACAAAGTACAGCAAAAATACAGTTAAGGTTAAGACAAGAAAGCACATAATATAATATAATATATAATATATGACAATTATAATGATGGCAGATCACGAATCAATCAAGTGCTCCTGAAATCCAATATTATAAAAAGCCTATAAAATTCTTAGCTATGAAAATCAGAAACGTATTCTCACAGGAAATTCGACCAGCACAAACAGACTCCATTTACTAAACTCAAGCTCAAGTGGACTAACAGTCATTATCGTAATTATTAATGCAATTTGAACAATAATGAAGAGGTGCTATTTGCAACGAGGGCACACAAGATCTCAATTTACTCCAGCTATAGATACATGTATCTGAATGAGTGAGTCAACCTGCTAAAGCAAACAACCATAGAGAGATAAGCCTTTACACCAGACCCGTGTGACGCATTTAATGGTCGCACTACAGGAAACTCTTACCCTCAAACAATGTAGGAAAATTTGTATAATTACCTAATAAGCAGAAGAACTGGGGTTATATTACTAAAAGCATAATATAACTATCAGTAACATTTTGGAACAGCACAAAAGTTCAATTACGCACGTTCAACATTTATGGTTTTAAAATTGCGGCATTAGCACCACAGACAATAACATAAAACACTAGATATATCAGTGAATAATCTGCACATCCGAATGGGGCACTCCTTGCTTTTACAATTCGTATGGGGTTTATGGTGAACGTCACCTGACCAAACCGGAAAAAGAAAGAACCCATCGCACCTGCTTGTCTGAGAAAGTGTATGAACAGCAGTATGAACTACAGACTTTTATGGTAATCAGTTAACCTAGCTAGTTGTTTTTATTTGACGTTTTATTCTACTTTATTATCAGAATGTTACTGAAAAGAAGAAAAGAAACTTTTAGATATCAATATGCACATGTGATACAGAGTGACCCCCATTGATTTCAAGATGATCTAGTTTCTAATCGCAAATGTGTTTTTCAAAACAGACATTTAACAAATCAGAAATGTGAACTAAATTTTCTTGAGCAGCAAATGAACACATCAGAAAGATTTCTGAAGGATCATGTGACAGTGAAGACTGGAACAATGGCTATGTTTAAGAGATAATTGATAACGCATTAATCACAGAAAGGTTTTCACTTATTAACTACATTAGTTAAACTGAACTAACAGCGAACAATACTTCGATCTACAGCATTTATTAATCTTAGTTAATGGTAGTGTTAACATTTACTAATACATTTTTTGAAAAATTTAAATTTGAAATGTTAAAGGAATAGTTCACCCAAAAATGAAAATGAAAATGTACTCACCCTCAGGCCATCCAAGATGTAGATGAGTTCGTTTCTTCATTGGAAGAGATTTGGAGAAATGTAGCATAGATCAAGCACTGTTTACAAGTGAAAACAGTTCAAAACATTTCTATTGTGCAGGACTTTTTCACTGGAGGAAGTGTTATTATGGACCAGAAGCTATGTGTAAAGTTAAAATGCCTCAATGATGAATTTATTTCTGGAGTGGTGTGGATTACTTGTAGATTGCGATGTTTTTATCAGCTGTTTGGACTCTCATTCTGATGGCACCCATTCACTGCAGAGGATCCATTGGTGAACAAGTGCTAATGATATAATGCTAAATTTCTCCAAATCAGTTCTGACAAACTCCATCTTGAATGGCCTGAGGGTGAGTAAATATTTTTGGTGAACTATTCCTTTAATGCACTGTGACATAACATGAACAACCAATCAGTAATTCTGTGTTTATTAACTAACATTAACAAAGACATGCTGTACAATAATATATTGCTCATTTTTAGTTCATGTTAGCTAATGCATGAACTGAACTAATGTCATCAAATGAGACCTTACTGTAAAGTGTTACCAGTTAATTACCAGATGTGAAAAGAACAAATGGCATTTTTGATAGTCTAAAGTAGGAGAATTCCAAAGAAAATATTCAAAGCACTTACTCTGACAGCGCTACCACAAAATTCTAAATCAAGCAATTTCACAAATTAAATTAAAACAGAAGCCTCCCAATTAGCAGATGGATGCTTTTATGACATTAGTGAAAGCAGTCTGTAGAAAACTAAGAAAAAAAAGAAAAGAAAAAAAAAAAAAAGTGAATTGAAATTGAAGCTAGAGCATTATGTCCTGTACCTAACAGAAGATAATGCTTGGAAATGAAAATGTTTTAATAATCCAAAGTAGCTATTAAAACGGTTTCATGCACTTACTGACAAAAATCCAAATAAAACAGCGGATATAATTAGCAACAGTTCAGCTACAAACAAACATATGCATGCTAAGTTAAGTAATTAAGAGACAAATTCACTTTTAATTGAGCATTAAGACCACAGCACTGAGACAAACTTTATGGAGTACAGAGGCAGGGTCATGCACTCCAGAGTGAACACTAAGAGGAACTGTAACTGGTAGTCAGTCCTGCAGCACTCCTCCTCATGGTTTAGAGACGCTGCCCACAGAGCCACTTCTGCAACAACACACCACATCAGTGTTGCGAAACTTTTAAGAATTAAACCGGCAAGTAATAACACATTGTAGTCAAAGTCAAAGGAACACACACGATCTCTGTAGATTTTAGAATCATTGATGCATGAATCAAGTTACGTCCAAAACAAATTTGGAAGACCAACTGCTCACAAATATTATGAATCAACTGAACACCAACGAATAAATGCATCTGATCAGGGTCAGGTGAGCTGAAAAGCAATTTAAAAAGACATTCGTGTTTGTAAAGTTACAGTGACTTATTTCTCTGGTAACCGCAGACAAGACAAGAGCATAAAAGATATCTGATATGGATTTCAGAGTGATCCAGGCGTTGAATGCAAATATTTCTTGTCAAAACAGACATTCAACAAATCCTAAACTTGAACCTAAGGCAAAAACAAACTGCAATAACTGTGTATGAAATATGATTGTTTTTTTGTTTTTTTAAATAATTGCTTTAAATTTCTAATATGGATTTGGTGATGCTTTGAGACGTGTAATATTCCATAATAAACCTCACAGCATCTACGGGCTCTTTCATGGACACTATTTAAGCATGCAAACATTCTGCCAATTTCATTTTGTAATTGGAAGCCATATCCTCAATCTGCAAGTGTGACAACATGTGTTTAATATCCAGATTATATTTAACATCTCGTTCATTTATACCCAAAACACTAAAAGCTGTATTTAAGCCTCTAGAATACAGCTTAATTACACTTGCCATGTGAATCTGCAGCAGACGTCACCTCCAGCAATTAGACACTGTTATACAATAGGAGCAAGCGCTTGTTACAGGAATCACCGCTTCAGTGCGGCAGAACAACAAAATGGACTGCAGCCTTTCGCCTCACTTTCTCCATTCCTAAATCCACTTACCCACCCCTTCCCTTCCATTTCCTGCCCTCTCTTTGCTCATTCACTCGCTCGCTTATTTAAAACTGAAATCCAGCCTGTTCCCAACCTCCCTCAGTAACACAGCTAAACTCCACATTCTCCAGCTATTACATCACAGGGGGCCTCTCAGCGAACGTCAGGCCCGTGGACGCTATTGGAAGAAACTGACCCGCAGTTGCAGTTACTGGAACGGGTTTGTGTTTACAAATACAGAAAACAGATCCTGGATTATGGACGTCATCAGTTCAGAATATCTGTAGATGCTCTCGCAACGGTGAACGTGTGTACAAGAGAAGTCTTCTAGGATTCAAGGAAATCAGCATCTGATTGTGATCAAACGGCCCATTGTTCGTGACCTGCATTACTGGTTTCCGAAAACCACTGCCAATGGTAACAGCGTGTCTTTTGCATAATACGGGACAGGACGACGGCCACCCGAAATGCTTCCTCATGGACAGAGGAGTGTAATGCAGGATGTAAAATCCATTAGAACATCCAGAACTCCCAATCGGCAGTGCAGCATTTATATCAGAAGCACCTCTAGGATCTTTCTACACTATAACACTCCAACAGTGGGATCACCGCTATTGAGAAACTGAATTAAAGGAGCTATTAGGTAAAACTCACTCTCGGTGGGATTCAAAGCATATTAGAGGATACTTGAGTAGCTGATGACATCAGCAGATCTATGTAAGGGTACTTCAAAATAGATGTCAGCAAAACTAGTGCACATTAAACATCTCAAATGACAGATCGTGTGATTTAATGCCGCACCAGTATGAAAACTATGAACAACAAAACTAATCTGATGCCAAGAACTGCTTTTTAATACCCAAATGTAGCTTCTTTCCAAATCTAATGACTTGCTGCTATATTTTATTTTTGCACGCAAGCAAATAGTTATCAAATACTGAAACATATTGTCATGTAAATATTATGGAGACAAATGACAGCAGAGTGCTAAGAGAAATACAATAAATCCATCATGTGAATAACGGTTATTAGTATTTTGTTTTAATATCTTTGATTCTAAATTATGCGTCAATAAAACATTTTCAAACAATCATAAAATGTATAAATTAATTTGAGAGATATTAATACTTTTATTCAGCAAAGCTGCATTAAATTGATTATTTTGAATGTTCTATTCATCAAAGAATCCTGAAGAAAATGTATCACAGTTTCCACAAATAAATAAATAAAAATACATATATACACAAATATAAAAAGCAGCACAGATGTTTTCAACATTGATTATGATAATGTTTCTTGAGGAGCAAATCAGCATGTTAAAATGATTTCTGCATCACAGGAATAAATTTGATTTTAAAATTAAATTAAAATATAAAATGATTCTTTTAAATTCACTTTTTAATGTATTTTATTTACAAATGGTAGTGCTGTATGTATGTATACATGTATATTATTAATATATATATATATATAAAATAACAATATAACTAACACAAGAGTGCATCATTGTCACTCCTACTGTCATGCTTGTCTCCAGTATAGAACAGCCTATTGGTATTCTTCTGTTGATCATTATTAATCAAGATTCTTCTTTACTCCAACTCTTTTGCAAAGGCTGTTGTCTGTCAAAAGCACGGCTGCACAAAGGCTTCAGTACTGTTACAGCCTGTTCGGCACAACATGTTACAGGCCTACACGTCCATATGACAGTCAACCCAGGGTGGCTTGTTCTACTCTGTAGCTGTTGGAGTGGGTGTGAACCATTCATTCATCCGTGCGAGAGGAGCAAAACTAGGCCTGCCAGCGATGAGCTCATTCGTTTAGCCAACGGACTCCTCTCACCAGAACAGATGGGCCATCAGACTGCAAATCTGAGCCAGCAGTCTCTCAATTGTAACAAAGCTAGCTTGAAACTTCACCTCAACAATTCTCCTTTGTTGTACAATTTCAAAACCAGTGCATAAATCTATCTGTATACAGATTTGATTTACAAATTAGAGAACATTTGCCAAGTCTTGGGAAGCTGGTGAAACACTTATATTTGGAAAATGATGCTCATCCACTTTAGTATATCTAACCAACGTTTAAAGTTAGGGCTGTAGGTCCAACTCGAGCACTATCAATTTCAACTGTTTTTCGTGGGCAGATCCAACAGCGAAGCGCATCCAAGTGCCTCTTGTTCCTACTAGTTTTGCACAACCTTGGGGAGCCCGCACCCACGCCGCCCTGGAGAGCCCTGCCACCTTGACATTCCTGGAAAAGCACTGCGCAAATTTCACATCTACACCTATATTAAGTTTTGATCCATGCCTGACGTCTGGTCTTAGCTAAAACTGTCCAATATCTTTGGATCTACAGACTGGAACTGCCCTACAGATCATGCACCAGTGCATTAAAAAAAACATTATGTATTAAATCAGTATAACATATTATCAGAAAATCATTATAGTAGTAGCATTGTTATATAATAAATACAACTTGAAAATCTACAGTATATATATATATATATATATATATATATATAAAAAATTTTAAATCACATTTATATAATCTGAAATTGCAATGCCATAGAGTTAAAACAACATAAAAAGCTCATGCAACAAAATATTCTTGAGACACAGAAAAATAAATAGCCCAAACTACATCTGCAACGCAAAATGATTAAATAAATCACCAGCTCATGATTAGAAGTTCTTTGGCATATGTCAGACTCTGTGTGAACTTGTCTCTATCTGTTAATGCAAATATAAAACTAAGCTTAAAAGTCCAGCGTAAAAAAAAAAGAAAAGTGCATGCAACTGGTTTCAAGCAGAAGCAGCACGATAACGAGAGAAGTGGGGGTCTGGTGCACTGCGCTGTGATTGAATGAACAAATCCAAACAAGCGACAAAAGGAAACATCATCACAGTTGTCGGAAAAACAACTGTAACAAAGCGTAACGTGTTTAGAAGTGCAAAAGCATCTTACCAAACCATGCCGTATGCGCCTTCTCCGATGTACGAGAGGTTGCTGTAGCGCGGCCCGACGTCGAAAGCCTGACCGCGGACCAACTCGGCACCGGATCCGGGGTTCGGGCCGCCGCCAGCAGGGGCAGATACCGCAGCTGTCGCCATTGCTGAGAAACTGAGCTGCCTTTACACGCACAACAAACGCGCTTTTCTTACCCAAAGCAGCTTATGAAGCTCGGGAAAAGCTCTTAGGCTGAAGAAAACACCGCAGGAGGCAGGATAAGCGATGTGGTTTAACTAAAGCGAAGTCTTCGCGTCGGAGTGAAAGGAAAGGAGCGGCTGAAGTGTTGTTGACTGGCATATATATATATAGTGATAGTAATCTGCGCGCAGCGTGTTCCGTGGTGAGACTGACTGACTGCAGGCGGCAGCGAGAGCGAGCGAGAGAGCGAGAGCGTTGCCGCAGGAAGTAACGGAGCAGATCACGTGGGCAGGGAGCGGAGAGTGGTTACCATAGAGATAGAAGTTACACTTCATTTCTCCAGAGGTTTAAAGATGCGTTAATTTGCGAAGTCAGACGAGGAGAACCTGTTGATAAATCGGGATTTTTGATGGGTAGGTCCTCTCGGTTTTACAACGGTTGCAGATAATATTGTGAATCTGCTTATTAGGAAATTATAAACAGATGTCTCATGTTTTGGGAGACTATTTGTAACAGTTTAAACACACGGGTGACAGACAGTTAGTTCTCTGTGTAACTTAACCGTTACAAACAAAACATTTACAGGACTAAAATCACGTCTTGTTTATCATTTGATTTGTGATTTTGTGTGAAATGTTAAATGTAAACTGAAAAATTGGTGTAAGATATACAAACAATTTTCATTCAGAAAATGCTAGTAAATTTCACAAATAACGGCAAGTAACATTGAATTAAACGTGGTATTGTGAAGTAGGCTGTAACAGACTAAAACTACATTTTTATTTATATATTTATTTATTTATTTACAGCTTCAAAAAATCATTTTTATAGTGTAGCAGAGCTGGTGTCATCTGAATCAGCAGGTTCTTTTGTTTATTTTTTATATGTATAACATAATGTTAGGAAACCTAGAAATATTTGCTATTTTATTTATGATGGTTTCCCTGATGAACTTGCTGGAAAGGGAAAAAAACATCTGAAACCTCTAAAAGCTGGACCAGCAAACCAGGCTCCTTTGTTTACCACCATCATCATCATCTTCATCAGGATACTGAATGCATGTTTTTCATGTATTCAACAAACATGTCAACTCTTTAGTACTTCGCCATTCATTTGAAGGGCAGTTTGGGTTATCTAAACTGATGAAAAAGCTTAATTATATAATAAAAGATTCAAGTATGGCAAAACAGTCACTGGGTCTTTCAAAAGGTAGCCATATGTACACTTTAGGTACTATTAAGTACTAATATGACCCTTTGCTTTAAGGTACTATCATATACCATTTAAGGTTAAATAAAGTATAAAGATGTAGGCCTACATAATAGCTTTTGTCAGAATAGTTTTTACCTCAGTGACAGCTTTGAGAGTGTATGACTCGAATATCAAGATATAAAACTTTAAGTATATACTTAAATGATTTGAATCTATGGATAATTTCATGAAATAGGTATTGTTCTCAGACTATAGAAATGGGTCATTATAAGCAAATAAATGAGTATATTCTTGACCTGTAAGAGTTCAGTTTTGCTCTGCAGCCATTTTGTAACTGTACAATCACATGTGTACAATTTTTTACTTTGTGCAGCATATTTGCTTCACGTGTGAAACACATCGGAAATCAGTTGGACAAATCTGCTCATAGGAGAGTTTAAGAGTGAAAGGAGACCATGGTAAACTAAAGTGCACAGTTGTGTGGTTTACCACTAGAGACAGCTAAACTAACACTGTCAGCTGTGGCAACTAGTGCAGTAACAAATCCAGACACCAAACTGATGTGAAAAGTACTTTATTCACATTATATCAGATTAAAGCCAAATGCTCGTGTCACTGGTTATAAATCCACAAAAAGTTGCATAAAAAAACACTTTCTAAAATTGCAGGAAAATACCACAGGACAGCAATCACAGTCAGCTTTTATGGTTATCAGACGTTGCCATAAACATTACAACATGCAAGAACATTTAGGTAGAAGATTCACTGTAGTATTGTACACTCAGTGTGGAATTTGTATTATTTGATCCAGTATAAAGCCTTACTTGCACACAAGATCAGCAGTAGAGGTAAATGATATGCAAAATTAGGTCTGAAAAGAGTCAGCTCACTTAGGTTTATCAGTTAAGTTGCCTGTACAAAGATGATTCTGAAAAGTACATAAAGATAAGGCACTTTATCATGTACTATTGAGAGCTGTTACACCCATGTGTTCCCATGATTTACGTTCAATTTTTAGTACAAACAGCAACAATTACAAAATGTCCTTTGAAAAAAAAATACTGCAAGCAAAAAGTGTATAAAAATGCACACTAGCATAAAATCTAGTGATGCATACGTTCATGATCTTTGCTTTCTACTGGATAAAAACACAGAAGTAGTTCAGTGCTCGAACCCTTTGAAAATCCAACTTTTAATACTAAGTACAATAAATGCATTAGAAGACACAGTCAAGAGCAAAACACATTCTGAATGAGTAATGTCGTTTGGCACTAATGTGAACATAAAGGAATAGTTCACCCAAAAATGAAAATTCTGTCATCTATTTCTGAGATATGTTTTAACTGTTTTTTGTCCATACAATAAAAGTCAGTAGGGTCCAAAAAAAATTTTTTTTGTGTTTCACAGAAGAAAGTCATAATGGTTTCGAGTAACATGAAGGTGAGTAAATGATAACAGCATTCACATCATGAGAAAATTTTTTTGCACTTTTAAAATGGGGAAAGACTAGAATTAACAACTGTGATGACACAAAATTCCCATCATTGGCACATCCCATTTCCTAAAGAATTATATGAGATCATCGCTGATGATGTGCATAGATTTTTGGCTTTTCGAGTCATTGGCAATTACAAAAATTACGTAACGCAGAATTAATATCCCATATCTAAAATGGATGAGCAATATGCAATATCTAGGGGAAATAATACCATATTTATTATATAGTGGGATCCAAAAGTCTGAGACCACTAGTGAATATGCTTCTACATCATGAAGAGTCATACTCATCAAAAACAAAATTTATATATATATATATATATTTGGGCTCAGTAAGATTTTCAATTTTGATTTTTCATGACCACCAAATCAGCATATTATAAAAATTTCTGAAGACTGACAGAAAAGATTTTTATAAAATTCAACATGGATTATAATAAGAAATGTTTCTTGAGCAGCAAATCAGCATATTAGAATGATTTCTGAAGGATCATGTGACACTGAAGACTGGAGTAATGATGCTGAAAATTCAGCTTTGATCACAGGAATAAATTACATTTTAAAATACATTAAAATAGAAAACAGATATTGAAATTGTAAGTTCACAATATAACAGTTTTTACTGTATTTTAATCAAATAAATGCAGCTGTGTTGAGCATAAGAGACTTGTTTTAAAAACATTTAAAAAATCTTTCCAACTCCAAATGAATTTAAATCCCAGATTTTCAATAGCACTTTAAGATGCCACTGTATTTTGTGGAAAACTTTAAATATACTCAATTATATACATTATAAGATACAAATCTGGACATTTGCACTCTTTTATTCAAATATAGAATGCATTAGACTGAACCAAATTAGACATTTTCCCCATATAAAAACACCAAATCAACATCTCATCGCTCTGTCTTCACCTTCCTCGTTCAGTATCCATTAGGTTGGCGATATTCTTGGCCTTATCACATTATAGTGACTGTGCTACTATATCAGCTACTCGTCACGAGGCTTTCAAAATATTGAGCAGCCGTAATGTGAGACGACTTGCAGCATGCAGGACGTGCGGTTTGCAAAGTCTGGCTATGATAATATAACACCAACACGCACACGCCAGTATTAACACTGATATTTGGGGGAAAAAGGCACTGTAACAAAACGAATATATGAAATATGCATTAATAAAGGTTTACTGTATATTTTGAAAAACTGCTTTGTGAAAAGCTGCAGCAACAGAGAGACGATCTTGGCAAAGTCGGACTCGTAAATACAGTTTTGGCACATGAAAGAGCGTGTTTACACAGTACAGTACAGCCATAAATACTTTTTTTGTCAAATAAATAACAGTCTTAAAAATACTAACCACCTACAACACTGGATTAGTACATCTGCTGACAGAGCTGAAGGCCTTATGGTCGGTTATTTCAGTATCGAAGCCGGTGTGGTCCGAAATGCGATGCAATACTGTATGTGTTAAGACTATTCACATCGGTTTTCTCTCCACTGTAACAGTCGTATCAAATAAGAAGCGCAACCAACAAAATACACTCTGAAAAAATAATCGCATTTGCTTTACGTGCGTCTCTAAGGTATTACAATTTTTATGAGATGTTAAAGAGATAGTCCATCCAAAAATGTACATTCTGTCATTAATTTCTCACCCTCATGTTGTTTCAAACCTGTATGCATTTCTTGTTTTCTGTTGAACACAACAGAAGATATTTTCAAGTATGTTCAAAAATGTTCAGATTTGGTTCCCATTGACTTCCACTGCATTTTTCTGTCCATACAATGGACATCAATTGGAAACGGAAATTGTTTAGTTACCAACATTCTTCTACCAACAAAATATCTTCTTTTAAGTTCCTCAGAAGGCAAAAAAAGAAAGTAATACAAGTTTGAGGGTGATTATTTGATGACAGAACTGTTATTTTTAGGTGAACTATCCCTTTAAGCACCAGTAAATGTAAATATAAGCTGGTAAAAACAAGGCAAATAGTTAAAAGATGGAAACATGTTGTTTAAAAATGAAGGCAAGTTCAAACGTAGCAACAAAGAGAGTTAATAAATGACCAGGGATCAGACATTCTTGGGGGAAAAAACGAGGAAACGCCCTTTCACCTGCGTTCGATGCTTTCTTCTGAACGCATGACTGGACTCGTTTCAGATGACCTCAACAATCGCATATTCTTTTCAAATGCAACAACTTTCCCGATGGTGAAGAGACCATCAGCTGCTATTGGTCCTCTGATTTGCTTCTATCATGGACAATTTCTTCCTGTTAACCCATTTTAGATCCCTGTGGCTGCAGCCGTAGCTCCTCCAGGCTCTGTTCTGGAACTCGTCTCGTAGGTCAGAAGCTGCTGCGGATCCTTGAGGAACACCAAGAGAACTGTGATGTTATCACTGGATCCAGCAGCTTTAGCATGGGCCACCAGATTCTGGGCCACATCGTCCCCCGAGCCTCCGGTCTCCCTCAGAGCCTCCAGGACCAGCCCTGGGACATCCCCAGGCCGAACCACGTCAAATAAGCCGTCACAAGCAAGCAGAATGTAATCTTCATGCCCGTTCAGCTGGATCGAGTAGCAATCAGCTTCATTAGAGACGTATGGCTTCTGATCAAAATCACCTATTGAGGGTTAGAAAAAGAAATTATATAAAATGTATTTTACTAATTTGCACTCAAAAAACAAAAAGATACATTTAGTCTACCTATCTATCTTTATTATTTATTTATAATTATTTTATCTATTTAAATATATATAGAGAGAGAGAGAGAAAAAAAAAAACTGTATTACCCATTAAATTCATACTTTTCATTTAATAATGTAATTAATAATTAAGAAATTAATACTTTTATTCAACAATGATGAATTTAATTGATCAAAATTGAGAGTAAAGACATTTATACTCTTTAAAAAAATATTTTTCATATAAATGCTGTTTTATTTCACCTTTCTATACATAAAACATCCTGAAAAAAATAAGTTATGGTTTGCACAAACAAATATTAAGCAGCACAACTGTTTTCAACATTATTATCATTATGCTTCTTAAGCACTAAATCTATACATTTTACAATACAATATAAAATATATCTCAATGATTTTCACTATACAGGTGCATCTCAATAAATTAGAATGTCGTGGAAAAGTTCATTTATTTCAGTAATTCAACTCAAATTGTGAAACTCGTGTATTAAATAAATTCAATGCACACAGACTGAAGTAGTTTAAGTCTTTGGTTCTTTTAATTGTGATGATTTTGGCTCACATTTAACAAAAACCCACCAATTCACTATCTCAACAAATTAGAATACTTCATAAGACCAATAAAAAAACATTTTTAGTGAATTGTTGGCCTTCTGGAAAGTATGTTCATTTACTGTATATGTACTCAATACTTGGTAGGGGCTCCTTTTGTTTTAATTACTGCCTCAATTCAGCGTGGCATGGAGGTGATCAGTTTGTGGCACTGCTGAGGTGGGATGGAAGCCCAGGTTTCTTTGACAGTGGTCTTCAGCTCATCTGCATCTTTTGGTCTCTTGTTTCTCATTTTCCTCTTGACAATACCCCATAGATTCTCTATGGGGTTCAGGTCTGGTGAGTTTGCTGGCCAGTCAAGCACACCAACACCATGGTCATTTAACCAACTTTTGGTGCTTTTGGCAGTGTGGGCAGGTGCCAAATCCTGCTGGAAAATGAAATCAGCATCTTTAAAAAGCTGGTCAGCAGAAGGAAGCATGAAGTGCTCCAAAATTTCTTGGTAAATGGGTGCAGTGACTTTGGTTTTCAAAAAACACAATGGACCAACACCAGCAGATGACATTGCACCCCAAATCATCACAGACTGTGGAAACTTAACACTGGAATTCAAGCAACTTGGGCTATGAGCTTCTCCACCCTTCCTCCAGACTCTAGGACCTTGGTTTCCAAATGAAATACAAAACTTGCTCTCATCTGAAAAGAGGACTTTGGACCATTGGGCAACAGTCCAGTTCTTCTTCTCCTTAGCCCAGGTAAGACGCCTCTGACGTTGTCTGTGGTTCAGGAGTGTCTTAACAAGAGGAATACGACAACTGTAGCCAAATTCCTTGACACGTCTGTGTGCGGTGGCTCTTGATGCCTTGACCCCATTCCTTGTGAAGTTCACCCAAATTCTTGAATGGATTTTGCTTGACAATCCTCATAAGGCTGCGGTTCTCTCGGTTGGTTGTGCATATTTTTCTTCCACACTTTTTCCTTCCACTCAACTTTCTGTTAACATGCTTGGATACAGCACTCTGTGAACAGCCAGCTTCTTTGGCAATGAATGTTTGTGGCTTACCCTCCTTGTGAAGGGTGTCAATGATTGTCTTCTGGACAACTGTCAGATCAGCAGTCTTCCCCATGATTGTGTAGCCTAGTGAACCAAACTGAGAGACCATTTTGAAGGCTCAGGAAACCTTTGCAGGTGTTTTGAGTTGATTAGTTGATTGGCATGTTACCATATTCTAATTTGTTGAGAGTGAATTGGTGGGTTTTTGTTAAATGTGAGCCAAAATCATCACAATTAAAAGAACCAAAGACTTAAACTACTTCAGTCTGTGTGCATTGAATTTATTTAATACACGAGTTTCACAATTTGAGTTGAATTACTGAAATAAATAAACTAAAATAAACTTTTCCACTTTTCCTCAAATTTATTGAGATGCACCTGTATATCCTGATTTATGGATTTGCCCTGAATGACTTAAGTTTTTTTTAAATTAAATAGATTCAAACTCTTAAATATATGTATCTAATTAAAAATAAATCAGGACATATTTCTCACTACATGAACAAATAAATGTTATGTTATTTCCACCAATTTAGCATCATAATAATCAGAAATATATACCACAAGCAAGTAAGCTTCAGTGAACATTTTTGAGAAATGATGCAAATCAGAGTCATGAACATAAATCAAACTGACTAAATCTTTGCTACTGAAGTTTATCTCAGAGATGCTATTATTAATATTCTATCTTATTAATGAATAAATAAAAAGCACATTAAATTCAGTAAAATATTGACATTGCTGAATATTCAAATATCTTCTGAATATTCAGTTTATCACCCACACACACTTGTAAATACTCAAGAATGTTGTTTTTTTATTTGGTTGCAAGACATTCACCTATTGCTCTGGAAACAGCGTAGGTCCCGTTTACCCGCCAACAACCCATGAAAGCGATGCATCCACCCAGATCCTCGATTCTTTTCTTCTCATCCTGCACAGAAACACAAGCACAAACATTCAAGATCCAGTCTGGTGCTTTCACAACAGCAAACCCCTATATTTGGCTAAATTCAAAGAATAATGATACGCCTCTTCAGACGTTCAGATTGCTTGCATGTATTGCATCATTATTACTCTATCACTTAAGTATTTATTACGCAAATCATATGCAGAAACGCTGATCTTAAGGCAGTCGGTGCCTCTCTAAGGACCGTTCTGATGCTTTTGGCATTCAGTGGCTGTAGTAAGTATGCAGCAAACACTGCTAATATTGATTCAGCATGTGGTCAGCAGTCGCTTCCTCTGTCTCACATTTCAGCTGCTCACAGAGAACAGACGAGCATCTGATACGCTCTTGTGGTTCTGTCTCTATTGGTCAGCAGTGGCTTGTAGTGTGTCATACCTCTCTCTCAGGTTTGTGTGGGTCCATTAGGGTCACTGGTTCTCCCTGTCGAACCAGCACAGCTTGAGAGTCGCCCAGCCAGGAGACGGTCAGGCGATCAGAGGTCAGTAACACCGCCACACCAGTGCTGCCGCTGCGCAGACGCTGAACAAGACCAAAACAAATGAACGTTTAGTTTGCCATCCTGTGGTCACTACAAGCGTGTCACATTGTTTAATAATTATGATTCTCATTACTGTAATACAATAATTGTTATACTATTTTATATTAAAACAGTACTGTGAGAAAATGTATTTTTAAATCAGCATGAACTGAAATCAGTGAAAGCAAATACTACCACCATTTACAAAAACTAGGGCTGTCAGTTGATTCATTTAAATTAGTGCTGTCAAACGATTAATCGCATCCAAAATAAATGTTTTTGTTTACATAATATATGTGTGTACTGTGTATATTTATTATGTATAAATAAAGACACACACATACAGAATACATTTGGAAAATATTTACATGTATATTTATATTCAAATAATTTATATCATGTATAAAAATATTTAATATATAAACGTTACGTATTTTTCTTAAATATATACATGCATGTGTGTGTATTTATATATACATAATAAATATACACAGTACACAGTATGTAAACAAAAACGTTTATTTTGGATGCGATTAATTGTTTGACAACACTAATTTAAATATAAATATGATCTGTCACATAGTTTAGCAAATAAATCACAATTGAATTTTTTTGTGCTATTATGGTCAAAATTAATTACACTAAATTAAATAATGAATTGAACAAGTATTTTATAATTGAAAACGTTTTTATATTATAAAAATAAATAATAATCAATTCTAATTTTATTCATATTTTTGCCATGTAAATATTTTCACACAAAAAACAACTTATTTACCAATTTATATTTAAATATTTAATAACTTTTATACTATTATTTTCAAATTAACTGCACTAAGAAAATTACATCATATATCTCCATTTAAATATAATTAAATAATATATTCCTGTTAAAGTTTAAGTTAAATAATAATTTCAAATACATAGTCAAATAATTTACTACATAAATAGTAAAATAATAAATAATTCACATTTTACCAAATTATTTCGACAAGCGATGCTTACCTTAGCTTGTTTTCTTTAAAAAAAAAAAAAAAAACACTAGCTTTTCTAATCTTTTTGTATTTTATCTATTTGTTTTCTTTTTATTTATTATACAATTAACAAAAGCAAAAAAGGCCTCTAACACAAGCTAGCTCTATTCTTTTTCTATTCCACTGTTTTCTTTATATTTATTATATAATTTAAAAAAAACCTTGCTATGCATACTGCGTTAAGCTAACTGATACTTGTTGTAACACTTGCATATCATTGCTCTTTTGTTGATTTTTGATTGCTTCCATTGTCCTCATTTGTAAGTTGCTTTGGATAAAAGCATCTGCTAAATGACTAAATGTAAATGTAACTGTCATGTCAATAATTTCACAATGCCAAAAAAAAAAAAAAAAAAATCTTAATGGTCCCAAAAAATGACTTTTCAATTTTGTCTTTTCAAAAGTAAAAAAAATAAATAAAGAATTTAAGATTAGTTGTTTTATTGAGTGGTATCAACTGGTCCATACAAACTGTCAGGTGCGTGTCAATTATTGTCAGTAAAATGAATTCTTGTTTACGTGCACTGACCGTGCCAGTGAAACAGAAATTGCTTACTCATATCCGTACCTGTGGAGGCAGACAGAGACGTACAGCAAACCTGCACTGTTTTCTTACCATGTATTCAACCACAGGGGGAAACATGGACTATATTTATCTGTATTTATTACAGCGTAGGAACATTCAATCCACATAACGGTTGCATCTAAAGAAGTGGGAGAGGTGTGAAAAGATTTCTTTCCATCGTGAATCTCCACAAAATGCACCAGCTTAACAAATAAGGGGAAATATAATATAACTCCTGAAACTGATTGTGCACAGTGTTTCAGAAGTAGATGCACTGATAAAACAAACAAAAAAAAAACTGTTTAAAGGAAAACTGTTTGAAGAAAGCCATTATAAATGTCAGCTTGCTGTACTTGATGCTTATTTTTGCTAGTGCATATTCATTTATGTGTTGCACATACAAATCTAAGATCACACTGAAAATCTGCCATTTCTTTGTAAATTATTTGAAACAAGAAAGCAAAAAAGTTATAGGAAATATGAAACATTATGATATAAAATGAGAGGAAATATCTAAAATATATTTAAGATATATAAGCAAATCAGTGCTATTGAGCATGTTCTAAAATTTTGTACAATTAATTCAGGATTCAAACTGATATGCTGATGCTATAGTTTGTAATGAAAAAAATACAAGCATTTTTACTAGTGGTCTCAGACTTTCATTGGTTGCTCTTACCTCTCTCTTGGCTTTGATTTTGAACATGTCATCTGTTTGTGTGAAGGTGCTTTTGAAGGCTGTGGCTGCATCGCTTTTTAGCACCTCCTGCTGGCTCAGTATGATATGCAGGTGAGTAGCAGCGTATGTGGCAGCGTCCACCCCTCCATGTCCATCAAACACAGCATAATACTCTCGATCCACACCATCCTGTAGAAAACAAACACAAATCAGATTCATTCCACAAAACCAATTATTCTGAAAAGTCAATAAAGACATCATCAAATAAAAACTGACCATTGAACTAAACATACAATATTTTGTATATTATGTAATAGGGAAATATGCATATTCGGGAATGGGGTTGGTTAAATATCTACCTATGCATCCCTACTACAGTGCAAGCTGTGGCGGCCTTACCTGCAGTCCCAGAAGCTGGTTAAACTCTTTCAGGATAATGTGACGGTCCTCCATCTTCCTGCGAGTGTTTCGAATGGCGTGAACGGAGCAGCTGTGTGTCCGTGATGAGGACAACCCGGGACTGGGCAGCTGTTTCTGCCAGGCCAAACACACCTCTCTCAATTTATTAATAAAGAGGCGCTGCAATGGCTCAGACTGCAACACTGCAGAGTCACACAGACACACACACACACTCACTCAACAGAGATTCATAGAAACCACACATTTAGACTGAAATCACGTAAACAATCAATAAAATAAGCATGAACTGGTGCTTTTTCCCAGGACAGAAAAGTTGTCAAACAATGTCAAATCTGTCAAATCTTCATGTACTACTTTTGTTTGAACACTAGAGGGCATCGATGCAACTCAGAGCATTAAATTGTCATTGTAAATTCTTTATATTTATTCATTAACTGATGAGTATTGTATTAGTCACATATTTAGATATAGTAAAGCAATTTTTGGGCGATTTTTAAAATTATTTTCTAACAACAACTTTATGTCAAGACCACAAGAGAAAAAAAGAAGGAAAAATACTGCAAGGCCTCTGCAGAATTTGCAATTCAGTTTTCAGACATTAAGATTTTTTTTTACATTTATTTATTTATATATATATATATATATATATATATATATTAGTGCTGTCAAACGATTAATCGCATCCAAAATAAAAATGTTGTTTACATAATATATGTATGTGTGCTGTGTATATTTATTATATATATATATTTTGAAAATATTTACATGCATTTATTTATATTCTTCTATTTTATATTATATATAAATATATTAAACATATAAACATATGCATGCACGTGTTGGTATTTATATATACACATGAAATACACACAGCATACATACATATATTATGTAAACAAAACTTTTATTTTGGATCTGATTAATCGTTTGACAGCACTAATATATATATATATATATATATATATATATATATATATATATATATAAGATATATTTCTCAGTTTCTCGGTATTGTATTGCTGTTCTCTTTATAATCTGACTCTATTATTTTTCCAACTTATTAACTTGTATTAAAAAGAGATCAATTTAAATGTGACAATAACCCTAAGTTTCACAAACAGAAAAGAACAAGAACCAAATCAAGTGAATCACTCACAAACAACTTCCTGTTCATCCTCTGGTTTCTGTTCAGGATCTTTGGGGCAGTAGTGAGGTGAAAGGTCATCTTTAAGCAATTCAGTGACAGCAGCACTGCACATCTCTGCACCCAGCCAGGACGGGGCATTTCTAAAATAAATAAACATCTCACATATATCAACAGTGTGACAACACACACGCTCAAGTGAACTTACACTATCGTCAGAAATTTGGGGTCATAAGGCGTTTTTGAAAGAAAATTCTTATGCTCACCAAGGCTGTATTTATTTGATCAAAAATACAGTACAATAGTAATAATATTATTACAATTTAAAATAGCTGTTTTCTATTTGAATGCATTTTAAATTAAATTTATTTCTGTGATCAAAGCTGAATTTTCAGCATCAGTACTCCAGTCTTCAGTGTCACATGATCATTCAGAAATCATTCTCATATGCTGATTTGCTGCTCAAGAAACAGGTCTTATTTCAAATAGAATTCTTTTGTAATATTATAAATGATTTACTGACACTTTTGATCAATTTAATGCATCCTTGCTAAACAAAAGTATTAATTTCTTTAAAAAAAATCTTACTGACCAAATACTTTTGAATGGTACTAGTCTACATAGAGTGTGTACAAAATGTCTTGACTAGAAATTTAATTAATTTAGTCCGATATGGATTCTCACACAGCGCGGAGTAAAAGCACATCTTGCACTAGTGCTTTGCTCTGCTTTTAGATTAGATTTAGCACTTTGTCTGCTGGAGCAACAAGTGGCAAATGGCCCGACCACCCACTCATAACAACACGTCTATTTAAAAGAAGCATTTGGCTGCGTGAGATCTTATCTAATGACATAACAGCAAGATGTCAGAAATGACTCCCTTTTGTTCTACTTGACAAGAGCTGCGGTAACGGCAAGCACATCTGACCTATTTCAAGACACGAAAAGGGTTAAACCTGACAAATCTGCACTGTGCAGACATCTGAATGCAGCACAGCTTCCAACAAAGAGGAAATGAAGTCTAAATGTCAGGAAGTGGGTATAACAATGGTGATTCCACAGACAGGAAGTCTGCCCTGAGAAATGCGTCAGGGGAGAGAGAGAAAAGGATACAGAAAGAGATAAAACAAAAACTCCATTGTAAATTTAAACTTTAAAACTTCTGCACCATCGCTTTCACTTAACGCTTGGATTGCGTGAACTGACTGATAGTATGCTGGGAAAAAAGCACCAAATCTCTTAATCAGCTCATGCATAGTGAAACGTGCTGACCTGGTGCAAATACTGTCAGGAAAACAGATCATGCCAGACAGAGAGCGAGAGACAGCAAATGGGAGAGAGAGACAGGAATGACAGGAATGAGAGAACGCTCCTCCTCTGGTTGAAGAGGACAGGTGTGTCGCAACATTTCAGGCTCACTTGTGGGCCTTTTTTAAAAATGTACGAAGTAAATGGGCATGGAAACACAAATATAAAGCTGTATCTATAGCTGAGAAAGAAGAGTATGTCATCCAACAGGAAACATAAACACAAATCATCCTCTCTTTCACGAAAACATTAATCAGGGGTTTTCAAACTGGCAACCAGGGAACCCCCAGGGGCCAACAAGGGTCCATGGAAAAGCTTAGAGAAAAATAGTGTAAAAAAAAAAATATCTAAATTGAATAAATAATAAAACATAAGACCTAACTAACCCAAATTACTTGATTAAAATAATAACAAATATTTGTTATATTTGGGAACCTCCAGGGACTTACAAGGGAGTGGTGGGGTATGTAGAGAAAAACATATTATATCTTAAAATAAATAAACAATAAAACATAAGACCTAAGTAAATAAATCAATAAATGATTAAAATAATTAAATAATAATTTAAATAAATAAAATCATTTAAGAAAAATAATTAAAGAACCCCCAGAGGCCTGGAACAGTGTGTTAGAGGGTCTGTTGAAAAGATTTTAAAAAAAAGTGTTTAAATTTTTTTTTTTTTTAAAAGGAAAAACAATAAATAAATAATAAAAAAAGATCCAACTAAACACATAAAATATTATTTTTAAATAATTAAAATAAAAATGGTTCAAATAACAATATATTAATAAATAATAATAACATAATGATAACAATAATAAATGCAACAGTATTTTAATAAATAATACATAACAGTACAGTAGTGAATAGAATTTCTTACCAAATATTATTTTATACACATTTATAATATAAATTTCGTCTTTATATATTAAAGCACATAGCTGTCTTTTAAATTATAGAATGAGGGTCCCTTACTCGAGGATGATCATATATGGGGGTCTGTGGCACCTGAAAGATTGAAAACCCCTGACCTACATGATATGCACACAACAAACCTGGCTGAGAGCAGTCGCAAGCCCAGATCCAGACTCTCTCCCTTCACCTCCTGCATAGTGACTTTGCGGCTAAGTGGACTGACGGGAAGCGGGTCCTCTGTGCCAAGCGGGTTTGGAAACTCCTCCAGAAACCTCTCGAGAAACTTCCCAGCGTCGCCTTGCCCCGTGCAACTCATTCTGAGCGTGGATTTGGAACCTTGGATGCAAACTTCAGGTATGAATCTACGCAAAAAAATAAATAAAATAAAATAATAAACACAACCATCTTCACCAGAACCTGGAATTTTCCTCTATCATTTTAAAGCAAATATGTTGCTAAGATAAGGTAACAGTACAGAACAGAATAGGATATATAATATTTAGACATAAATTATTGATACGTAAACTTTTCTGGGCGTTGTGTTTAGGTTGGTAAAATAATCCATGCAAAATAGAATGTGAGAGTGTTGGCCAATCAGAACACTCGGAGGCGGCCCGCTGTCAACATCGACCAATGATGTGCGCTTGGGGCGGGGCTACCTGTTTGTCCGAACTATAAAAGACAAAGAGTTTTTTTTTGTTTGTTTTTTTAAGTTTACGTTTTATGATTATTTAAATGTAACGAAAGTAAGCCTGTGTATTGTGATACCACATTTTATCTGTAAAAATGTGACAAGTCATATGCTCTTCCGATTTTTAGATGGCAAACTACAAATACAGAATGTATCTAGTATACACAGTACACTAAAACCTACAGACGTCTTCGCAAAACCCAGCAAAACTGAACTTCTTTCAAACCGCAGTGTATTGCATAAAGGAAACTTTGGTTTAATGCAAGGATTCATGGTGTAACTTCTGCATGACACCATACGAGAAATTGCACACACTGTCGCCATTTGAAAGCAGCACAGCCGGGCCTTGAACTACAAGTAGCAACTGATTAGTTTAATTAACAACATAAAAGAGAACACAGTCGTGCATAAACGTGCAGTATATACCTTTGCGGATGGTTGGCGTTGCTTTATGCGCCGACACTCCCTTTTTTTTCCTGATGAGTGCGGTTTGAAGTGCTCGTGCATTAACGCACGCCCTTTCAGGCACTACACAACAAAAGCCAATCCATCTGCGGAAGTCGCTGTGACAGACAGGAAGTACAAACACAGCGATATACAAGAGACAAGGATGAACGTGTGATGCGCGGAATAGATTTGTCAGAACGGCATGAAGACAATCCGTTTGGTTGTCAGATCGTTTTGGCTGTGTGGGCGGTGACAGACCGATCTTATGAATATTAAGACATTCCTTTTAACGTGCTAACCAATGAGCGCCCAGTTATTCCCGGAAGGTAATTAATATTCATAAGCCAAGGTTCTACTTCTTAATATGGGAATAAATGAGACGGCGATTTTTGTAATAGTGACAAGAAAACATTTTTCATTATTTTTTCCTTTAGTTTAGATGGACAACGTCAAAAACGTTATTCAAACGTTATTCTTAAACATGATACTGATAGGCTTTTCTCTTCAAGCTCTGAAACTTTTTATTTTTATATTTTTATTTAACTTTTTTGTTTGCATAATGTGATCAGTTAAACATTGTAAAATGTTGATTATACTCTGAATGAACATTTCTCTTAATATTATGTTTCTTATGAGTATATGCATTTATGTTAAAAATGCATATAATCATAAGTAAATACAGCAAATATATAAATTAATCAAATACAGAAATGTAAATCTAAAATATAGAGCAACTTGGTAAAATGTGCAACTAAAAATCTGAAACATGCTCTTGTTGTGGTACCATGTCCAAAAAACATATTGATACCATAGCCTGTTTGTTTTAATTCAATTATTTTGTTACTAACTTTATGAATTATTTTACCAACGTATTTATAAATATATTTAGTATATTGTTTCATATAGATGTGCGACTTTTCTATTTGAATACATTTTAAAATGTAAATTATTCCTGTGATGCAAAGCTGAATTTTCAGCATCATTACTTAAGTCTTCAATGAAATTATTCAAATAGAAAACAGTTCTTTAAATTATAATAATATTTCACAATATTACTGTTTTTTCTTTTTTCAAATGGTGCATTAAACATATAGGCATAAACTCCATTAAAAAAAACAAAAAAAAAAAACAGACAAGATGAAGCAAAGACTCTATTAAACTAAAAGTTTATTGCCATTTTGATCTTTTCAGCTTGCACTTTAAGCCTTATTAAGCTGGCTTTGATTTTCTTCTGCAAGACAAATTAACATTCTATACAAAATATGCTGCCAGGGCTGCCATTTTATCTTTAGGCTTTTTAGGATTCCCTCTCCCCACAGGCCTCCTCCCTCTTCCCTTCCCTCTCCCTCTGCGGGCTCCTCCGGCCCGGTGCATGGGATGCCGCATGGTCGCATGTTTCAGCTCCACCAGATCCTGGAACACAGGGTCGCAAAACACACAGCCAGTGTGCTGCGTTTCACCATCAGGCAACGGCGAGCGTGTCTTGTTGAAGTCCACTATGACCAGGGAGGCTTCGCAGGAATCACAGCTGTCCTGGGACACCTGCACTTTATGGGCATGCTCGAAGAAATGCACCACCACGTTGCATTTGTTGCAAGCCATGCGCCACTTTGGACCCGAGGTGGGGTCGAAGACCAGGACGCCTGTCTCACATTCAACACACTGGCCGATGCCAAGAGAGTTGAGGGAGTGCTGACAGGAAGGGTGGGTGCACTCATTACAGCCCATCCCTGACAGAAATAGAAAGAGAAATGACATAATAAGGACTATTCTTCAAGTAGAAGAACGTTTACACTTCTTTTCATGTTTTAAGCATTTTTTTTTTTTGTTTAATTTGCTAGAATGTCAGAATCCTCCACCCATTTTGTTTTTTAACTGCACCTCTGTAATAAATTTATAAAAAGCTTAAATTTTTCTAGGTATGCTATGTATTTTATATATTTATTTTAAATAGAATATGGTTCAAACGTTTGGGGTCATTAAGATGTTTTAATGTTTTTGAAAGAAGGCTCTTATGCTCACCAAGGTTGCATTTACTTTATATAAAATAAATAAATAAATAAAAAACACAGTAAAAACAGCAATACTGTGAGGTATTATTACAATTTAAAAGAAATGTTTTCTATTTGAATATATTTTAAAATGTAAATTATTTCTGTGATGCAAAGCTGAGATTTCAGCAGCCATTACTCCAGTCTTCAGTGTCACATGATCCTTCAGAAATCATTCAAATATGCTAATTTGCCGCTCAACAAACATTTCTTATTATAATCCATGCTGAATTTCTCTGAGTCTTTACTGTCACTTTTGATCAGTTTATAAAATTATTATTTATTCTTTCAAAAACAAATTTTACTGACTCCAAAATTTTGAATGGTACTGTATAATGTAATACATAGTATTTTAATTTTACAAAATGTATTTAATATTTAAAATAAATAAAATAAATTTGAATAGCATTAATCAGAAACAGAATTTTGTAAAAACAAGTGTGTAATTTAATAATATAAAATCTATACATTTTATATTATTAAATATAAAATAAATCATTTATATTTAATTTTTATTATTTAATAATATTCAATAACTACATTTCTACATTTGATTTAATTTGGAAACAAAACGTTTCTTTTCATTTTCATAAACTTGAAACATGGTTTATGCAACCATCTTTGAAATAAAAAATAAAAAAATTAAATCCAAAGATTGATCAAGAGCATAATCAGATCTCTCATTATTGGATATGTACATAAAACACAGTTTGAAAGAAACCTAATTGAAGAATCACTTTAAAACAAGTTGATTTGAGAATCAAAGCTTTCCAGTCTCTCCTACCTTTCTTCATGTCTCTGAAGGGAGGGTTGCTGAAGCAGTATGGACACACAGGGTAACTTTTGCCACGAGACCCCGAGGTCCACAGCACCAGCTCAAACTCATCCAGAGGACACTTGAGCTCCTTGTACAGCTTAATGGCTCCATTCTGAGGCAAACTGTAGGTCTCGTCACAGTGAGAGCAGTGCAGGCGACTGGGTTTGGCCTGGGGGTGATTAAAAAAAAAATTAATTAAAAAAGACAGTTACTTTATGTTTGACACTACATCATGATAAAGCTGTAAAAAGCAATCTGGGACTCAACTTTTTGCAGTTGTAGAATACGTTTTATGTGCATTTATTGGAACAATATTTAATACTTATGAAAATATATTTGAATAATAATAATTATTATTATTGTTATTAATAGCTTTTTTTAGATTTTGCATTTGAGCTGACTTTTTCAGAAAATAATGCTTCTCCATGTTAAAATTCATAACTGAAAAAATATTGATGGTGAAAAACACCAGCATGTACTGAATTACTAACATATGTCAGTTTATAACTTCATTTTCCACATATTTTACCATCCAAAATGAAGAAGTAACAGTAAAGACCTCTATACTGTGGCTGGACTTCACTTGAGAAAATCAGCATTAACCTCCCTTACGCAAGCGGTGGACACTGAAGCCCATTTAACAGGGACATTAGACTAACAGCCCAGAGTCTAATTTGAATGATGAGGGACACTGATGAATAATTTGTGAGTTATTCCACAATCAGATGGACACAGGACAACATTTAGGTAAAACGCTTCCTTGTTGAAGGTCATTTTCAGGTGCTAGAGAGATGAGAGACTGCCTAAAAGCCCAAAGTGCATCAGAGTGGAAAAGAAATGAACCACGTGATTTACAGCAACATGACCATTCGGATGGTAATTAGGATCAAAGTTGGTGTGCATGTGTGGATGCTCTGGGATCCCATCCATATCAATTGAGTCATCAAAAACTTTAGCTGCATTACTCACTGCGAATAATCAACATCATTTCCCATCAACTTGACGTCACATTGTGGATATATGTGCACTATATACACAGTACTGTTCAAAAGTTTTGGGTCAGTAAGATTTCTTTAAAGAAATGAATACTTTTCAGAAAGGATGCATTAAATTGATCAAAAGTGACAGTAAAGACATTTATTATGTTAGTGTTTCATATAAATGCTGTTCGTTTAAACTTTCTATTCATCAAAAAAATACTGAAATAAAATAAAATTTTCCACAAAAATATTAAGCAGCACAACTGTTTTCAACACTGATGATATTAAATGTTTCTTGAGCAGCAAATCAGCGCATTAGAACATTTCTGAAGGATCATGTGACACGGAAGACTGGAGTAATGATGCTGAAAATTCAGCTTTTTTAAAATTACATTTAAAAAAAAAAAATTTAATAGAAAAGTTATTTTAAATTGTAATAACATTTCACAATCTTACTGTTTTATTGCATTTTTAATCAAATAAATGCAGCTTTTAAAGAACCTTCTTACAAAAACCTTTTTTTTTTTAATTACCAACCCCAAAACAAAAATCTGTTTTCATAATACACTGAACTCAGATCTGAACTACAGATCATAGCATGTTCAGACTTAATTATTTTTTTTGCTGCTTTCTTTGTCAACATTGACCTTTAGTTTGAACTGATGACAGTACGATTAGAAGGAGGAATGTTAGATATTTAACCAAACACGCTTGTCTCAAAATGGTCCAAAGTTCAGTTCTGCACAGCACTCAAGTCAAATGATTGCAACACCATGTCTGGGGCTTTGATCCATGACCCTGACCCTACCGTTAAATCCTGATTTTGAGACATCGCAGAGGGCTTTGACCTTCTTATTACAAGCCAAAAGCTTTGACCTCTTAACTACCACTTCCCCTGGGCTACTATTCAACATTATACTCTTCGGAGTCCTAAACACATTCATCAAGGCTGTATTTATATGATAAACAATACAGTAAAAAGAGTAATATTGTGAAATGTTACTATTAACATTTCCACAAAAAGAAAGCAAGGCGGCAGTATGAGTAAGACGCCAATATGAGTCGTTACAGACCTGGATGTACTTCATGAAGCGATGGCATTTGCCACAGCGCGAGAGAGGTTTCCCAGAAGCAGCGATGGGGGAAAAAGACACTTCCATCAGCTCATCCATGCCTGTAAAAAACATTCCGAGCAGGATTTAAGAGTCAGTAACAAGCAAAAACAAATTAATACACATTTATTAGTAGTGTTAAAACAACATCTCTAATGCCAAATTTACACTGCAAAGGTGGCACAGAAGCACATCTGATGTGTTCAATGCTGCTCAGAAGAGATCAATGTATTTACACAGCAATTACAACTGTATACTTCGATACTCTGGGCTGAGGTGGGTCTGACCAGGCATAATTTAGTCTGACTTTTATGCAGCTATCATATAAACATGGAGTTTCTCTGAAAACTGTCTAAAATGTATTTTTTTATATGGTACAGAAATACAGCAATCAACTAATTCTTTGCATAGATTCATTGTGGGACATTACCTGCAATGGAGTCCACAAAGTAGTGAAACTTCCTCTTGAAGATGTCCAGAGTGTGCTGTAAGACCTGCTGGAAGTTTGCCTTTCCTAAAGATATCAGATTTAGCTGTTTTTCCACAGCACTGCGGATTGTGGGCAGCACCAAATCTGCATCTAACAGACACATACAGATGTACAAGGAAAAGGATTTGAAGTTTAACCAATGAGGCATGCACACACCAGCTAATTACCTGAGGTTCAAATATTTTTCCTTACCAATCTTATAGTAACCGTGAACCAGAACAATCCCCAGGTTGGTGGGTTTGAGTTTGCGGCCGCTTTCAACCGTCACATAGTTTCTCTGGCAGACGTTGTTAATGTGGACAGGGATGCTGGCATCCGTGCCTAGTGACAGAATCATTTGTTAATGCAGTCCACATAATAATAACTTTTACAATTTTCAAAAAATAAAATAAAAATATTTCTTGAGTAGCAAATTCTGAAGGATCATGTGACACTGCAGCAATGGCTGCTGAAAATTCAGCTTTGCTTCACAGGAATAAATTACATTTTAAAATATATACTTTAAACTGTAATAATATTTCACAATATAATAGTTTTACTGTATTTTGGATGAATTAAATGCATCCTTGGTGAGCATAAGAGACTTCTTTCAAAAATTGTAAATGGCATATGTACTCATTGATGCACTAAATCTTGCATCAACGCTTCAAATATTAATCCAAATAAAACATAAAATGTTAAAACAGTCCTTATACTGTATGTAATAGCATATTAATGAATAATGAATAATGACGTATGAAACGCTTTTCATAAATCATTGTGCTGTGAATTCTGCATGCTTTTTCTAATTAATTTTAGTATTTTAGACGCACTGGATCCAAAACGTTAGAACAATGGTGAACAAACACTAACACTGTAAGTGCACATCAGGGATAAAATGTATAAAATGACCAGTTTAAAATGTACTCTCTTCTGTGAACTGCTTTTCTGAAGAATCTGTTAAGGTTGTCAGCACTAATAAAACAGATTGTACCGATGCCGTGTTTCTCCATGAGTGTGATGAGCTCGGCCTCAGTCAGGTAGTCTGGTGGATTGGTCTGTTTCTCCAGTAGTTTGATCTCATCCACTGTAAATACGTCTCCTCTCTCACACACCGGCAAGGCTTCTTCCAGTGGAATACCCTGCCAGGGCATCACCTCAGTGTAACCTGTTTGCAAGAAATATTAATTAGCATCATCTCTCCGCTAGAATATAATTTAAAAATGGCAGATGTAAAAAACATGAATTAAGCTCATCTGAAGACTACACGTACCAGCAGAGATGAGTGTCTTCCCGCTGCACGTGAAGCTCTCTGTGGCGATGCTGAAGGAAATCGTTGTCTGCAGGTATTTGCAGTCGGGGCTGACTGTCGCGATGAAGTGCCGTGTGATGTAATCATACAGACGCCAACCATCGCTGCCTGCAGAGACAAAAAGATATTTGGCATTTTATAGCTCTGTTGTCTTAAGATTAGATTCTAGAGTTAGGATGTTCCTGCAATATGGCCTCTGAACTGAATTTCGTTGACTGTACCATTCAAAATTTGTTTGAAAAATATCGACTTTATTCAACAATTCATCTCCTCTGCGTCACCCTATAGCGCCATTTCAGAGAGTATCACATACGTAAACAACAAATGCAATGTATGTACGCGGATACATTGTTTACGTTCAGATCAAAGCTTAAACAGTTTAAACAACACAGAATAAAGTCGATATTTTAGTTTTCTTTGCACACAAAAAGTATTCTTGTAGCTTCGGAAAAATTACGGTTGAACCGCTGATGTCACATGGATTATTTTAACGATCTCCTTGCTACGTTTCTGAGCCTTGATCGTGTTAGGATCCGTGCGGTCTATGGGAGGGTCAGAGAGCTCCCGGAATTCATCAAAAATATCTTACTTTGTGAACAACATGAGTAATTAATGACAGAATTTTCATTTTTGGGTGAACTATCCCTTTAAGCTCACTTTTAAAATTATTAACAGGATCAAGTATCTTGTCCTGAAATGTCAGATTTGGATCATAGTATGACCTGGGTGTTTTCTAGAATATCTCTGTGCTAGACACTTCGGTCACACTTTATATTAGGTGGCCTTAACTACTATGTACTTACACCAAAGAATAAGTACAATGTACTTTTTGTGTTCATACTGTATTGCAAAACACATTTGTTGCTATTGAGGTGGGATATGGGTAAGGTTAGGGACAGGTTTGGTGATATGGGTAAGTTTAAGGGTGGGTTAAGGTGTAAGGGATGGGTCAACAGTGTAATTATAAATGTAAGTACAAAAATTAATTACAGATGTAATTACATATAGCTATTTTTAAAAATATAAGTACAATGTAAAAACATGTATGTACACAATAAGTGCATTGTACCAAATGATTAATTTAAATAAGTACATGTTAGTTAAGGCCACCTAATTTCAATATCAAAAACTTAAATGTGAAAATACACAGTCTGACAGTCGTACCCAGTTCGCTCTCAGAGGCGGCTCTCATGGGTGTGATTGGCGGATGGTCTCCTGCATCCACTCCCTTTCTTGGCCTGTTAATGCCCTCAGAGAGCAGGGCTTTTACCTGTATACACACAAACACAATATTAATCGCTTTACATTATTTTTGTGGCATATCAGGATTAAATATATAGTCTATGTATATTATAATACTATACAAAATAATGCAGTTAAACTTCCTACAAAAATACAATAACATCAAAATATTTCGATTTAATATATTATAAAATATTAATCATTAAAGAGCATATTAATTCATTAATGAGCATCTTAAGTGATCTCTTCGAGGGGGGAGGAAAGTACGGTGGCCGAGAGAGCTCAACGCGCTGCAAATCGAAAAAACACCAGTAAATTAAGAAAACAACTTCATCAATTTGACAACACACGTGCTGCAAATGCTCACAACACAACCAAACAAAGAAACGCGCTGCAAATAAAATTCTTTATTTGGTTGTGTTGTGAGCATTTGCAGCACCTGCTTTCAAATCGATGAAGATGTTTTCTTGATTTTCTGGTGCTTTTTCTATTTGCATGTGTTTTCCGTAGTTCCAGTGCGTTGAGCTCCCTCGGCCACCGTAGAAAAGGGCTACTGCTTACCGTTTCACCCCAGAAGGAGCTGTTGGCCTGCTGTTTGAGGGTGCCCTTCAGGTCAAAGTTTTCAGGGTAATGTGTGGTCTCTGTGCGAGGGTAGCTGATATAACCCTGTGTGTAGAGACGCTCTGCTATCTGCATAGTATGCTGGGGAGCCATTCCTGAGAAATACACAGATAAAATCAAATATATGCTGCAGTTTAGTCAGTAAGATTTTTTCCCCTCCGTCAGCATATTAGAATGATTTCTGAAGGATCATGTGACATTGAAGACAGGAATAATGATGCTGAAAATTCAGCTTTGCATCACAGAAATAAATGACATTTTACAATATATTACAATAGAAAACAATTATTTTAAGTTGCAATAATATTTCACAATATTACAGTTTTACCATATTGATCTGTCTATTTTTATGTAAATAATACTTCAATACTACAAAATTACAGGAATCATTTGTCAAAAGTGACGTTATTAGAGTAAATGAAGTTCTAGACCACTTAATCTAAGTTCAATGGCATGACTAGTCATTACATTCCACAATTGATTTCATTCTCTCCCCTCTTTCTTTCTTTCCTCATTAAAACCCTATTTCTTATGCTTTTGATTTGTGAATTCACATTTAATATCACAAGGGAAGCTGCCCACCCAAAGCAGAGCTGGCCACTCTTAACATCTCCACTGTATTCAATGCGAGGGGTCTCTGCTTGGCTTTCTCTTTCTTAGACACCGAGTCAACCTGCAAGAAAAGATACGTAACTCATGCAGTTACACATTTAGCATCACTAAAATATGAAATGACACAATCATAACAAGTGAGATACAAATACATACTTTAGCCTCCTTAGCAGTCTTTGCCATGTTAACAAACATTTGACCAACATCTCGGTCAAAAACTCGCACGCGGTCCCAGTCCAAGATGAGTGGACTGTCCTTGCCTCTAAAAACCTGTGTGCACAAAAAAAAAAGGAAAATGCAGAAAAGCAGCAAGTATGCAATGCGAAATGATATAGCTGGATTTTGAAAACTGGGTTTTGTATTTTTAGCAGAAAGGGCCAGAACTGACCTTTGCCTGTATAACCCAGTATGCTTCAGGTTTGAAGGACTGGATCTTGTCATGCCGTTCCACACAGAATCCCAGTGTGGGAGTCTGACAGGGACCAAACGAGATCAAGGAGGAGTCCAAATTCCCATATTTCCCCTGGAAGTATTTAGTCTGGAAACTAAATATAATGATTATGTGTGATGAACAACTTAAAATAGTTTGACAAATGCACTACTGCTCAAAAGTACGGAGCCCTTTAAAGGACATTGTGGTGGGAAAAATTCAGGAGAAATTTTTTCAAGGAAAAAATATTTTTCAAATGTTTTGCATTCTCTCGCAAAACTTTTGCGTTCCCTCGCAAAACCATTTGAGTTCGGACAAATTCTTCCTGTTTACTTTACAGCTTGCAGTGGTTACAGCTCGTATGTTCACAATGGAGCGGTTCATAAGAGTTTTATTTTGAACTTGGACTCAAATAAATTAATAAGTCAGTGCTTAGTTCAAGGCATGGTTTTGGGACATAATAAAACGCTTAATGTGGCTTAATGTTTTAAAACAGTGACTTGGAGGACCAAATTCGAGAATAATAAAAGTTGATATAATTATTAGGCTAAAATTAATACCCTTATTAATAATATTACTTTTTTAGTATTTCTTTATACTTGAGTCAAAGTTCAAAATAAAAACTTTATGAATCCCTCCATTGTGAACATACGAGCTGCATGAACCTTTCATTATAGCCAACCTTAAGCGTTTTCTATGGGGAAGAAAAGGCTTAACGTGCAGGGCGTTGTGTTCATATTCTGCTTTATTAATAGTAATATTATTAATATTACGTTTATTAATGTTAGCCTAATAATTTTTATCAGGATTTATTATTATCGAATTTAGTCCTCCAATGTCACTGTTTTAAAACATTAACCCACATTAAGCGTTTTAGAATGTCCCAAAACCATGCCTTGAACTAAGCACTGACTGTATTACTTTGAGTCCAAGTTCAAAATAAAACTCTATGAACCGCTCCATTGTGAACATACGAGCTGTAACCACTGCAAGCTGCAAAGTAAACAGGAAGAGTTTGTCCGAACTCAAATGGTTTTGCGAGGGAACGCAAAGTTTCTCGAGGGAACGCAAAACATTTGAAAAATATTTTTTCCTCCCACCCTGAATTTTTTCCACTCACCCCGGATTTTTCCTACCACAATGTCCTTTAAAGGGCTCCGTACAAAAGTTTGTAGTCAGTTAAAATAAATTTTTCTGAAAGAAATTAAAACTTTTATTCAGTAAAGATGCATTATTTTAATAAAAAGTGACAGTGAATACATTTATAATGTTACAAAATATTTATATTTCAAATAAATGCTGTTTTTTGATCTTTGTATTCAACAAAGAATCCTAAAACAAAAGACTGTATTGTAATGGTACATAAAAATAAAGAAAGATATCAAAGCAGGTCTGTTCTACCCAGATGACCTCTTTCATACCGTGTGAAAGCACAGCCGATCCTGAGGTCCAGTTCCTGACGAGCATCTACAGACAGAGCCTCGTTCCTGTTGGGTTCTCCGAGTCGGTTCATGGCGTTACAGATATCCGTGTCTGTGATGGAGCTGAACTTCGCTCGATACACGGTACGATCATTACCGTAAGACTTATTCATCACCGGCTGAATGGCATCCAACACCTGAGATGGTACAACACAAACAAATCAAGAAAATGCACACCTCAGGCCCAGTTATATGGACAATCTTAGGTTGTATTTTCTTTCAGTAGATTCAGACTCACCTCAAAACAAATGTTCTCTCCTTCTTTATCACAATCCAACCACAGGACAACATAGTCACAACCTTTTGCTTCAACCTGTCAATATGTTAAGACTTAATTGTTAAAATATTGGTATTAAATTTACTATAGTATAATTACATTATATATTATTTATAGAATAAAAATGATAAATTCTTTGACAAGCTTTAAATATAGTTTGTCTAAATGTTTAGTTATTTTAGACAATAGATACACCATAATCAGTCAGGTAATGAAAGGTAAAGTCACCTGAAGGAATTTGACCATATTTAGTTTGGGGTTTGCTTCTTTCTTCTCAGTCGGAGCTTTACTGAACAACTCAGCTGGATCAACTTTATCCCAGTTGTTATACTTTCCTGCAAAACATTAAGGATAGGGAATAATACAAGTCAGGTTTACATTGTCTTGCACATACACTACCAGTCAAACGCTTTTGAACAGTAAGATTTTTTTAATGTTTTTTAAAGAAGTCTCTTCTGCTCACCAAGCCTAGCATGTATTTAATCCAAAGTACAGCACGAACAGTAAAATTTTGAAATATTTTTACTATTTAAAATAACTCTTTTCTATTTAAACATATTTTAAAATGTAATTTATTCCTGTGAATTTTTAGCATCATTAAACCAGTCACATGGTCCTTTAGAAATCATGATTTGCTGCTCAAAAAACATGTTTTATTATTATTATGTTGAAAACAGCTAAGTAGAAGTTCCTTTGATGAATAGAAAGTTCAGAAGAACAGAATTTATAATGTATTAAATGTCTTTATCATCCCTTGTGATAAATTTAAAACATCCTTGTTAAAAAAGTATTATTTTCGATCATTTCTAAAAGATAGAAAAAAAAATAATAATAATTATATATATATATATATATATATATATATATATATATATATATATATATATATATATATATATATATATATATATATACACACACACTGACTCCAAGCTTTTGAATGTTATAGTTTATGTTACAAAGGCTTTTTATTTCAGATAAATGCTGATTTTTGGATCTTTATATTCATCAAAGAATCCTGAAAATATGTACTCAACTGTTTTAAATATTGATAATAATAATAATAAATGTTTCTTGAGCAGCAAATCACCATATTAGAATGATTTCTGAAGGATCATGTGACACTGAAGACTGGAGTAATGATGCTGAAAATTTTGTTTTGATCACAGAAATAAATTACATTTCAAAATATATTCAAATAGAAAGCAGTTATTTTAAATAGTAAAAACATTTCACAATATTTCTGATTTTGCTGTGTTTTGGATCAAATAAATGCAGGCCTGGTACGCAGAAGAGAATTCTTAAAACATGAAAAAAATCTCACTGTTCAAAAACTTTTGACTGGTACTGTACAGTTACAGATTTTGCTTGTATTTTAAAAGCAGTCCTACTGAAGACAAAATACTTGCCGATGAAGTCCAGACTCATGACATGTCCACACACTGACGTCATCTTGAACCTCACATTTTGGCCCGTGAAGCTTCCTGTGTACTCATGGACTGAACACGCTCCATTCAGGCCTTTTCGGGTTAAACAGCTACCTGTAAGTGAAAGGCAATATAAAGAAATGTTTAAAGACCTCATACATTTCTTATAATTGCATGTCATTCAAAACTTGTTTGCATTTCTTTCTTTGGTTTCGGGTCCCATTGACTTCCAAAAAATACTAGAATTCATTGTGACCCAAATCTTTTTAGTTACCATCATTCTTCAAAATATCTTCTTTTGTGTTCAACAGAAGAAAGGAAAGCGTACATAAGGGTGACAGAGTTTTCACTTTTGGGTAAACTATCCCATTAACTAGAACAAAATTAAAAACAGAAGTATTTTAACATAAAAATCAAGCAAACAATCTTGCACTGACACCACAATAATTGCATTCAGACGAGACTTCATCCTTCGCTTCGAATGCACACTGTTCATCATTCATCTGCCTAGAACCACGTCAATGTCTGCAAAAGTAACTAACATGGACATCTAAGCTTGACTACTGTATAAGCGCTCCTTCAGAAACTTTGATGGTGGACACTGACGAATCGGCAGGCTAAAAGAAGTCTAATTAGTGTCGGCATTGAGCGATCCATCATAAAGTAAAATGAGAGAGAGAAGAGCTGATTATGCATCATTCCTTTCATTCATTCTTTTCTATTTGGTGCCCAACCAGAGTTAAACCTGAATGACATCAATGGTCGCCATCAGGTAATGAGATGCTGTTCCCAAGGCTGAACTCTGATGATGGAGTCCATTGTGAATGAGCCTGACGATGACCTTCTCGCTCTGCCGCTACAGATTTTTGGAGGCCTCCATTGAGATGGTGGTACATAAATACAGGCCTAAAAGGAGGGGATGGACACACTTTGACTGGAAGCTTTACCTCCAACAGGCACAGCAAGCCTCCAGCCTTTCGCTGCACTCCTCACCTCCGTTTCTCCAGCATGCAACAGCTACAGGTAAGTCTTCAACGCCATTCTCACAAGATCATCTAGGACCCAGAACTAGGAAACTGCACTTACTTGAATTGAGTCACTTTTTAGATTTAAATTACTATTAAATTATTACATTTTAATATTAAATTAGTAACACTACCATTCAAAAGTTTGGGGTTGGTAATACATTTTATGTTTTTTGAAAGTAGCCTCTTATGTTCACCGTAGCAGCAATTATTTGTTCAAAAATGCATTGCAAACAGTAATATTGTGAAATATTATTACAATTTCAAATAACTGTTTTCTACTGGAATATATTTTAAAATGTAATTTATTGCTGTGATGCAAAGCTGAATTTTCAGCATCATTACTCCAGTCTTCAGTGTCACATGATCCTTCAGAAATCATTCTAATATGCTGATTTGCTGCTCAAGAAACATTTATTTTTATTATCAATCTTGAGAACAGTTGTGCTGCCTATTAGTTTTATGGAAACCATCATACATTTTATTTTTTCGTGATTTTTTAGATGTATAAAATTTTCAAAAGTACAGAATTTTTTTTCAATACATATAAGTACTTAAAATCTAAAATATCTTATAAATATAAATAATACATGGCAAATTATAAGTAAACAAAATTGCTGAAATCAAATTATTATTAATATTTACCCAAAATTAACCTTTTTTTTTCTCAAAAATTTAGAAATTATTAAAAAATATATATATATTTAATTGCCCAAAAGTGCCCTGGGTGATATACATCTATCACTAAACTAAAACTGAGCATCCAATAGTTTAGGATAAAATCAATTTTAGTATTTATTTTAGTATTTATCTGTCACAGACTCAAACCTTGCAATAACCGAGAGCCCAAGACAATGTTTTAGTGACAGGCGCAAACTAATAAATACTGATGGTTTGTTGCCTACTTCTCACTCTCCCGCTCAGATTCTAGGACTCCTGAGCGTTTTTCTGCTGGTCTTGAATCCCAGCCAGTGCAGTCCGATCATGGCCCAGTGTGTGGAGCACACCTACTGCTCCTCCACGCTGAAAGAGTACCACACACAGCTCATCAACCTGCCCAGCAAGATCAACGAACGCAGCGTTGCCGCATGGAGCTACGAGTGAGTACAGCAGATTTTTAAGCCTTTTAAAAATATGGATTTATAGCCAGCAAAAGGGAAAGTATACTGCAGGTGCATTTTATACAGGATGCATGCAATCCTTCTCTTATAAAAGTTTGTAACAATTCAGAATTTGACAATAAAAATGCAAACAATCTAATCTGAAAGACACTGCATGCATTTGGAGGCCAATTACCGACCATCAAATTCTGAATATATAAATATTTTTCTGCACCAATAACAGGGAGAACATCGACATGGACCGTGTGCCGCAGATCATCTATGAAGCAAACTGCCTGAACAGTCATTCCTGTGAGGGGTTCGACAGCTCCTTCAGTCTGGAGAGCATCCCCATTGCAATCAAAATGCCATTTCTCAGAAAAAACCCAAGATGCCCAACTTACGCACTGGAATTCGAGGATGTCAATATCGCTTGTTTATGTGCTACATCCAGAAAGAATTAGCACTGGGTCTAAGAGTTCGTGCACTGGATTCAATTTTAATGATTATAATACATGTCACTTAAATTTAATGTCAACCACAAAGTCTACTGAATAGTAATGCTTGTCGTTCTAAACAAACAACAACACAATGCATATGCTGTAATACAGATGCCTTGAGTTGCCAAATGCTTGTAAATGTGATTAAATAAACTAGTTTTGTAACAAAAGCTTTTGATCTCATTCAGGAAACAAATGTTTCTCATTTCTTTTAAAATACTCAACAACATTAAACACCCTGTAACCTTTTTCCTGCAGTGTGACTATTAAAAATATTTAATATACTCTTATTAGTATAAGAGTATGTGGCCAAAAAACTGAAAGACAATTATAAAATAATCAGAAACGTGCTATTCAACATATTTTTAGTCTAGCATCTCATTTGACATGTAATGTCAACTGTCCATCTGTTGAAGTGATATATCAACGTAATATTAATGAATGAATGTCAAACAGGACCAAACAAGACATCAAGGGTGCTCTTTTATTTGAACGAGCTGGAAAACCAGATCAATTTATCCCCTGTTTATAAATTAGGGCGCCTGTAATTATATGCAGTATATTTAATTTTTATAAAGATCATGCAGACTCACCTTTAGAGAGGATTTTGGCAATGGACTGAGCCAGAGAGGGCTTCTCAGCCACCATAAACACAGTCCTCATCGCTGCTGCTTTTATTTATCTGTCACAAACATCAGCGGGACCTGACAATGAAATACCAAAGTATATATCGTATTTTAAAGTTAATAACTGAAGCTAAAATTTGACTTTTTAGACCAACAATCGAGATAATAACACACCGGTATGTGCTGCAGCCATTTCTTTAGGCACATGTTAGCTTCCGGGTTGTTCGTGTTCTTTCAAAATAAAAGCCCTGACCGTTATAAGAAACATTTTACTAAATTTAAAATAGCGATTAAAATTCTAAATTCTAAATTTAAAATAATAATAATAATAATAATAATAATGTAATTGTAATAATAATAATAATTAATAATAACAACAAACTAATAAACAACAATATAATATAGCAATATATCAAAATAATATTAAATATATTGGCCCATTAAATTTGTATTCAAAATAGAAAAAATCTGAAATTATATTTTATTTATATATATATATATATATATTTTAATTTATTATTTTATTTACATATTTTAATATACATATACATATATGTATCATAAGTATTATAAATATTAAAATTAATATAGTATAAATTAATATTAAAAATACAAAGAAAAATGAAGATGTCTTACCTTAAAATGATCAATAACTGGCAAATGTCAAAACTTTTTTAAAGGTTATTTAGTCAACAGATTAAACTTCATGCAAGTAAATACGAAATACATAAGATAAATTCGTCATACAATGGTAATAAAAAAGTTTTCATTTTAAAACACTTATAAAAAGCCTCTGCCATATCTGAAAATAAGGGTCTGTACCTAGAAATAAAACAGCCAGTGAAAGATGCAGTGTTATTTAGAACTACTCAACAATGCTCAACATTCTTAAAAAAATGGAAATGGAAAAGAAATAATTAATTTAACTGAGCCTGCCCATATGGCCACTTTTGTTTCCATGCCAATCCAGAAAGCAGACTGTAACATTCTGTAATGATGTCATCACTCACTCAGATTCATTACATTTGCATTTCAGTTTTTAATTATTACATTTAAAAAGGATTACTGTCAATATTTGCATCCTTGAAGAATTAAGTTGATCAGGTGGTTTTCTTTGAGTATGATGGCATAAATTGCATCAGAGGCAGATTTAATCACAGTGATTTGCTCTATAATAGCTTGTTTGATTCCCTCTCTTTGATACAAACAGACTCTATTCACAACATAGTGACTGACATATGGTTCTGTTCTCTATAATCTTACACAGTTGTTCAATACAGTGCACAGTACACGTTCCTAGTTTCAAAGAAACTGAGCTTGTGACGTTTTCTAGTCATTTGTCGTCAGTTTTCTTCCAGAAGATTGCTAGCTGTCACATTTTTCCACTCGCATCACTCCATTTATCCTCATCACTCCAGTGAATATCTGACAACAAAAAGTACCAACATCGCCACTGTTACCGTCCATTAGCTGTCACAAAAGGAACCTATTTTATTTTATTTTATTTTATTTTATTTTATTTTATTTTATTTTATTTTATTTTATTTTATTTTATTTTATTTTATTTTATTTTATTTTATTTTATTTTATTTTATTTTATTTTATTTTATTTTATTTTATTTTATTTTATTTTATTTTTATTTTATAGAAAAACATCATTTTATTATTATTATTTATTTTATTATTTATTAAGAGCAACCTATATATATATATATCTTTATATATATATATATATATATATTTTTTTTTTTTTTTTTTTTTTTAATGAAATACTGAAGTTTAAAATGCCATAATCCACATCACATACACATAATCCATGTGCGGTTAAAATGCACTATATGCGATTTAGTGGTTTTCAGTCATACTTAATAATAAAATAATTAATAAACACAAATGTATTCAACAAAATGAAATACAAAGGAACAAATTAAATATTAGCCTACTATTAAAACAAATTGAAAGGAATTAAAAAAAATAAATTGTATTATATAAATTCTAACAAATATATCATTATCATAGGTACAGTACGCCAAGTAGGCTATACAATACGCTAAGATGTCTAGCATAAATAAATGAGATTTTTATTTATGATATTTTATTTTATTTTATTTTATTTTATTTTATTTTATTTTATTTTATTTTATTTTATTTTATTTTATTTTATTTTATTTTATTTTATTTTATTTTAATTTATTTGATTTGATTTGATTTGATTTGATTTGATTTTACTTTACTTTACTTTACTTTACTTTACTTTACTTTACTTTATTTCATTTCATTTCATTTCATTTCATTTTATTTTATTTTATTTTATTTTATTTTATTTTATTTTATTTTATTTTATTTTATTTTATTTTATTTTATTTTATTTTATTTTATTTCCATACGTAGGTTGCATGCAATCACATTCAATGGCCACTAGGTGGCGACTTAACATTACGAGAATCTCTTGATTCCTCAAACAGATTGTTGAGTTCAGCTCACTGACAGCAACTGTTCATGTGAAATCCTGCCAATTAGAAAATACAGAACAGGACAGTTCAATTTGTTCAGCCAGTTTGTTTAGTCAACTGTCCAATGCTGAATTGCTGATTTATAAAAATGAGAGACAAAAGGGGAAGAATGTAAAAAAAAGGGGGAAAAAACAGAAAGACAAGTCAGTGCATCGCATTGCTGAAATCAGCGTGTGTCTGTGACCCCACAGATGGCAGAGGGAGGGTGGAAGTGAGTTTGTCTCCTTCAGCGGAGTGATCAATTAAACCCATCCAACCCACAATGCCTGCCTCCTCCAGTATTGACTCATCTGGACTGTCACACACACACACACACACACACACAGATTATTGGCTGACACATAAACCGATGAAATTATGATCCAGATCCTCTTTGTCACTGTTTTATTGTGCAAAACCAGAACATATATGGTCAAGGAGAAACTCGAACATCAATCCGCAAAGAGTTTTACATGTACATGCATGTGTGTGACGCTGATTGCATGAGATGAGTCATATTTCTATGATTGGCCACTTTACATCAGCACTCTCTGCCTCTTTCTGTCCCTTTCATCCTCTCTTACTCACAGACAGACACATAAACACATTTAAAGCAAGAAAAAGGCTGTGTTTAAGACCGAGAGAACATGCACCACGTTGAAGGAGGAGGGCCGTAAAGCAGCAGACAAAGAGAGAGACAAGTGAATGATTACAGGGCCTAGGATGGATGAAATTACAGACATGGATGAACAAACAGCACTTATTTGCTGCTGTTTCTCTTTCTCTCTAGCACTCATTCGCTTTCTCTCTGATGAATTTAAAGAGGTTTTGATGGATTCCCTTTCAGATGTACACTATAAACATCACAATACTGTATATGTTGGATGAAAGCTTGAGGCAGGACGGGGGAAATGATCTTAATCATTAAATCTGTTGCCAGTAAAGATGGCTGACTCGCTCGCTTGATCTAACTGGGCTGGCTGTGAAGATCTCACTCGTTGTCTTGTTTTTCTCTGTGTAGTTTTTCATTGTCATGACCTTCATTTTTGAGGATATTTTCCTACAAATGTGCATTAAAACAACTCAACTGGAGTGCTTTCTTACAGATTCACAAACGTTATCTCTTCAAACCTATAAAGCCTATAGTGTGTCTTATTTCTAAGGCAATGATCAGTGTGATCAAAGCTGAAAACAATCTAAAATACATGCCTTTTTTCATCTGACTGATAGTTTAGTAAAACACATTTTAAAACTATCCACCTTCAGCTTGTGGCACATGTTTGCTGTGAAATCTTTGCTGATTTTTATGAAGCAAATTATATTGTTAGCAATAATTCATGATGAACACTTACTGGACTGAAGCAACATAGGTTTACTTAATTATCCATACACAATTTTTTTAAATCATGTTAAAATGTAAGTATCAAATATGGCTTTTGAGGAACGTTTAATTTGTTCATCTTTCCTTTAAATATCATCAAGACATTGATAATTATATGCATTTATGTAAGTAGTCTATTGATTAAGATCTCATTAATTTACATCACAATCTCAGAATTTGACCTTACGTTTTGACCATATAAATAACAACATCTGCATCAAATTGGATATTTTTTTGGTCTCTGAATAAAACTGATGTTTTACTGATGTTGAAGCTCAGTATTCTCACTATTTCATACTATATGATTCATAAAAGCCTAAAATAATACATATATGCATATTTTTTATATTTACTAAATATTTTGTTTGCAGGTTTAATTAAATGTTCCAATTTTTTTTTTTAAATGTGTTTCATTATTTCATTTGTAAGGCTTTATATAGAGTTAATATCTCAGTTAAATAAAAAAAATTGAGGAAACCCGTTGCCTTCAAATTTTTAAGTAAATGATAATTTAAAAAAATAAGTTAATTGAATTGTCAAATTCACTTAACTTTTTGTATTTTATTATTATGTACTTAAAAATTTGAAGGCAACGGGTTTCCTCAATTTTTTTAAGTCAAGTCAACTTATCACTTTTTACAGTGAATAAGGAACCTTTATTTTTAAGGGTGCGCACAGCTTTTGTTGTGTTGTGTCTGTTCAGTCATTTGTCGGTTGTGTCTTTGAGCAGGAAAATGTCTTGTGAGCATCTCATTACTTTAGCTAACCAGCACTAATTAAGAAGCAACTTAATCATCAGATAATTTGAGATATCATGTTCACTTAATCAACATGGATACTGTTTCAGATTTCTTCTACTTAATCTTCATCGTCATCATCATCACTGTTCTTCCTTCTCTCATCTCCCGTCCTTTTCCTCTCCTTTATCAGTATCCTTCTCCCCTCCCACTCTCATCTTCACACATGTCTATGAGATATGCAGGGAATATGAAGCATTCTGGCACTCTGCTGTGAGGAAAGTTGAGGAGCGTGCAAGGTGTGATGGAGAGGAAGGTGGGAACAGTATTTCCTCAGAGAAAGAGGTTGAAGAGGAAAGCTGGATTTTTAATACATCTGGAACTTGATTGCTTTTAGTGGCATATACATACTGAGGAAATGTTGAATGTAAATATAAGATTATACATTATAATAATAATAATCTTCAAGAAAACATTTATATAAGTTTTTTTTCATCAAAATCTGTGGTTTCCACAAAAATAATATTAAGCAGCACAACTGTTTTAAATACTGATGATAGTAAAACATATTTATTGAGCAGCAAATCAGCATATTGCAATGATTTCTGAAGGATCGTGTGACACTGAAGACTGCAGTAATGATGCTGAAATACAGCTTTGCCATCACAGGAATAAATTACATTTTAAAACATATTCAAATAGAAACTGTTATTTTAAATGTGAATAATATTTCACAATGTTGCTTTTTTTTTATTTTTATGAATTTTAATATGAATAGGAACTTTTAAAATGTATGTTGCCAGATCATCTGATCACTGAATGATATCACCATGCAGTAGCTTTCAAAATAATTTGTTTTGAATTTGATTTATTTCCATTACTAAACAGAAAAAAAGGTAGTTAAAGAGTGTCACAATTTGTATAAATGAAAAAAAAAGGGGAAAACTGATGTTTCTGAACACTGCATATCAAAATATCTTTCTGATTCTTCTGATTGTATATGTATCAAAACCACCACATATTTTGAAGAAGAAAAAGAGCTTTAGACTTTTTACACTCTTAAAAATAAAGGTTCTTTATTGGCATCTATGAAGAACCTTTAACCTTTCAAAAAAAAAAAAAAAAGTTTTTTTAGATTATTCAAATGTTTTTCACACAAAGAAAAAATGGTTCTTTTAGGAACTGATCACTGAATGGTTCTTTTTTGGAACCTAAAATGGTTCTTCAACGGCATCCCTGTGAAAAACCACATTTGGAACCTTTATTTCCAAGAGCGTAGATTAAGAAAATTAAGACACGATTTACTTACTTTCAATATTTTTAAGTGTTGCATAGATGTAAGAATCTTTCCAAGATTTTAAACAACTATTCATATTTATGTTCAGATGCCACCTTCTCCTCGCTCACTGTCTGCTGCTGCCCTCCTCACTCAGTCTTAGTTAGGATTCCTTTATTGTTTGAACAGGGTCCTCACATCAAGGCCATGCCTTTAGCTAGGGGCTGTTGCCCTCTGACCTTTCCTGCATTAGGTATGTGCAGCGAGACCTCAAAGAGCTGGAATTCGTCTGAAGTCAAACCTGTGCGCTAACACACAAGCGAAGTACACACACACACACACACACCATGGAGGACCACCGAGGGGCCGGGAAAATGTTGAAAACAACATGTTCAGAAACTCTCTTCATCACACATGAAGTATGCAAAAAAACAAGAGACCTCCTCCATGTGCTGAACTCACCACCTCACACAAAAACACTGTGGTTTTTGTTGCATTTTATGAAAATGTAATTCTTGTTGACTTATTTCGCCCTGCATAATTAGATTTAAAAAAAAAAAAAATTTTCTCAGTATAGGAGACCACAGTGGGACAGGCTCTGAGCAGCATCCATCCATCATGGGAGACTTTATTAAAAGCAATGATTAATTACTCACAAGTTACATTAGTTTCTCTCTGCTATCACTGTGGGTTTTTATCATCCTCATCCTCACATCATCAGGGGTTTTTGGTATTTAGAAATGAAATTTCTTCTGTTATCTAGATCCTAAATGATCTTAATCATAATGTTTGATATCACAAAATGAAGTAATATATTTCTAAGGAAGAATCAGGTGCTGTATTCACTTCAGAAATGAAGATTGCTTTTTCATTTCCATGGAAGGTATTACAGATTTTATTTTGTTTTTCCATATATATTTCAGTTGTTTGTGCATTAAAATTCTCTAAACATTCTCAGGAAGTTTAAAGGTTGTGTATGCATTTTGAAAAAAGTAGATTCTTCAATTAATCTTTATTTTCACCTGAAGTTTAGCAAAGATCACTGTTCTTATCACGTTTTTTAGAAGGTTATGGGGATCTTTGAGCTTTAAAAACATCACATTATGTTCTTCAGATCAGTGTTTTCAGATTCTTTAAACCACCAGTAGATGGTTTTCTAAAGAACTAGAGAATAAAAGTATTTTTTTGTGGAACTAAAAAGGTTCTTATATGCATTTTGTTTCTTATTGAATGTAACTTTTATTTTTAATTGTCATTTAAACTAAACAAGAAAAATCACTTCAAGAACCTACTTTTGTATAAGGTGAATACTTGTACTTAATGATGTGTTATACTTGATGTGTTAAACTACATTTTTTATGGAGCAGATTTTTGAAAATCTTCAAAGCTAGCTACTGTAAAGTAATCTTGCAAAAAAAAAAAAAAGATAAATGTCAATCAATACAAATTATGAAAGAAACTGCATAATTTCTGAGATCCTTACAGAAATGGCTAAATTTTAACAAACGTTTCTTTGTAACACATAATTTGTGGTCATTTGATGTCCTGACAATTAGTTGATCTTTTTAAAAGTATTATTTAAACAATTATCCAAGTCCATAAGATGTGAAATACTTGAACATAAAAATAATGTTCACATGAAAACAAATGAATCTGAAATAACACATTGACAATGAACAAACAAAATGTTTTTCTTCAACAAATAAACCAGAAAAACACTCTTCTGTGGAAGGCCATTGTATTAGTTGGTTTATTCGTTTAAACATCATTTTCAAAACACTTAAATTTTGTCATTCGATGAAATAAAACTGTTGTTGCTTGCACAAACATTATTTTTCGTTTTTACAATGATGGACCAAGCAAATGAAACTGGTTTTAACAACGCCACAGTTAAAACAGACGGACAGACTGACACGTAAACAACAGCCTTAAGATATTTGTCTAATTAAGAACTTAAACGTCTTATCAATGTTGCCATTATTTGCACGATTTAAAGCGATTTTCCGTTTTCAGCCCAGTTAGGCTATTTTTTTTATTTTTTTTAAACTTCCGTCTATACACGCTTCAAGAACAGAAATTCTGCTAAACAGCATATCAGCGGCCAAAACGCGTGGAATATCTAATAAACAGTCACAAATCAACGAAAAAAATCGATTGCCTTTCTATGGTGTCGAAAAACTAAAGCGCGCCTGAGTTTTCATAGATGTGACAACAAATGAGCACTTAGACCCGCCTCTTCCCGACACACACACACACACGCACGCACACACACGCACGCACACGCACACACGCTCACGCACACGCGTGCACACTGAGGAATGTCAGACATCTCTGTGACCTTTAATCGCTTTTAAAGATGAGCTCCAATAGTTTTAGATGAATGAACCGTCAGTTTTATGTCTCAATAGGGGTCATTCATAAATTTAGTTGTTAAAAGTGAAAGAATAGAAAAACTTCATAACGTGGATGTTCGTAAAATCCGTAATGGAAGTTAACAAATGCAGCAAATTTAGGAATCATCATAAAACTCTTAATACAAATTAAGTAACAAAAAAATAATGGTAAATAAAAAATATTTTTATTTTCAACTTAATAACAAAATTACAAAAATAAGCACATATATTTTCTTTTCAAGGTTACATGCTTTCTGTCTAATGTCATCTAAAATTTGATTGCATTTATTTAACTTTATAGACAGTTTTAATGACCTGGAAAAAAGGTGATACAGTGTTTATGTGGATGACTGAGGTGGATGTTTGTTGTAAAAGAGTGTATTAGCCTAAGTTATATTTGACAGGAAATAACAAAACTATCTAGATCCTGTCAAATTAATTATAGAAACATTTTTACACATGGTAGATTAAGTTTGAATATATTAAGATGCAGACATTTTAATAGGTGAATTAAATTAAATTAAAATAAACTTTTTTTTTTTGCTCTTAATGTGAGAATTTAAAATTTATAGTGAGTTAAAATACAAGAAAATCTAATGCTTCAATCCAAGTTAAATTGTTGTTGGCTTTAGATATTTTATTTTTTCAACTTTGAAATCAAATAAGCTATAAAAGATTCCTCTGAATGCAATGAAAAATGAACCATTGTTACTAAAAATGAAACAAAGAAAACAAACCAAACCACAAAAATCCATTGCATTTATTGATCCAACAATGATCAATCAGTTCTTCTGTGACGTCACCAAACAGCCATCTTTTGTTCGTTCTGCAGATTCTCGCTCTGCTGGGCAGCAACACTGATACCGAGCCTGTGGGCTGAATAGCAGGTATGTATAGTGGGATCTGGGTGGTATGTATGGAGCGGAGCAGTGGCCTGGCGCCACATGGATATGCATGAAACCTGAGACTCTGTGCAGTGGCTCTGAACTCTGACATCTGGGAATTCTGTGGATGCTGACCTCTGAGGGTCAGAGGTCACCCGGGGGTCCACCAGTTTCCTTTTTGAGAAGAGGAGAGAGAGCAAGACGGAGAACGAGGGGCGGGTGGGGGAAGTGAGGAAACCTTAAGAGGGGTTATTGACTAGTCTGAAGAGAGGAAAGAGGAAGGCTGATGATGCCCCAGCTCACATCTGGCAATAATGGTGGATTTCTTATTATTTACATTTCCATTCAAGAAAGCATTTCCGGCACCTTGGTGAAAAGAGAGATTGAGTGTCCTGTGAGACATCTGTGTGTATTGGGAGGGAGCGTTGGTTGAGGTGATTCAACAGTCATAACGTTTTAATTCACAGTGCGTTTGTTCATTTTTGACAGCAACAAACGTAAGGCAGATGGGAAAGATTGTCATAATAAATTTTAAATATATATATTTTTAATGTAAACATCTTGTGAAACTATGCCATGTTCTGACTGAAATATAAAAACATATAAACGACAACATTAAAACAGTAACAGCTTGCAATAGGTTCGATTAACATTATAGATAACTACATTATTATTAACATGAACTATTAACTATTAATTTTATTAAATGCATTTCTTAATTATTTGGGTTAATTTTCTATATTTTGTGAGCTATCAACTAACAATGAACATTGTATGTATTTATATAGGCCTATAAATATATATAGTATATTAATATACCTTATTGTCAAATTTTACCAAAAAAACAAACAAAACAAAACTGATTAATCCTAATTTCAATATTTTGTGAGCTATCAACTAACAATGAACATTGTATATATATATATATATATGTGTGTGTGTGTGTGTGTGTGTGTGTTAGTTAATTTATTAACTAATGAGACCTCATTGTCAAATTTTCCCAAGAAAAAAAAACAGATAACATTTTTTCTTTCTGACAAATCAATCCTTTTTAAAAATATTTCTGCTTTTCGATGCTGCTTAGAAATCATGCCGTCCATAAATGTTAAAAAATAAAAATAAAAAAAGAACAAAAACAATTCATGCTTTTAAATTTGAAATAAATATAGGAAAAATAACTTTCCACACATAGCTACAAAAACAAGTATTACATTTTTATTTTAAAGTACTGGATGACATAATTGCATTAACATACAATATTGTCAAAGCATATACAAAACAACTAATGACAAGAAAAAACATAAAATACAGTAACATACAGTAACATACCAATAATAAAATAGTTTTAACCTAAAGTGTTAATGGATGAAAATAATATGTAAAATGCTGGTCTTTCATTGTATACTGATCAGGCAGTATATTTCAAATATACTGAAAATGTAAAGAAAGTAATGATGCATCAGAGTTCAAAGTGATATAGTGAAAGTGCATGACATGCTCCTGCATTAATGTGTCTGTGTTTGCACGTCACTCAACTCTAAAAAGCTCTCCAGTTCCTGCTATAACACTTTACAGTGTACAGAAGGCTCTATGCCACCCACCCAGCTGGAATGTCATGCATGCAATTAGGAGAGATTGTAGCAGGAGCTGGGGGGCTGGGACGGGACGGGACGGAGGCTGGGGCGGGGGGTGGGGGTACGGCAAGGAGCTGGAGACTGCCTGAAGAGTCAGAGAGAGGGGGTGGAAAGAAAGGAAGAGGTGGAAGGGGCCTTCAGAAAAACAGGCGAGGTGAAGAGAGGAACACACCGGCTTCTCACAACCTCACAGTTCCTTCCCCTCACAGTCATCAATACACATCAATAGGAATTGGCCTCCAGTCAATAGCCCCCTTGCAGGAGGGATACCAGGGGGGAGATAGAGAGAGAGAGAGAGAGAGAGAGAGAGAGAGAGATAGAAGAGAGAGACAAACAGAAGGAAATGTAAGAATCAAAGAGGAAACTGAAAAAAAAAAACACCCAAATGAAGTGAATGGTGTTTGAGTCATTTCACCAAAACAGTAACAACTACTAAACCTACTCCTTCATTATATGCAGATTTATTGCTTAAAATTCACAAGCAAAGAGGAATGCATTGCAAAAAATAAAAAATAAAATTACATGTTATATAGATAGATAGATAGATATGTACTAATTCAATTAAATATTCAGTTAAACAAAAGCAAGTATTTCTATTAAATACTTGCTTTCAATAAAAATATAGTTTTTAGTGACTCATTGATACATTCCTTTTGTTTAATATTTACTACAAACGTGTTTTAAATCTTAAGAACCAAAACGGTGTCAGATGTTTTTGCACATAAAGCATACATTTTGCACATTAAAATTAAAATTCAGCATAAACTGAAAGCTAATTACTTTTTCATTATTACAATTATTTAATCATTACATAAAACACAATGATATGTATGAGTTGGTTGACACAAATCCACATTTCTGAAAATTGTACATGCGGCAGGACCTTGTTTGGAACTGTTATTTTCTTCTAAATTTATTGATTCTAATTGTGAGATTTATTCTGATCACACTTATTTATATTTCATGTAATAACTATGATAAATTACACACACTAACCCTCTAAAAATACAACTCAAGAGTTGGAATTATTTTTGTGATGATTTAAAAGATTTATTCTAAAACATCTGTGTGGTTCATTTTGTTTTCTTTTTCATTAACAGCTAAACTATAGTTCACATGAAACACAAACAGACATGCATCCAGAAAGATGCACAAAACTGTCTAATTATTTTATTACAAACATTTTATTTGATGTCAAATATTTAGTTTAAAATTTGTTTGTTTGAACATAAATTTCAAGAGTGTAGAAAAACATACACTGCTGCTATTAAACCTAAAAAGACAAACGTACCATGATACTTTCATGGTGAAATTACACATAAATGTTTGAGTGAAAACAACTGTAAATGTAGTTAGTTTTGAGCTTATATGAGAGAAGGGCAGTAATTGCCTATAGGCTATTTAAAATCATTTGCCAAAATCTGTCTGTACAAAAGTATTGGAACGATGTATTTGTACAGCCATTTAGATAATAAAACATCAATAACAAAGCCGTGTGAACAGAAAATAAGAGCAAAGTACCTTTTATCAAACACACATGAGAGTTTACTTCTTTGCTGGGACGTGGGCGTGACCAACAGGGTCTGGTCACATGGTCACTAAAAAGGCGGAGATTTTCTATATTTTCCTCTCTTCCTCTAACCGATGTAACAAGAACGTTTTATTTTTCTTGTAGGAATATACACAGAACGAACTCAAATTTAAATCAAGTTATTTTTTTCTTTTAAATGTTGCACGTGGTTTAAAAAAATTAAAGCGAAATATTTACAGCATATAATAGGCTATACAAATAATTAAAGCATTTGATCTAATGAAATACTTATCAACATGAGTTTATTAAAAAAAACACCATTTCTAAAAAAAGGAAAAAAGGAAAGAAAAATAGTCTATAAGATTTTCTTTACATATTTAATTAGCGCTCATTTAACCGTGTATAAATATTTATAAACTCAAATGCGTAAAAATAGTCGGATTACTGTAAACCCTTGCTTGTGCGCATGTGTGTGTGTTTTGAAAGTTTGAGCGCGTGGCATTCCTTATTCCGCCTCGAGATCACATGGGCACAAAGGGCAGCACGTGCATCACGAACAAAACAAGAACACAGGCTATATATTAACCGTTGCATGCGAGCAAGTAGAAGAGGGTTAATGGTTCGTTGACAATTGTGAAGCGCATGCAAATTTGTGCATGCTATTTTGCTAATGGGTTTACGGCCAAAGGGTTTCGGTTGATTTTCGCAGACATGCCGTGATTCATGTAGGCTACCCAGCAAACACACAACGTTCCTTTAACTTTAGGTTCCCATTAAAGTTATTTTCAGAACCAGTTCCTCACATTCTTTCTAGATTTTATTTTTAAACCTTCCCAGAACAGTCATCTCAAGGCCTGCTTGTTCTGCTTCTGATATGCTCTCTACATTCCAAACAAACACGCAGTGCAGCAAGAAGGTATAGCTAGGATATAGGCCCTTTCGTTCGAGTGTGTGTGTGTGTGTTTTATAGAAGGGGAGAGGGAGAGGAGGGTGTCCCTCTTGATACGTCTGCTGCATACTGAATTCACGCTCTGCTTTGGATCAAACGCTCTCTGCCGATTAGCTACACAATCAGGTCCCCGCAGTAAACGGGGGAGAGTAAGACAGAGAGAGGCGGTTCTTTTCCGCCGGACAATGCCATTATTTAAGCTCCATTGGTCAGGAATGCCGGATTTTACAGGCCGCTGCCCTCCTCTAGGCGTCAACCAAAGGGCCTCCACTGAGGGCCCCCCTTCCTCTCTCTCCTCGGGTCACCATATCTATCCCGGAGACCTATAGCTTTCTCAGTGCATTCCACAGTTGCTTCTCTAAGCCGTCGTCTCTGAGAGGCTACAAAAATCAGAGGGGCCGTCAAATTCTTACAAAGCATTAGGCCCACCAAAGAAAACTAGAATCTGATTTTCTTTTCAAACTGTCTGTATTAGGCTAACAGAAATGAGATTAAATAGCCTATATAATAATTAAATGTTTAATTTGACTGGGAAAACAAATGGGAAACATACAACTATACGAACTGCTGAATTCATGCTCAATTCATATCAACAAAACTGATTTTTATCAGTTAAATCAGGCAGAAATAACTCTTTTGTTAACAACTGCAGGTTATTTGTACGGTGTATAAAATATTTCAGTATTAATATATTGGTCATTATGGTTTTCTGCCATGCAAGTGCAAATAAATGTGTCTTTTTCCTGCATTCAAGTGGAAAAGTCAAAGAATCCTCAATGCTAACTTCTATTTGTAGACATTTGAAATTTCTATTTGTAGATCAATGAGAGTCCTATCAGATTCTCTATGAGTCACATAAGGTCCTTCTGGATAAATGATGAAAAGATAAAAAGAAGGAATTCCTATTTTACTAGAAATTCAGTTTATGCAGTAGGATAAACTTATTTGTTTATTTTTGGTAGCTCTATTCTGATAGTTCTAGAGATAGAAGTGGTTCTAAATGATGATCAGATTCCATTAGAATTATTTTAGACTAGTTAAGTATTTTTAACCGTACACAGCTCACAGTAAACGTTTCTAAAAATGCACCTTATTGTTTTTGTTCCTGTGGCGTGGAAATTAATAACCGTTTTTATGCAATCTGCTACTTTAAAACAACAATTCATGTGGTCTTTCAATCTAGCATAAGAAGAAATTTGTGAATGGAGAGCAGAATTTGAGCGTTCATTGTTAAACTAAAACTATACGGTGACGTCTCACTCCAAGTAGCCTATCGCGGGATTCACAAGACAGTTAAATGCCTTTGACTTCAACCAATGGTCCTTCAAGCGGCAAAGACTAGCGCAGAAACGGGCCAATCGCGAAGACGCATGCAAATGAGGAATTTGCTTCAGCAAGAGCTGAATGTCAACTAGTCAAAGATGGAGTCTTGAGCAAAGAGGGCCATTGGTTTGCCATGGATAAATTACGGTTTTGATTTTTTAGACCATGAGGGGAAAGAATGCGCAAGCCTGACGGGATGGCACTATGTTACGCGGGACGAATACGAAGATATTTGAAGAAATTCGCGCTTCTTGCCTTGCAACCCTTCGGTCCAACTTTTTCTCTTTTTGTCGGTGTCTTCTGCTTTCAAGGATTGTCCCTCCCTTGGCCAGGTACCATTCATGAAATTTAGGGGGTCCTCTTTCTGTTTGTGAGTAGCATCCGGGTGATTTAGTGGAAATGGCGGGAGCTCAGGGGCAAAAACGACAACGTTGAGTCGGCTTGGGTGGGGAGAACGACGAATGGGGTGCCATAGAAGCCCCTTAACATGGCTGTAGTTAGAAATGTGAAGAGCGCGCTGGTGAGGATATCAAGAGGGCATCGCATTTGAGAAGTCTTGCCTGTCAGGCTGTCATTCAGTCAGAGGGAACAATCTCCTTTCTTTCTCTTCTATTGTCACCAGTGTTGATTTGTTGCAGCCACCTGGTTGGGTATTTAGTCCGAGGAATCCATGAAAAGCATCTAACTTCACCATATTCTCAAGAAGCCAATGATTAACTTGCAAAAGGGTCTGGGAAGCCTAGTCCGTATTTTCCACGTGTTTTTCTACACAGTCTAAATCAGTAACTGTAAAATAAACGATTTGGGAAATAAAGGATTTTGCGAGCTCAAGTGAAATGGAGAAGTAGAAACACGATGTGCCACTTTTTCTTTTCTTTTTTTTTTTTTTTAAATATCGCAGCTCTAGGTTTAAAGTCCATATAAATCGAAACAAAATGTGTAGTTTTTAATTGCAATACTCTGTTATTTTGTTGCAAGTGCTGTGTTTGTGGATAAATTCCTGAATGCATTGAAATCGAGGCGTTTTTACAGTGCCTTTCTAATTGCGAAAAAAAAAATCAGTCTATCAATTTCTATAAATCATTTAATGTCTGTAATTAATGTGTAAAATTGTACTGGAGGTTTGCACGAGGTTGTGCATAAATATGTGTTTTTAGCTAGCCCAAAAAGTATGATTTGTACAGTTCGGATGAATAATTACATCCCAGCCAAATATAAAGGTTTATTTTAGGAAAAATTAAAATCTTCCGTGTTTTTTCCCCCCAAGTGTCCAAAAGCACTGTTAATGTATGCATTGAAAATAACAACCTTAAGGAGCCTCCGCCCCCTCACCTTGTCCCCTAACCAGGGGGGTTTCAAATTGCCACTTTGGCAAAGGGGACAAGAATAATACGTATTAAACGAAGGTTTCTCATACTGTATCGGGGAATGTGCTCTTTGCCCTATTTTTTCTCTCTCTTCCTTCGTATCTCACTGAAAGCAGTGTGTTCATCGCTATTGCTGCTGAAATTGTATGAAAAACATGTGAAACCATTGCTGCTAAATGTAAATGTGAATTTGGTGATATTGCCACGTCCTGCTTGGTTTTGTTTAATTGCATGCGTGTTGTTTCCCACATTTTAAGCTTTAATAACAGCCAGCATACCTCAATTGGAAGGTTTGGAGATTTTTAATTTGTTAGAATTATTTTTGCCTTCAAGTAGGCTACTGCTTTTTTTTTTTTTTTTTTTTTAGACGTAGGCTATAGGCTACGCGTATTGGAAACATAAATTGCTTTAATTGTTAAAATAACATCGCGTTAAGCTGATTATAACCATAATTACTGTTATGACCGGTGCATGCATGGTCTAAGATTTGCATTAAAATTCCCAGTCATTTTGTGGATTCACTCTGTGTGGGGCACGTGTGATTTTGATAAATCAGTTTAAAATATTAATCATTATAACACACCCCGTGTTCAGTTTCTTTACTGTTGTTGACCAGGGCCCTTTTTCTGTTGTACTACTGTGCAGTCAGATGAGCAGTGCAATATTAAAAGGGCATTGGCTGACAAAAAAAAAAAAAAAAAAAAGAAAAGAAAAAGTAGCCTAACCTTCACCCCTCCCCTATAAGCTTTCAAGTTCTCCCACCCTCAGTGTATGTATGTATTCGTCTACATTTCATTTGATATAACAACAGGTGTAATGAATTGATTCCATAAAGATGTATTATGACGTCAAAATGTCGTTGCTGCTCAAATACAGAATTATAAGGGAACAAATGCTGACGCGTTCGAGTAAAATAGAACGAAGCGTAATTCGATAAAGTTGCCAATTAAAGCAAGACGTGCAGCAAATATTTTTAGGCTACTAGCTTCAAGCATACCTATCTATTTTTTATATATATCTCGTTACTTAAATTCACTTGACTAAGTGCAACTATGAAGGGTGATTTCGCCCCGTTGTGTTGAAGGCCCGTTCAAAGGTGGCCCATGCATTTCGGCTGTGCTAAGGTCTGTTGCTTTGACGGTGTTGCACTACTGAACCATCTACTCAAGCAGTGCAATAGTATTGTCATTGCATTCGGCTTTCGCCTACTCACCCATAGAGCCTTAAACAGAGTTGGGACGAGCGGTATATGGTTAAGGGCGTTTAAGTAGGCTACTATTTCGAATGGCGAATAGGGGGTTTCGCACGAGTCTAGGCCACCTAGATGTATGGGCCCAGATGTGTGCACGGTGTTGGATTCGTTCCATGCACAACAGCATTGTTGCAGAGCATGCACCAGGCGTGTGAACTGCAGTATTTGACCTATGGTATGTCTGTGACACCAGGTTTTTCCACTTATTTGAAAATGCCTACAGACCACGCCTCTTTCGAAAGAACATTTTGTACGACTGAGGTCGTCTTCGTTTGCATTGAAAACCACGTGTTCGATTAAGTAACACTCCAACAATGCTTTGAAGTGAGTTTCTCAACCTTTTGCATATTTCGGGAACTTCTGTATGAGGCCTGCTGGCAGAGAGGTGCAGAAAAGCAGTGGATAATAACGAGCGGACGTAAATAATCATCTAAACGCCATTTTGTATGTTTTTGTCGATTCTTAAATGTCACTAGCGCACGAAATGTTCACAAAACAGCCAATATTGTAAATAATATTATCCTCCTATAACGTCTTATGAACGTCCTTTTGCAGTTTTTTAAATATAGCCTAGCTACACCCCTGTATGCATTTTGTAGTCGACAGCAACGTGTTGAATTACTACTTATTTTCTTTTCAGAACAATTAGATATTTTTCTAACTCATTTTTGGCTGAGGTGTATTTAAATCACTAATGTAAATAATTGTATTCTGCATTTTCATTATTTATGATTTAATTATATACTTTTAGTTTTCTTGCAATTAAACTTCGTGTTCATTATTTAATGTTTTTCCCCCTATCTTTCTCAAATTAGAGATTTAAGCTATTCGTTGTAAATTCAGTGCCAAAGCAATTACTGGGTTCTTTTACGCTTACACTTAAATAGGCATACATAAATCACTGCTATGAGAATTAAACTGTTTGATGCAAAGTATTTGTAACCAGCACTGCTTCCATCTCCCTGTAACTCCCTACTAAACAGAGCTGGTAGGTGTGTAACCATATATTTAGATTTTTATTTATAATGAAGGAGCTCTTCCAGAAGGCAGAAGGAAGGGATGATTCTCTTGTTTGAGCCAGATCGGTGGGGGATGGGACTATTTGTAAGGAATGTAGGGGGCAGGTCCCTTTCCAAGAGGGGAGGAAAGGGAGGGAATGTGAGGAGGGGAGGTCGCCCATAGTGACATTTTACTCTTGGTCAGTATCTGCAAGGTTATGCAAGTTGAACTTTTTTGTTGTCTCATCAAAAGACTGGACATCTGGCCAAACGAAGTGTAATCTATTGGTTGCTTGTAATGATACGTAGGCAGGTCGGTGTGTGTGTGTGTGAATGCACTGGCGCAACACACACAGACTTTGTAGTGATATGCGAGTCAATCGCGTGACGCATATTTTTAAATCAAATATATTGCATGCAATTCGTACAAAAATAAATGAAGTTTCTTCTATGATGAGCACGGAATTATTTCGATATTATTCTTATGATTATTGTTTTTTCGTGTTTGGGACTTATCTAGCTACTTATGAGATTGTAAAAAACTTTTAATTTAAAGGATAAAAATCATCTTGATTAAAAAGCAATGTTGGCATAAGAAGTCTGGCATCATTTTTTTTTTTTAATGAATATTTCTTTAATATTTAGAATTGCATGTTCTAACAAACAATCAGCAATTTTTTGGCCCCCCCCCCCAAAAAAAAGAAAAAAAACAGAGGGACCATTTAAAGTGGACTTGACTGGGTCTAGGTTATTTTATTTATTTATTTATTTTTAAATCTTCCTTTTATGAAAATGCACGCTTTATTCGCTTTTGTTCAAACGAAGTATAGGGCCTAACCCTAATATACAACTTTGTGATATTCATGACATTAAAAAAAAAAAAAAAAATCGCATTATTATTATTTTAATAATACTTGTGTAAATTCACGTGAAGTATTTTAAAACTTTAAAATTGATGGTTTCCACTAGTCTTTTGGAAAACAATGCATGATAATTTGGCACGCGTGTTTTAAACTAAACCATTAAATTTTTATCATCTGGAGCATTTGTCATTGACCCGTATATATAGAGGCTCCACAGTAGAAGGTAAGCTTGAGACTCACCGGTCTGAACTGGGCGTATGAGGAATGTTGCGCTAAATACCGCAACGCGCATGCGCAGCGCATTCATAGGCCACTATATAGCATACTGAGGCCTACAGCTCCTCTGTTCTCATGATCCTGGTTCAGCTCTCAGCTAGTGGGCTTTGAAGCTTCATATGAGGAGTGGTAAGTTTGCATTCACCTGCAGATTTGGTCGCGTATTCTTATGTAGAACATCTATATAGATTATAAAATCGCCACACGCATCCGTATTATCAAAATAGCGCGTATTTGCATACTATATTATTAAACAGCGCGTAACGTTCTTCTGCAAGACCACTCCTGGTCAGTGTGGTCAGCTGATAAGCTATACCAGTCGTTTGTACCTTTTAAAGCGTCGTATTTTCGCCCTGTTGTCGTGATTCAACATTTTGACTGAAAGTTCACTGCACGAAACCTGATTGGTAAATTGTTTAACGTGTTTTATTACCGAGGGGGACAAGTAAGATCATGCATGTGAGTTCAATGTGAAATTCCCAAAGGAGAAAAAAAAACATCCTGTTGGAGCATGTCGTTAACTCCAAGGCAGAAGCTGGTATGCTTGGAATTGCAGAGCACCAAGACTGCTTTTGGACGCAGATAACCAAAGGGCCTACAATATGCTTTCCACTCAGTGTTTCTCATATTTGAATGCCTGAGTCAGTCCACCAGTGTGGCTTTGAAAGAATGTATGTTTTTATTGATAGCATGCATGTGTTGGTATTAGAAGATGATTGTTTTTAAGTAGCCCATTTCAAATGCCAGATGTGCTAAAAATGATGTTTTTGAAAAAATGTCACATGGTATATTTATGTTTCTGAATATTCATGGTAATTTCTTTTCAAATGTGGATTAAATTGTGTGATTAAGGATGAAAGCATTTAAACTCAACCATGTAAAACCCTCAACATTTTTTGCTCTATTAAACACAACATTTTACATGAAGCGTGGTGTTTAGCAGCAAATAAACTAAACTGAATTCTGCACAAAATTAACTTTGAAATGAGCAGCGCTTTGCCATTCACTTTGGTTTGTTTATAGGCTGTGAAGGGTCAGATGTCACAAAGAGGTTTGCGTATCATGTGTTGTAGAGCAGGAACCATTTTCAGTCTCACCATTTAGGGATTTAAACCCCTAGATTTGGGGTTTTGCACAGCCGTGTTATCTTTTCGCTAAAGTGCTGTGAGATTATCATGATAAATACATCTTGTAGGCGAGACCCTATCAATATTGCCTCTGCTTTTTTCACTGTTTATGGAGTAGTGCAATATTGCTTATAGGGTCTTGACTTTAAGGTTAATCTGCAATTTCAGGAACATTCAAGGATTTGATTGTCCTTTGTCATTTTTATTAAAATGTGCAATGATGTTGTGCTAAGGCTTGACAAGATCTCAATCTGTGAATCCTTTTGTGGAGAAAGAATGGGGTTGCTGCTCTAAACCATTTCATTTGAAATACAATAAATAACACCTGTTTAATATTAAAACAAAATGGCCCACAAACATTTTGATGTGGTTGTAGACAGTTTGCTTTTAGCAATGCAAACACTTATACATTTAAACCTTTCTTAATATGAATTCTATCATTAAGTTGGAGAACACGCTGTCCTTTGCGAAGCCGAATAGTGAGTAATTTTAAGCAATAGTAACTTCAGTCCCAGTCTAATTCAGTTTATTCAGACTACTCTTTAGTTGTCCACTGTAAAGCAGCTTTTCTGGCAGGTCGGTGTATTTTAAAGGAAATCTTTTTGTTTTTGATAATGCCCAATTATTTTTTTTATTTTTTATTTTTCTCAACATGCTGCTACCATCTCAGTGTTACAAGTCAAATCAAGAAATGAATTACTACAGCACTGTCATATTCCAGTAGACTTAAAATTTGAGTTCTGAAACAACAATTTTAACTTCCTTGGTTTCTCTGTTGGCCATATCTAATAATGATATTTAAAAACAACTGTTTGTATTTACAAATTGTGATTTTTGCACATATAACTGAAAAATACTATTGACAGCTGAACATTTTAACCGAATGTCCTTTATTATATGTGACGAATGCTGAATTTCAGGTCATGCAGTTCAACATAAAATTAATGTAAAGCAAGTTAAATTCAACATTTCATTATGCAGTGTTTGTATGAAAATCTAGCTCTCTAAATGTTTCAAATAGTTATAATTTGGTTCATGTCATGATCTCATATTCAATAGGTTAACCTTGAGTGAGTCTGTGTATATGCAGTAATATGGAAGCTGTGTCTGAGATATGGATCGTGAAAGGCATGGGAAAGCATTTCTTCTGATGGTCAGAGATTGACAGGTGTATTTCCAAAGGCTGTTGAATGAGTGTTTTATATTTTAGACCACCTGAAATGGCTGGAACGCATTTGGCTATTTAGAAATTATAACAGTTTAGTGGAATATGATGATTTCTGAACCCTTTCTGTTTGTTCGAGCATGTTCCTGGTCCCATTGTTTGTCTGTTGCCTGACACTCTTTCCCTGTTGCACTACTGTGGGAGCTGCAGCTAGCAGTGCAATAATGAAAGGGCATCAGTCCACTGGACCAGACCACCAAACACACACCTATCCCTTATTTACCACAAATGACATGCTTCTCCTGCATGCTTCAACCCAGAAGAGCCACAAAGCACTAATCTGTCCATATACCTTTCGTAAGTGGTGGTTGATATTTACATTTATTCATTCAGCAGATGCTATTATCCAAAGCGACTTTGGAATGAGGAATACAGGCGACTTTTGCTTTGGCATATCTTTAATTTGCTCTGTACATAATCAGTCTTCAATAAAAGTAAAATGCATTAAATAAGTAAATGGTATGTGTTTTTCTTACTTAAATGCTGTTAACTGCAGAAAAAATGTGTATTGCTTGCTTGTGAAGTTAAATGTCACTTTATTCTTTATTTAAGATGTATGGTAGCAATTCATGCAAAATGTTATTGTATTTTCAGATATGATGGAATGTCCATAACAATGTTTACTAGCTTGAAGTGTGTGTTGTTGTGTTTTTTTTTTTTTTTTGTGTGTGTAATGTAAGAGAGTTATGAGATTTAGTGTCTTGCAAATGTTTTGGTTGCTTGACCATATTTAAGATTACATTTGAAGTTTATTCTGATTTTGCACCTCCAAATGCTTGTTGAAAATCCACGTCTATAGACGCTAAATGAGTGGAAAGGTCTTTTCACGCCGATAACCAAATTAGGGTTTACACCCAAGCACAATAAAGTTCTGTTTACAGTAATCATGGCCACAGTTCTTCTATCTCTTTAAAAGCACGCACTCTTTGGATTCTGATTGGCTGTCGATGTTTTATGGTTTATCACCTGGAAAAAATGTTCTGAAAATGAATCCAATGATAGCCTATTCCTCTGTGCCATTATGGACTTTGCTGTTCTTTAACGTTTACGGCTATTTTAAAACTAAATATCGTTATAGTTATCGTCCTTGGTGTGAATGAGCCTTAAACACTTAATTTCTAAAACGAGTTTGCATTAATTTACTGCTAATATGACAAATTACGTCTTTTGTGCTTTTCGTGTTTCTTAAATTGCCATGGGGATAATTTGTAATTCAAGGTGACTTTCTGAAGGCGTATTTGAATTATTACAGAAGTGGTTCACATAATATTTCGACCTCAGACGCTTCAATTTCCTGGTCACTCTCAGCATTCAGTCGCATTTATGTTGTAACCTAAATGCTCGTCTTCTCTTGAGTACGATGTTTTTTTTTTTTCATAGCTCTTCACTTGACCCTGTGAGGACGTGTTTTCATGGCTACCCCATCCATGTGGATACTCAGTCCAGCTATTAATTTGATTATGAATAGTGCAATAGAGAGCTTTTGAGCTATTTAAATCATGTGGCTCTGGGCTCCCTTGGTGCAGTATGGCACTGCGTCAAGATTGTGTCTCAGATATGGTGACAGCACTGATGGTTGATACTGACAACCAGTGAACAGGTTTTCTTTTAATATGTTACGTTGTAAGAATATATGACAAACAGCTGCAATAAATGTGTAGAATCGACCAATGAAGGCACATTTGGTTCAATAGAAGGCCATGCCAAGCGTAGGATGAGAATATAAACAAGTATTTTTAACACAGACGCAGTTCGGTTTAGATAAGCCACTTCTTTGTACCATATTAAATGAATCTTTAGATTCTAGAGTTCATAATGGGTGGCTGATTATAGCGGAACTACGCAAACCCTGTCTTATATTATGTCGCCATCTTCCGGGAAGACAAAACCAAAGTAGAGTCACCTTCGATCCGCTTCCTCTTACTATGCAACTGTCTTTTTAACCACTTACATGAAATTAAAAAATGTTTAGGCAACGATTTATTAAAGTTAAGCTTAAATTAGTTCACGTTTATGAAACTTATAAAATTAAGATCTTCGTTAAAGATGCAGGCTATTTGACAACTCCATTTTATTTTCATTGATAAATCAGGAACAATTAAATTAGATGATGCTTAAGACGTTATTAGTTCATGTAAATTGAAGTGTAAAGAAGCACTTATTTAACACACAGCCTAATAAAAGTTCGTATATTCAATCAAGAAGTTTCATTGTCTGCTAATTAATAGCCTACGTTGAGCATCATGTAATGTTCCATTATGTTATTATAAATCTTACAAGATGTTGTTATATGCTTTTTCACTCATGTCTCCTCAAATATTTAGCCTACTATATACCCGGTTTCTGCTGAAATTGGTAAAGTGGGACATTGTTATTAATCTAATCGGTCTAATTATCATTATATGCATCATCCTAAAATTAGTGAGGGAAGATAGGCCTACAAAAGGGATTTTTTTTTGTGGTTTTGAGTCATCAGCGGTCATACAGTATCACATTTGGACAGCAGTGGTGGGAAACACTATGGTAAGTCAAATTACAAATCCTACTGAGGCACAACATAACTTAAATATCAATTTACATAGGCTACGGTAAAATGCGATGAGAAGGATAGAATACGCCACGGTATCAGTCAAGGAAGTTCAAAACGTTAAATATTTAGTAAAAACAGTCATTTACCTGTTTGAGAAGCATATTTTCTCCTTTTGTCTTTGCGTAGGCTGTTACATTGTGTTATATCTACGAGGATAAACCATTTGGAACAACTAATTAGAAAGTAGCTATCCCACTTCAACTCTGTTCACTCAGTGAATACTACAGTAAAATCATAAATTAATATGACCTCTGATTCAAACGGTGTAGGATTAAAGAATCTTTCATTTTGTTTCAATTTTAATGACCGTTTCACTGTAATAACAACCACATTTCGACGGAATCTCTGCTTACCATGGCGAATTTTTGTAAAGATTTGATTAAAACCAACCTGACAAAAAATCTCAAAATATATAAATAATAGCGCAATAGCTAGTTTTATTAACAATGTAAGAATTAACTGTCCGTTTAACAAAATATATTCTTAAAAACAGCAGTTTTCATTTGGTAATCTAGATGTTCAGCGTTTCATTATTCCAATATATAACGGTTAGTCATTTGTTCTCACTTTCCGTCCGTCACTGTGTATTATTACACATAATATATGCTGTCCTAGACTCACGTTTCACCGTGATGTTTCCTTCTTTTCAGTGTGCCAAACAGTAGCTAAATGCTGCCCCCATTTGGATGCTGTGTGTCATCTTTCATTTTCCAGAAAAGCGAGATGAGCAGAAATAATCATCTTGACAGGTGATTGTAATTGTAATTTGAGTAATCTTTAATAAAGCCTAGATAGTATGCAGTATTTATTGACAGGATTCAGAAATTGGGAATCACAACAATGCATCTGCTTGTTTACAATATTTTTTTTTTTTTTTTTTATTATACGGTTCTTTAAAACACATGTTGTTTTAACTGAAATAAAAAACTACCTACAGTATGTTTTCACCAAATTATGTACATATCGGATCATATACAGTAGGAGGGGAGGGGGAGACTGAGAATTACAGTAACAAACTTAAACCAAACCAGAAACGACCATTTGATATTTTCCCACACTGAATTCAGAAAGATTACATAGATTTCATGTGTGCAAAAACACTCTTTCATAGTACAATGCCATTTGTTCCAGTAATAATCCAACCTAATAATAATACAAAATACTCAGTTTTGAAGCCCAAAATCCTGGTATGTAATGTAATTGTATTCCCTTATGTACAAACAAATACATTCCAATCATTAGCAATCTAGTAAAACAAACCTTTTTGTCTGTGAAGTTCATTTTTCATTTCAAATTGCATCACACAAGTCTGACCAATAAAAGTAAAACTTTTTAGAAACTAAAGGTTTAAATATAGAGAGGGTTTCACAGCATGTGTGAGTGGAGTTCTCAGTTGCTCGCTACGATAATGTAGCAGCATCATCAGAGCTCATCGTGGCGCACTGGATCACCGCTGGGCTGAATAAAAACCCCCTCCATCACCTTCCAATAGTTATGCTGATTGGGTGAAGGCATTCCATGGACCTCACGCTGGCCTCTGATTGGCTGGCCGTACTGCTCTCCGGTTACACTGAGGAAAACCTCAGTGGCAGCGTGTTTAATTCGCACAGTGTCGTCACGTTCCCAGTATGTTTCGCCGCACTGCACGGTCCATACGTCTAAATCATCTCCTTCTCCATTTTCGCCAAACGCACTCACTTCCTGCAAACGTAAAACAAATCAACGTGATAATGTAATTCAAATCCAGCCAGTTACAGTCACCTGAACATGTAAGTTAAGAGAGGAGAGTGTTGTGTGGATCTACCTGGTGGTTAGACAGTGGGGAGCTAAAGTGATGTGAGTGCAGGTTGCGTCCGGTCTTCATGTGTGTAATTCGGATGGCCTCTCCGCATCGAATGGGCTCCCCACGCTGACAAACTTTGTCTGGTTTTCCACGGATACGCCAGTAGCTGTTGGCATCATCGGCAGAATCCACACCGGTTACTGATTGCTGGCCACTTCCTGCAGGGCATCATGTAAACAATCTTTAATCTGAGCATAAATGTATACCATTGTGAACTTCATATTCACTATATAGTACCCTGAAGTACTCAAAGAATATTATAGTACCTTTCCGTCCCATATTACATTTTGTACAAGAAAAAAATTAATAATGCATCATATATTGTGTGTTTAAATGTATGGTAACACTTTATTTAAAGCATTTATGTATAATGCATTACAAAGGGATATAATTATTCATAATGTGCACTGTAATACATCTTGTCGTAAATAATTATAACCGAATTTAAAATGCATAGCGTAACTATGAATTGATGAGTGTTATAATGCATTAACTCTGGTTACAATTATTAATGAGATTGTGCAATGCATTATAAGGTGCATTAAAACTACTTTTATAATGCATTATACATAAAAGCTTTAATTGAAGTGTTACTGAATATACATTCAAAAATATTTAGAAATATTTGTAATGAATTAATATTGTTGTTATTAATAGTTATATTAATAATGTTGTTTATTATCCATGGTATTCAGGGGATCATTTTGTTTATTATTAAGTATTTTTGGTCAATTTATGTATAGACAGATAATTACACAACAATTTTACCTAAACAACTGCTAAGACATCTGGATCCTCTGAGTGAAATATCAATTTATTATTAATATTATTATTTTTGTTGTTAATGTCCATTTTTGTTTATTATTCAGGCTGTAGTTATTTTGGTCAACTTATGTATAGACACATATAGATAACTATACAAATATTTAATTAAGCAACACCTAAAAAAATCGGGATTGACCAAGTTAAAGATCATTTTATCATTATTTATTATTATGGTCAGTTTCTGTATAGATAGATACTTTTAAGTCTTATCCATTAAAAAGTTCAATTTCCAATGTTAGGTACAGTTACAGTTCAGTTACAGATACCACAGAGCAAGTTCTGTTAAAAGAACAATTCGAAAACAAGCAAAAAATTAATATCATACGTATTACCACTGTACATGTAATAAATATATGGTATTATCACGGTACCTTTTAGTATTTTGTAGTGCACCTGTCGTCAAGATTACATGGATCTTTCAGGTAAACACAATACATCCGAACCAACAAAAATAAACCACTGGAGGATGAATGAGTCTATAACTGGCTTACGGAAAGACAAATACAGCACTTTACTGATTACTAATTAGAAATATTTAGCTAGTCATTAGCTTCCTGGCTAATGCAGACATGCACCAGCTGCTATTACACTAAGCAGTATCATCAATATAAGAGCATCAAAAAAAGACTAAAAGCAAAGCTTAAGCTGTCGACCAGAACATACGCATTCTCTGAGAACTAAATTGCTAAGGTTTATGATTATATTGACCTGATCCGTATTTGACATCGTGCGAGTGAAGTCTGACGCTGTGCCGGGTGTTCATCAGTTTGACCAGAGATCCACACGTCACGTAGCTGGAGTCCAAATCACGAGCGCCGCATCGGGCAAACATCAAACACACTAAAGCGACATCCAGAAAGACAGATATAACTCTTAATGGTCCCATTGTTACAGCTCGTGTCTATGTACATCACAGAAAGATGGACACGGAGAGCCCCATTCAAACGCTGACACGCTTTCTAACCAATCGCATCATGACAAGTCCGAAAACAAGGAAGTGATCCACGCGCACACACGGAAACCAGTGATTGGGCGAGGGCGTTGTGACGTCACGGCATATTAATGACCGTTACGTTATTACACAGTCATTAACATATCATTAGTCCATGGAGTAGCTACATACAAATAGTTAGAAATATTACGAAACTTTTATTCATTTATTTAAAAATGCATTAATAGATATTTACAAATTCTTGTAATTAATTATTTTTGAAAGTTGTCTTAACGGCGTCATGTTAAGAATCAATTATACAAACACTTTTTTTTTTTCGTAAAGAACTTCAAAAATATCTGGATTCAATGATTCATATTATTATTATTATTATTATTATTATTATTATTATTATTAGGGCATGTTATTACACAATAAGTTAATAACAAAATAGTTCTAAAACATGCAATAAATAAATATAAATTAATTAAAAATACGTTTTTTTGTAATGAATTAATTTGATAACATTTCGACATTTATACATGACAACCTGCACAGTTTAATCTTTGTTTAAAACTACCTATTATATTATATTATTTATTTAATTTGATTATTTAATATTTAATTTGATTATTTCCTTTTGATTAGCCAAGAATATAAAGTGTAGTCCTAATTTAACATTACTTTTGAAATAGGTGTTTGAAACTAACATAGATAAGCACTACTAGTGGCAAATTGGACTTTAGCCTCAAAACACCTACTGAGAAAAAGCAACTGTGTCAACATTACATGTGACAACTTGCCACGGTTTCCACTACAGCATAATAAAAAATTAATTTCCAACTGTTGTCCCACTACTGTTTGTACCATTCTTTCATTAGGAGCTGTTTAAACAGGATGCATGCTTGTGTTTAACAAAAGCTAGACATGAATAAATATTAATTTATAAAAAGAGGAACGAGACACGTTTCAGAGTTTCACTGTTTTTAAGTAAAATCGATCAAATTACTAAATGTAACTTAACTCCCACTGTTTCCAGTAAACTGTAGTGCTACAGTGTTAATCTAGCACATAATGTAAGTGATGCCATGCATATTATTGCTACATCAGGTGGCTGAAGTTGAAAACACTTTATGAACGTGCGCAATCAAAGATCACAAACATGATACCTCCCTCTCTTTCTGAGGATTTCCATATTACTAAACGAGGTTATGTGTCTTGGGAAAACTTTCAAAAGCCTCCACAGACACATAAGCAAAGTCACACCTGCTGCCTTTAGTCTGTGTACAAGGATAACATTCAGCTTACATTCATAACACTGAGAAAAGCAAAATCCTGGCACTGGTGAGTATGCCTATATAGCCTAGTTTATTATTGTTTATTAATTAACATCTGATTAAAAACTTCTATAAACGTTCACAATAAGTTTATAACTTTTTCTATTTTATCTATAAAATATCTATTTTCTAAAACACCACATCTTTTGATTCAGTCTCTGTTATTCCTAAAGTGGCATATCACTTGGTGTATTTGCTCGCCAACATCTCGGACAAAATCAAATTAATAATTTAAGAACAAACGGTAAGCATTGATGATATGGTGTAAATATCTATATTTAAAAAAAAAAAAAAAAAATAAAATATCCATTTAAAACATATATGTTTAATTTAAAAATAGATTTTGATATAAATCAGGAAGAGAAAACCTTGACACTTCATAGGCCTATTTGCACATGTGGCGTTGTTTTATTCACATCCGGTGGAGGGCGCTGCAACTCCGGAAAAGGAAATTGCAGTTTTATATCTTCAGACGGTCAGTCATTCTCTGCGCATAGTGTTGGATACATTGTAAAAAGGACTAATGGCAAGAACCTCGCAATAAAATGGGTAAGAGGCTTACCACATTATTACAGCGAGCTAGGAGGAGTATATCACGAAACACAGTTAGTCCCTTTGAAATGATGAAATATAATATAGAGGACTAAATATGTTTAGTAGAAGCGATTGTACACCATATGTGATGGATAGGCAGTGGCAGCTGCTCGTGTTAACACCGATGAAGCGAATAAGGCTGCAGAGTTTTAGATCTGTCTTATTAACGAGCCGGTGATTTCCCGGTAAGCAGCTTTCTCGCAGCTGCGTTTCGTCTCTGAACAGATGATGCTGGAATGACGTGGTTTGAAGGAACGTTTCCTGAATGATTGGGTTTCATTATAAATGACTCGCGCAGACAGCACGTCTCCGTCTGTGTCCGTGTGTTTTATAAGAGACCGATAATCGGTTATATAGCGAGGATGTTTACGTTTCATCGGCTGTCAGTATCGTTGGATCTCGTTTCATCGGTTATTATTAGTATATAGTGGATATAGCCAGACGGCACCGTTTGTTGAAAATAAGGCAAAACAACAGGTAAAGTAACTTTTTAACATATTCTTTGTATAATTTCTCAGTGTTTTAATCATATAAAAATTACAACAGTTCATTTTCAAGTGAGAAATGTATAGCTTAATAATTAGCCTGAAAATAATAATAAATAAATAAATAGGCTTTTAGATCAGGCAAAACGGGTTTTATAAATATCAACCATTTTTAGCTTAAATAAAATATTATGTTAGTAAATATGTGTTATATAGTCATAAATACCAGCGTTATTACATTAATAAAATCTAATGATATTTATCAAATTCAGTCTAATGATTAATAAAACTGCAGTTAATTTTCAGGTGAATAGCGTTATGATTAAACAGCCTAAAAGAAAGATGAAAATAAATTAGTGACTTTTTAGATCTTCATACAGTATCTCGCAGAAGTGAGTACACCCCTCACATTTTTATAAATATTTTATTATATCTTTTCATGTGACAACACTGAAGAAATGACACTTTGCTACAATTTAAAGTAGTGAGCTTGTATAACAGTGTAGCCATGCTAAAAATCATTAGGATATTAAGTAAAGATTATGTTCCATGAAGATATTTTGTAAATTTCCTACCGTAAAATATATCAAAACTTAATTTCTGATTAATAATATGCATTGCTAAGAACTTCATTTGGACAACTTTAAAGTTGATTTTCTCAATATTTTGAATTTTTTTGCACCCTCAGATTCCAGATTTTCACATTGTTGCATCTCAGCCAAATATTGTCCAATACATCAAACAAACAAACAATACATCAATGGAAAGCTAATTTATTCAGCTTTCAGGTGATGTATAAATCTCAATTTTTAAAGATTGACCCTTATGACTGGTTTTGTGGTCTAGGGTCACATATAATGATATAATTAGCAACAAGTATTATCAATACTTTATTGTTTATAAAATATTTTGATTCATATTCTGTAGTGCAGTCTAACGAACCTTTAGTTATTGTTATTGTCAAAAAACAAATAAAAAATGAAATTCTGCTTAATGTAAAAACAATCAGTATTAATCATAAAGAAGCTATATTGGTCAATGTCTAGTCTAGTGTTTTTGTCTTTCATCAGCAAGCCGAGGAGAAGATGCCTCAACCCAAGGTGAAGCTGGTGGTGACGGGAGATGATTTTGGGTACTGCGAGAGAAGAAATCAAGGGATTGTGGATTGCTTCAGAGCTGGTGGGATCTCCAATGTCTCTCTTCTGGTCAACGCAGTCTCAGCGGAGCACGCAGCAGAGCTGGCTAAAAGGTACTGCGGCTGATTTCGAACTACTTTTTATTTCAAGCAGATAAATATGAAAATATGATATCAATGTTTGAGTATCTTACATTTAAACAAAACGTTACAACACTCTCCCTTATGACATGCAAGCCTTTTAAACCTATTGCCAAATATAAGACTAGGCCTACTGACAGGGTGCATATAGATGTATATAGTTAATTCAAACTTAATTTAAAAAAAGCATTTTTGTTACTTAGATGAAATAAAATATATAAAAACTTAAGAATTTTATTATAGCTTATTGCTAAGAAAAAAGAATTCTGTTTTCATTTAGTTTAACTTGATTTACTATAATAACAAACACCAAATTAAAATAAAAATGAATAAAAACTATGTACACTTACTTAAAAAATAAAAACGAATTAAAATAGACAAAAACACACAACAAAATGACTTAGTCAAATTTAAATGAGAACGGAAAATTGAAAAAGCCGATTCAAAATAGTAATAAAATCTATAATAGCATCTCAGTGATACTAAAATAACACTGCTGTTCTCACACACAGGAATCACATCCCCATTGGACTCCATGCGAATCTCTCGGAGGGTCTTCCAGTGTCTCAGGATCTAAAGGGCTCAACACTCCTCAACAAGGATGGATTCTTCCATGGCAAGATGGGCTTCCGGGAGGTTTTGCAGAGCGGTCAGCTCAAGATATCAGAGGTACACAGAAACACACACTCATAAAGACCAGCCGAAAGTCACATGGGAGTGCATTCAAACCATGCAGTGTTTACATATCACAGTGTATGACTGTATTCATGATATACAGCAGTGTCAAAGGTTACTCAAAGAACATGAAAGGACATTATTATCTTGCTCATAAGAGGAGTTATGGCATTATGCACTCTTTAAACTAAAGTTTAAAGCAGCAGTTAAAATATCCTAAATGGTGGTAAAATCAAATAATTTGTATTATTAATTTTTGTTTTTTGAAGTTCACTAATGTTAGTCAAGATTGTTTTCACTAAAAACAGATGTAAAATACCTTTGCATAACCATTTCCATCTTTTACTAAGATTAAACATTTCAAGTTTCATTGTTTCGTAATTTTTCTCATTTCATTTTGTATTTAAATTTTTTGAAGTCCACTAATGTTAGTCGAGAGTGTTTTCACCAAAAACAAATGTGATATACGTTTACATTTTTACATTGTTTAATAAAGCTTAGTTTCCGTTTCTTTTTCAGTGTTTTTGGACTGTGGCGGAAGCTTTTTGGTTTATTTGATAAAAATTAACCTCGTTTATTTCCAAAGATTAAGGATAGTACTTTAATAACCTCTTTAAACACAGTATTAAACCATTATAAAGTTTCAGACTTCAGAACCAAGCACAGCTTGGTTTGTTTGATTCTGTTATGTTGTCTGCTTAAGTTGTGTTGTGTTTTCTGTTTAAAAGGTGGAGGCGGAGCTCAGAGCCCAGGTAAATCGATTTTGTGAACTGGTTGGCCACATGCCCTACCATATGGACGGCCACCAGCATGTGCACATTCTGCCAGGTAACAGTGGGTTTGATTTGAACAATCCTTCTAGCTGAGAATCCAAAAATTCATATCCAGCAATTCACGTATACACTACTGTTCAAAAGTTTTGGGTCTATAAGAATTTTTAAAAATGTTTTTGAAATCAGTCACCAAGACAGCGTTTATTTAACCAAAATGCTGTAAATATTATGAAATACTATTACAATTTTAAAAAATTGAATATATTTTCAAATGTAACTTATTCCTATGATCAAATCTGAATTACTCCAGTCTTCATGGTCAGATATGCTGATTTGATGCTGAAGAAACATTTCTTATTATTAGGAAACATTTTTGTCAGGGTTTTAGCATTAATAGAAAGCTCAGAACAGCATTTATTTGAAACAAAAATATTTTGTAACATTACCAATGTCTTCACTCTCACTTTTGACCAATAAAGGTCATTATTAAAAGCTTTTTATATTTTACCATGTTTTTCAGAGGTGCGAGAGGTGTTTGCACAAGTTCTCTCTGATTTTGGAATCACCTACACACGGGTCCCCATAGAACCCGGACTTAAATTTTGCACCTTCCTCCCGCCGCATCTGCGAGACTTCAACGCACAGGTTGAAAAAGATGCCCTTGAATCTATCGTGGTCTTTCATCGTCATGGAATTAGGTTTGTGAGGCAACATGTTAAATGATCAGCACCTGTTTTTTGGTTTACAAATGTTTTAGGAGATGTTTACCTCATTTACAGTATCTCGTGTAGTTATTAGGACAGGTTTGATTACATTTTAATAGTCTATTTTGTCCTTCAAATACATTAGGCACAGTATATACACAATATGCACGAAATGTTTTTTTCCACCTTGTACTCAAATTTTTGCCTGATGAAATCGAATCAACTACATACTGGTTTTTTATGTCCTCTCAGATGGCCCGACGTATACCTGGGCCTGAGCACCATGGGTAAGAACATGTCTGTGTCCAACCTGAAGCGTGCTTTGGGCTTCACGCTGGAAGCTTCACTAGAAGACAGTGTGTCCTCCCCGTTGATACAGTCCAATGATGCCGTGACCGACTCCTATCGTCCGGTTACAGCAGAGCTCATGGTGCATCCAGGATATCCAAGTCAACCTCACCAGGGCGGATGTGGAGAAGGACCGGATGACTTCTCACAGTCCGCAGACCGACTACACGAGCTGAATACTTTGAGGGACCCTTTGGTGCTTAACTACTACAAGCAACAGGGGATCCACCTCTGTACCTTTAAAGACTTTTAAACACTTAGAGCAGAGGATTTGGGGTATTGCAAACTGAACGTCTTCTGCTTTAAGACCTTGACCCATACCTCAATTAGTCATTAGAGTACGAGTGCTTGGTTTGGGAAAGACAGAGAAATCGGCACGAAGTTTTATTGTGCTTCTTCCAAAGCCCATACGAACAATTTGAACCTGCTACTTGAAGCAGAGTTGACCTGTTTTTAAAATTTCAACTATTAGATTGACCTGTTTTTAAATTGTTCAACAAGACATTTAGTTTAAGTTTAGTTCACTTTTTTTTAAGCAGCCAGACCATTTTCAATATAGTATGGAAGCCCGTTTCCACCACTGAAAAAAAAAAAAAAAACTTATTGCGACTTTATCTCACAATTCTGAGAATTTTTCATTGCGAGTTAAAAAGTCAGAACTGCAAGATGAAAAAGTCGCAATAACCTTTTTTTATTTTTTATTCAGTGGCGGAAATGGGCTTCCATACTATAGAGAGCTGCGTCTTTATAATAGGTGCAATTTTATCTGGAATAGTTTCTGAAAATGTTGCCTCATTTGAGCAAGTTTCTCTCAAATCCAGATATTAATACTGCAGAGAACTGTAAAATCTAACAGCAATGCCATATTTATGACTGTAACATACTATATGAAGATTTTAAATCAACTGAACATGTAGCAATGACTTTATATATTTAAAAATCAAAGGTATTTTGGGTACAATGTTTTTAATGAATGTATTTATGATATTTTTATGAACCTGAAATAAAAAGTTCCTTTTACTCTGGATTTCTTTCTGAAATTTAAAAATAGCTTTGATACAAGTATTGCGATGGTGAAAGTGATTTAGGATTGAAAGTAAAAAAAAAAACATTATACGAGCACAGCAATTTTTCTGCACTATATATTGTATGTACTAGTAAAAACTAGAACATGCTTTAAACCAACCAGTTGCACCATAGAAATACATTTGCATGCCGAGCATCCAGCCTATTGAAACATTCATACAGAACTAGGTCAAAATAGCCTTTATTTGGTGAGTTCAACGTTTTGTCACATATTAGGGTTATTAACATGTTTATAACCTGTACGTTTCAGGCTATTAATGGCGTTTCAGAATAAGCTGTAATTGAAGCAACATTTTGGGGTCTAAGTAGTAGTCCTCATAAATATATAGTTTACTAATGCTAATATATTCAGGTTAAACAATCACTAAATGCTCAAGTTCAGATTTGATTTATCACACAAATCCGTAATGCTGTTTTTAACGGAGGAATCCCAGAAAACCTATTGGATTGGTTGATTTCGATTTGAAAACCCTAACCAGATCAGAAGTGCATTTAGCCAATGCTTGAGTGTAACATTGCTTGGCCTAACTTTTTTATTTTGGTATACAAACGGGGAGCGTTTTTTAAAGTCCGATACTGCATGAAAATAAGTTTTCAACAAGGCATTCTGCGAGAGACTTCACCCAAATGCAAAAGCAAATATTACTGAAACGTCTCGAACTAGAGAAAGCCCGAAGAACCTCTTTGCATTAAAAAGAGTGGCGTAAAAATGGAATATGACAGATATCCTTTAAAGAAACTGTAGAGAATGTTCTAGAAAACTCACGATCAACTACTGCGTTTATTCTGTGTTGGGAGAAAATGGGAATAATAATAATTCTCAGTAGCGTACATCTCGGTAAATCTAGGGGCCGTTTCCATGATTAAATCCAAATAATCAACAATATACAAGAATTTCCTATGAAACATGTTAAAAGAGATGTTTAAAATTAGTGCTCATCATGGAAAATTACGTTCACTCACACAAAGAGCATTGTTTTCATCCTTCCTTTTTTCATTTGTGAAACAAAAATGTATTTCATAGCAATATCGGCTCCTTTTGTTACTGACTTTACAGTGGTTTTGCCGATTTGAGGCTTGGTAAAGGGCTGAAAGTAGCCTGTTCCTTAGACATACCGTGCAACCCAACAAGTGCAGTGAAAGTAAAAACGTTATATGAAATAATCTGTCGCTGCGTAACCTCCATTCCTCCTTTACGTCTCCTTTTTTGCTTTGCGGAAATCAAAGAGCACAAATGTAAGAAGAGGGAACAACATAATAATAATAATAATAAATGTACATGATAAATTACAATCCATCTTTGTTTTAAATGAAGCGTCACTTCCAAAAGTAATTTTTGAAAGTTTTGTGTAATAATGCAATGATTCATTTTCTCATTACAAAAGGGACAAACAGCATTCGTTACTGAAACGCCCTGTACAATTTTCAACTTCGTCAAGTTATCCTCTAACCAAATTTTGATGCTTTCAAAGTTGAGAAAGGAAAAAATAAACAACATAGTAGAAAGTTAGTAAGGGCCTCAAGCTAACACCAGAAACTCAGATCGGATGTCCTCGCGGCGTCCTGCTTCAAGACGGAGGCTGCAGCTGCGCTGTACTTCTCCAGCTCGACTAGAGTGACATGTGGAAAGGAGAGGAGAAGGAGGGAAAGCGGGTGGGAGGGAGGGAGAGTGGGAAGGAGGGATAGAGGATATCGTTTGGGCAGTAGAGCGAGGGGAAGAGGATCAGAGGAGTAGGAGGGGTCTGGGGCTACACACTTGTCTGGTATTGTTAGTCCACTGGCCGCTTTTCGCCGTGTTTCTTTGTAAACTCTTCTGCATTCTTAAAGAATTTTTTACGGTCTTTTGAGTATTCTTCTGCTAGGTCGGCCCTCAGAGGGTGTTCTGGCTGTGGGTCGTTCACCAGGGCAATGAGCGACTGAATTACTGTAGGAAGAAAGGGAAAAGAATGTACCTTATCATTGGTTACAACAACAAAAAATTTATTATTAATTAACTCAATGTATTTATTCTTATTTCTTACAGTTCTAGACCCTGTAGTTTAGTGAGAGAGAATTATATACTCTTCATCAGTGTTATTTTAGTATCATTGAGATACTGTTATAGTTTTTAATATTTTGATTCAGCTTTTATTTTTTAATTTTTTTTATTTTAGTTAAAGTGCCTGTGTCGTTTTTTTGTAGTTTTATAATTTATATGTTTATGTAGTTTTTTAAATTGATGTTTATTTTGGTTTTAGTTATTTTATTACATTAAGGGAACTGTCACATTGGCAACAAGCTGAAATAAAAAGTTTTTTAGATTTTAAGCACGTGTATTTTATTTCAAAGAATTATATTTTTTTATGGTTTTAGTTTCAGTAAACTATAACCCTGGCCCTTATCTTTTGTATATCCTTATCTTTAGTCTATCCAATGTTATTTTAGTATCAATTAGATACCATTATATTTTTTATTAATAGTTTAAATTAGTTTTCATTTTTATACTTGGTTAATGCATGTCATCAAGTTAAACCAAATGAAAATGAGAAATGTTTCCTTGGGAACTAGCTAAAATATGTCTCTCTTTTATTTCAGTTATTTATTTCAAGAAACTTTTTTTTTCTTAAGAGTTTTATTTAATTATCTATGTAATGTTTGGGTAGTTAATATTTCCCCTGTAGATTGCTGCAGGTGATAGGAAGTATAAAAAAAAAAAAAAAAAAAAACGTTACCAACATATCTAACCAAAAGGTAAAAACAAAAGCCTAAAACGGAGATGCTAGTTATTCAAGAAATAAGAACCTCAACATGTTTATTCCATAAGATAAAGCAAAACATTCATCTACACAGCTTTATAAACTAGGAATTTAGTACTGCATGATCTAAACTTGTTCAGAGCAATCTAGCTTTCCGAAGAAATGAGATGTCACAAGAATGCTGTAGAACAAATTGCATACATGTTGAAAGTTTGAACGCATCTAATAACAGTAAATAACAACTGCAAGACGAGAAGATACAGTAAAAATAGTAATATTGTCCAATATTATTACAATTTAAAATAACTTTTTATTTTTAAATATTTTAAATTTATTAATTCTTGTGATATAAAATCAGAATTTTCAGCAGCCATTAATCCAGTCTTCAGTGTCACGTGATCCAAAGATTAATTTCTAATTATCAATGTTGAAAACAGTAGTGCAGCTTAATATTTTTATAACAAATGTCTTGTCACTTATTCAGTAAAATTGTTTTATTAAATTCACCGTTAAATCATTCCTGTAATTTAGTCAGAGAGAGCTAAATGGCCTTTATCTTTACAAAAACCAGAATAAAAAAAATAAAAAAAACATTGATGAATCCAAGTCTTTTGGGTAGCTGATTAAAGAAATAAAGGGTGTTGCCTACTATATAAACAGATGGACAGTGAACGCAAACATCATCACAAAGCCTTCTATTTGTTCATGATTTCTATATAATGAAGTGACAACAGGACCGAGAGTGTTTATGCACCAGGATCAACCGAGCTTTAGCAGTCTGACTCATGTGGCGCTTTCAGGAATACTGCGACAACTGCAGCGCATCTCACCTTGGTCAGTTTTGGTGGCTGGTTTCCAGTTCTCTGCACTAATGACAGGCAGGCAGACCTGTCCCTTCTCGTCAATGTTGGGGTGGTAGATCTTCGTTTTGAACGTGATCTTGGGTGGCTTGAAAGGGTATTCTGCAGGGAAGATGATCTCGATCCTGAATGCCCCTTTGTCGTATGGAGGGTTGTCCTGAGGGAGAATAAGGTAAATGAGGTGAGCGCAGCTCAGTCTATAATGTATACAATTACAAACAAATCGAGGACAGAAGCGTGAATGCATGAGGTATGAGATCAGATGTGGCTGATTGCATTATGAAATGCATGTATATTGTCTAGGTCTAAATGTAGTATAGCTCTAAAATGGCCAAGAAATTTGTTCAAAAATATTTTGAGGTTAATCAATGTGCTCCAACTTTTTACTACGAAGTGCCAAAAATCAAACTTGAATAAAAGCTATCGACCGAAAGTAAATGTTGCTTTACATTCAACAACAGTATATTAAAACACACACAAATCAAATTCACTCATATTCTCTGTGTTTGCAAAAATGCAAATTACAATGCAAAATAAAAATGATTTAAAAATGTTTAAACAAAATAGAAATGAAGATATGCTTCAATGGCCACAAAAATAAAATAGGTCACCACAGGCCAACTTTGGCCTGCAGGTTTGGGCATCTCTGTCAAATCCTAAAGCTGTTACAACATACCAATTCTTGTCTGTATACTTTACACATGCAAATAACATGTAAACAATTCATGAAAGATGTATGAGCATTTACTAAACACTTACTGGAACAATGAGGCCTTGCCATGTCAATATGTTTGATTCGTCGACTTGAATGTTACGGAAATTTTTCATCCCAGATTTGCGGATTTCTTCAAGCTCCTGATAAAAAGGGTTGGAAAGAAGGATGCGTTAGATAATATTCTTGCGGGTTCGCAACTTCTACTTGTCAAAGAGAAACTTTGAGTTTTAGCTTAGGCTAAAGAGTCTCTCCAAATAGCACAATCGCCATTAATTAGGTATTACCAAAGCGCAAACAAATGAATTAGGAATTACACTTTACGACATTAGCCAGAACCTTCTGTGTGTCTTTATCATGATCATCATTCCCAAATGTAATGTGAGCCAGGTCTTGACCTAATGAGTAGGAGAAATGACCCCTTCCTCAGCAGCTTACTGTAAATAACTGACCTGAAGTACAAGTGTGTGTGCATTAAAACAACAACAAACCACACCTTAAATGTTTGAAGTGCATCCAATAACCATTCCTCTAACATGGGCTGTTTATGATCACTATTTAGTCTCACATAGGGCTGCAACTAATGATAACTTGATTAATCTGTCAATTATTCCCTTGATTAATCAGGTAAAAAGACCATTTTTAAGTTATAGTTTGAATTTATAATCAAAATGATAAAAATGCAGTAAGTCCTTACTGTATTAAATCAAAACATCAACTCCATGTCCAATAATAAGTACTATAGTAAAAGTGTATGTTTTACTGCCCTGCAAGGATTACCCATTTCCTTCTATTGCCACTGGGAGTTGATTGACATTTACAGCCATTCTTATCTAACAAGGAAGTAAACTCGTTCAAATGGTCACTGTGACACATACAACCAGTCCACTAACTGTACATAAACACCCCAAAACATCAAAACCGCGTCAATTCAGAGAGTTTAACCTCCGAAAAGGTTTGGTCAGACACATCTAGGTGGCTAAATACTAGTTATTCACGAGTTGTGAATGAAGGGATTTCGACAAGACGGAAGTTTATAAAGCGAAAGCTTGTTGTGAAGACACTTGCAGTTTCGTTTTTTTTAAATCAAGGGCGTTACTACAACTAACCACCTGAAACTCACTAAACCGACTTATTTAAGCAGTATTCTACTTATTCGTGTTATTTCAAGTTTAAAACGTATAAAGGACGGCGATTTCAGCTTAAATGTGACGGATGTGGCTGGTTTGGGGTCTTTGAGTCATGTCTAACGTCACTGCAGCGGTGTTAAGACAGCATTATTCGGTTAAAAACATGATTTTGTTCTTATAACGGTCGACTAAATTATAGCTATTGTATTCAGATGATTCAGATCTGTTTGAATCAAACGAATCCGTTGTGACGGAACTCATCGCATTAGACTCCTGTGCGTTACATTCCTGTCATTTACTCACGGTCAATGAATGAAAGGACTTGATAAAACACCGAAGCGTACTCAAACGTGACTTTTAACCCCCTATCTCCCCGATCTCGACCCTAAAATCCTGTTCGAGAGTCGCGCGGCCTCCACCGGCGCTTTTCCTCCTTCATGTTTGGAAACGCGAAGCGAGCCGAGTCATCGAGTGAGAGAACCGCTCGAACCAACGCCGATCAAGCATCAACGAACGATCAAATCGCCTTTTCTGCGAGCTAAACTTTATGTTTAAACCCCCATCGCGTCGTCGTATGTGCTTTTTCTTTATTTGCGGTATAAAAAGTATGAGGTTTGGACGTCTACCTTGTGTAGTCTCCTGCTCGCCGCCATCTTGAATCTTTCAACTACTACCAGAATGCACCGCGCGGCGCAGCTTTGGAATCATGAGCTCGTCTGCGTTTTTAAAACTTCGGATGATCTGGGATCAGATTTAGTTTTCGAGCACAACCCACACAACAGGCGAGACGAGAGCGCGTAACGTTATAATGATCTCAGGTCAGCACCCGTGGGTACTTTCCATTACAAAACGAAAGAAAAATGCCATTTATTACACTGTGAATGGAATTGATTTCCCCATAATTTAGTCAGCCTTTATTATTTACTTATCTCGAAAATTTATTAAACTAGGTTAACGAACAAATATAACGGTTACAGTAAACTTCGGAATGTAACTTTAGGTGTGCCGGTAGAGACATGCAACATGCAATGAACGCCCTTGACAAGGAAGTGCGTTTTCCGGATTTCTAGTTGCGCGCTACTTTAATGACCACGCGATGTCACTCCAGAGTTAGGAATAATAATGCTAAGTGGTTATTTGATGCAGAGGGTTTATTTCATTTAAGTGAAATTTGAATTATTTGGCACCTTTTACGTTGGCTTGCCAAACCGCCATAAAACACCAGAAGAAGAATTGGCCTACTTGGGACATAAAAGATGGCCCTGGTCTTATCTGGTTTAAACTGTTCTAAAATCATTCAACAGACCAGTCTGACTAGGCTAGGAGACTAGCCAAGACCAGAAAAACACTATCGGCCGGTTTAGCTGGTAGGGCTTTTAGTAGGCTACATCAATGAGAATGAGAGTTCAAAAACAGCTGGTAATCCACACCACTTTAGTACATCATTTTACCTGTTTTAAATAAACAAATCCATCATCAAGTCGTTTTTAATTTACATGTAAGAGGACAACAGGGGCCTTTTTGTGGATTACTTGTGGATTATTGTGATGTTTTTGTCAGCTATTTAGACTCTCATTCTGACGGCACCCATTCACCACAGAGGATGCATTGGTGAACAAGTGATGCAATGCTAAATTTCCCCAAATCTTTTCAGATCAAGAAACAAACTCATCTTAGATGGCCTGAGTGTATGTAAATTTATTTCATTTTTGTGCAAACTATTCCTTTAATATATGATGTATAACTTAACTCTAAATGGCTTCAAGCTATATTTCAGTTTAGCGTAAATGCTTGTCAGTACATACGACAGTATACACTTTAACCATATTTCAAAGGCAATAGAAGTATTTATGAAATTACATATAAAATGTACTTCAGTCTTACTTAAATATGTCAAAAACATCTTATGTTAAAGTAATTGCATTAAATATAGTGCTATCAAACGATTAATCACGATTAATCGCATTCAAAATAAATGTTTTGCTTACAAAATATATGTGTGTGTGCTGTGTATATTTATATAAATACACACACATGCATGTATATATTTAAGAAAAATGTTATATTTGTATTTTAAATATATTTATATATAATATAAGTTATATAAATATATACATGTAAATACATGTAAATATTTTCTAAATATATACTGTATCTGTGTGTATTTATATATGCATAATAAATATACACAGTGCACACACACATATATTACATAAACAAAAACTTTTATTTTGGATGCAATTAATCGCGATTAATCGTTTGACAGCACTAATTAAATATAAATTTAAACTATAAATCATTTTCATTTAATTTTACATAACATGCAATGATGTCTGAAAACATTATTCAGTTTGCACTTACGTATTGTCTTTTAAAGTATATTATTTTCATAACACAGTGCACTTCTTTTTCGCAAGGTACCATCACTATACTGTTCCTGTCAAAAAAAAGCAACTTCAACCAGCCTTGTGTGCGTTCCTCAAAAGCCTCGTTAGCCAATGGCTGTGAGTTCCGCTGAGCTCTTTTGGTTACGACGGAACTTGTGACCATAGTTACTTTTGGGTTGTTGGCTGCTTTTCGAAAGATTTAATGTGGTTCGATTTTGCACGTCAAATATGCTGTCAGTGAAAAGCAATGAGAAATATTTTACATTTCAATCATATGCATCTTAACACATCTAAAGCTGGACAAAAATCCAAATACAGATAGAGCTGAAATGATCTACAGAAGGAAGTTTGCGTGGAACCTGTACATCAATGTGTGGGCTGTTTGTGTGCAGGTGAAATGCAAGTGTGTGTGCATTTGTGTTTTTTTGTGTGGTTTGGTTTGTTTATTTGTTTAATCTTTTCTTGTCACAGGAGCCCATACTTTATTGCCAACATGCTTCCCAAACCAAGGACAGATATAAAGTGGGATTGCATGCTCCCATGGTTTCCTGTAAACCACATGACTGAAACGGCTTGATCAGACTTGCTTCCCCTCCAGCAATTTCAGGTAAAGACGGGCTGTTACAGATGGGAAACACTAACTGTCTTTCCACTTTTGTTGTGTTTAGCATTCAAAATGCTTCACCAATTTTACTTAATGCATTAATCCATTAAAATCAATGCTTTACATTTCAAGATCAGTCACTTTAGTGAGAGACTTTAACTTGAATGACTCGGATAACAGGGCATGAACATGTAAACACAGGTAGGCTATACAATTGCAAAGAAAACACCTGTCAAAATATAGGATTGAAACATATGATCTAACCTAAATTTCAATAACAATATATTTATTTTAACTTCCTTGCAGTAACGACCTGCTTCAGGCAGTTTTGGAATTGTAACTAGGTCAATTATTGCTCCTACAGCTTAAAACCTTAATGATGAGTCTTAGAGCACCGATGTAGCAAAGTAGGTCAGAGACCTTTTAGCCCCAAATTCAAAGAAAGACGCTGAAATCACAGATATTATTTCCAAGAGAAGTCTCTTATTATGGATTGAGCTTAAATGTAATGGTTTATAATCACACTGAAAAGATTTGGTGTAGAATCAGTTTTCAGTCAGATTGCTAGCAAAAGTCATAAACAGTTAAACAAAAACATGCTATAACTTCCTCAAAACATTGTGGGAACAATTAGCTTGTAGCTCTCTGGAACAGTTGAAACAATTTTAAAAGTATTTTTATATTGTGCCCACTAAATTTGTTTCACTCAGACCCTCTTTCTTTCCACATTATTAAATCATTTTAAATCAATATTTCATGCCTGAAGTTCAAGGCTTTCTCAGCAAAATCAATATAGGGGTTTTCTATCAGCCTTTGTGGTTTGTGAGTGGTCATCATTGTTGGCTTTATTGCTCTAGATTACGGGAAGGTTTGCCACTTCCTCCAACACTGTACAACTGAGAAACCACTGAGGGTCTTTTCCTCCTAGTGAAAGTACATTTTGTTATCCATTGCACTGTGGATAAAACTACACACGTTTGTCCATTTTTGGGTTAATGCCTTAAGAATGTTTTGCAGTGCTTTCAGGAAAATCACACACCTTTTAGCTGCAATGAGATGGATCTCAGATTGCGTTGGTTTTGTTTGCTTGGTACATGATTGCTGATAACATCTTAGATTTGGATAAGAATTCAACTTGTCTATTTTTCCAGATAGAATAACCGAAATTTAGGAGCTTGCCGAAATTTAGGATGTCTTTCCTGAAACATGAGTGGAATGGATTTCTGTGTAAATAGTTTGTACGTAAAACCTTTTGGATTCAAGAACCACGCACCAAAATGTGTTCTACTTGTGTTTCATGAATGGGGTCTTTTTAACTATGTTCTCACACATGTGCTTTACAGTACTGGGGGAAAAATGTGACCTGTCAGTGCAAAGGTCACAATCTAGCTATATCAGATCCTTTTGCAATAGCAATTTCTTAAAGAGTAAAGAAAAATTGTATGGAAAAAGTGATTGTCTAGCATAGAGGTACACTCCTGGCCAAGTCAAAAACTGATAAATACTTAGCTTTTATTGGTGCACATTTGAACATTTTAACCACAAACCACTAGTCAGGAAATTAGCAAGAATTGCACAAATACTGTAGATTATGTAATTTAGTACAGGATATCATTTCCCTTTATTTTTAAATGTTTTAAGCCATGTGGGTAAACTTGCCAATTACTTTTTAAGGAAGAAGTGTCAATGTTGTCCCACTCAATGTTGATGGTTTCAAACAGTTAGTAGTTGAAAATGTCTCCCAGTTAGTTGGAGTTTAATGTGAGACCAAATAGGGTTCAAATCTGGACTCTCACCAGGCCAAAAAACAAGCCTGACGGACTTGTTTTCAAACTGCTTCTTGGTTATCTTTGCAGTGTGGGCAGGAGCATCTTCTTGTTGAAAAAATAACATCTGATCATTCCTCTTTAGATAAAAACTTTTCAGTTGTGGGAAGCAAGCCATTCTGCAAAATTCTCTTATACGCAATTGACTTTTCACAGTGAAGCTGCTCACCAGTACCAGCATCGCTGTGGTAGGTGCATTCAGATCTTCAAACACACCGCTCTGGTGCATCACCATACAACGAGTGTTTTATCATGATGAATCACTCCACATAATTCTGCTGAACCACTCTAAGTCAAACTTTCCATATTCTGCTGAAAACTTATTTCTGTCTTTAATGTTTTTCTTAAACAGCTATGGTGTGTTTTGCTAATTTCTTTACCGGTAACTGTAAATCGGATCATAAAAAGATTCTAAAGAGAAATTTGAAATATTATGGTGCAGCCACATCACTGTACCGTGGTTTTAACACTGAACTTTTTTTGTTAATTCTGACATGAATATGATAAGTTATTGGCATGAATAGACTATGCTGTTTTTGGAAGGCTACAGTAAATCAGAGCGGTAAAAGTTAAGTTGTGCTTTCTTAAAAACGAAACTGAGTAGTGCGTATATGGGTGGAGGGCATTTCTTTTGAAAAAGAAGCAAATGAAAATACCTTTTCATTTAGCAGTTGAGCTCAGGTCAGTGTTGAATTGTAATTGCACATTTCCCCTTAGTCTATTCACAATAGTGATGCTCTTGGCGATGTTGCTTCACGGAATAGCACACACCCTTGGATCTGTTCCAAGCTCGCTAATATCAAAAGACATTCAAACTATTCATTATTAAGGTAATGACATGTTTGGATCACTTTAAACACGCTTTTGTTGAACAGGAACGTTTGCAAAGGTCTAGATTATGCACATTATTTCTGTCTCCGCTAAAGAAATTTGACACAAATTTGGGAAAATTAATTCTGTCCATCAGTTTCTAAGAATTTTAAGAAATAGAAATTTTAAGAGCATGCTAAATTGAAATACAGTGGGGCCATTGAAAATCTGGGATTAAAAAAATGTAAATCTGCAAAATGTTTTGGCCTGTGTGCATATGAATTATTATAAATCAGATTATGACTAGATAGATATGCAGATAATTCAATCTATAATATTGAGTCATATGCACATACTAAGAAATTGCACATTATTTCAATTCGCTCCTATTGCTAAGCACATGAATTTTATATTGTAAAATAAAATAAAAACTGTTGTAATCTAGCAGCAGAAATCAGATTTTGGTAGTTTCTTTAGTGAAAACGAAAGTTGTGAGCATCAAACCGTTATGCAACTCTGTTAAGAAAAACCCTTAATATTTCTCTGAGAATTCAGCTGGATTCGTGTGTGTCCAGATGTTTATGAGCTGCTAAATAAATGCTAAGGTCATGCACCCCTGCAGACAATTCTACGGGAATAGAGGGGAGAAAAAATGGTAAAGAATGTGGGAATGATAAGTGGAACTGATGCATTTACAAGATAGGGGTGGAGCAAGTACGGTAAGTCTTAGCTTGAAAGTGAAAGTTTGCAAATTTTTTTGTGTATAAATATCTGCACCTGATACCTGCATATCACACCTGTGCACAATTGTCTGATGATCGTGTGGCGACCAAACACAAAGACAAGAATGCAGACCGCAACAGTAACTCTCCTGGTCATTGCTGCAGTCCTCTGGGGCAACACTGAAGGTAAGACACCTATTTCAAGGAACACATCTTGCAGCTAGCTTCTAGGAAAGCATCCTGCAGCATTTCAAACTGAAACTTTCTCTGAATTCTGGCTGCAGCACAGGATTAATAAATAAGGAAAGTGCCATTCTTGGCTTTTTCTATGCTGGCTTGCTTTTCTTAGTTATAGTAACTGTGGGAGCAAGTTCCCGTAAGTCCAGAAATGCTCAGAAACAGGCCAAGTTTTGTTCTTGCACGGGGTCAAATGCATATAGAGTGGAGGGGTTTTCTGTGAAAAGCGTTGCTAATGCCATCCTTTCATTCTCAGCTTTTTCAGACGCAGCTGTGGACTGCTGTCTGACCACCAAGGACACTCGTATTCCAATACATATTGTTGCATCCTTCTTTCACCAAACCACAGCGAGTGGTTGTGCCATTCCAGCTACTGTGTAAGTTCCAGTTCAGGTTCTTTACTGGCATTTATGGTTCCATGAAGAAACTTTAACATCCATGGACCTACAAAAGGTTCTTTATAAAAATGTTCTTCATACAATGAAAAAGGGTTCTTTTAAGAACTGTTCACTGAAAGGATTCTACCAAAAATGGTTCTTTATGAAAACCCCCTTTTGGAAGCTTTACTTTTAAGAGTTTTGACTTTGACATTGATTCTAAACTAGGTTTATATTAATGCATGTTTCCTTCTTTCTGTTCCCATAGCTTCATCACAAAAAAAGAAAAGAGACTGTGCGCTCCACCAGAGAAAAACTCCTGGATTACCAAGATCATCACACACTTAGAGAAGAAGAAGAAACCTTCTCAGTAGGAACACAGGTACAAAAAAAACTTCCCCTCTTCAAGCTCTTACTTCTGCTCTCATTAGTTCTGTGACATCTCACAGACATCTTCAAAGCTAAATCAGACATTTAGCAGAAGTTGTGCAGTTCTTCTTCCTTGAAACCTTTTTCTGACTCCTGATAACAAAAATGTAATCTGGTTTCGTTTTCCTGCTTCACAGATGGGAGCCGAGCATGATGACCCTGTAACTGCACTGAGCAACACTTACACTGACAGACAGGAAGTGACTAATCATTAACTGCCACAGTGGGTTTTAAAAGTTATTTACAAAGTGTTTTAGAAACCATGCAGATTTGGGGAGTGCATGGTGGTCAGACTTTGTAAATTATTAAAAGCGGATATGCTGTTTGTTTATATTTGACTGTATTGTTTTACTGTAGCAATTAAGTCTCATTCATTTGCATGAATTATCCTGTAAGCTGTGTCTGTATTTTTAGAACTTCTATTAATGTATGTAACATACTTTGTATGACTGGAATTTTTCTAAGAATGTTTTTTAAATAAATTCATTTTGTTAAATCTCCTGTGCACTACAATTATTTCATTTAAAACACCTCACAGTTATGGATGTTTATAGTAATATGCCTTATTCAAAAGTCCTGTTCAAAAACTTGGGCTCAGTAAGATTTTTTGGATTCTTTACAAAAGCCTCTCATGCTCACTGAGGCTGCATTAATTTGAGTAAAAATACAGTAAAAGCTGTAATATTGTGAAATATTTGTACTGTTTAAAATAAGCATTTTTGTTGGTGAATGTAATTTATTCATGTGATGTAAATCTAAATTTTCAGTAGCATTACTCCAGTATTTGGTGTCACATGACCCTTCAGAAATCATTCGAATATGACACTTTCTTTTTTTTCAATTTTTTTTGATCAATGTTGAAATCAGTTGTGCTGCTGAATATTTCTCAGAAACCGTCAAACGTTTTTGTGAGGGCTCTTTTTTTGAAATAAAAAAAATCTTTGTAACATCACTTTTGATCAATTTAATCCATGACTGCCCAATAACAATATTAATCTCTCTTTTTTTTTTTTTTTTAATCTTACTGACTCCAAACTTTTGTATGATAGTGCATGAAATGGCAGAAAATTTTTCTCATTTTAAATTTAGTAGATGCCTGTAAATTTTCACACAGCAAGTAATAACGATACCGAATGTTTATTCACAAGATTGCTCTCACAATCAGACGTTTGAGTGATGACGATCCTTGATAAGCGGCACATAAAAAGAGTGTGTGCCACCTGAAATTGCTGGGACTTTCCTGTCTTATTCAAATGCACAATGCCAGTACTGCATAAAAAGGCATGTTTACACCCACAATACTTTTAGATTTGCTCTAGATTTCAAAGTAAGCATTTAATCAAATAACTCTCAGTTTACAACCTTAATATTCAGCCATTAAGCCAATCCACTCAAACCTGCAATAAACCCAACAGAATTCACCGTGTGCTTTCCAATCACACGCATGCACCAATAATAAATGATGTGACACTGTGTAAACATTAACAGTAGTTATGCAACATTCTTTTAACCCAGTGGAATCCCCAGTTCTGTATTGACAAGAATCAGTGTCTAGAAGCCGACCAAACGGTTTGTCAGGTTTATCCGAACTGCTTCTTTTCAGTCATATCGAAACATTTGCCAGTCTGGTGTCCTTTCAGTGAGAAAGTATGTGAGAGTCTGTGAGAGTTTCTATGTGGGTTCAAGCGGAGAAGAGGAAAAGAGAGCGAGGAACAGATACACAGAATGTGATGCATTGTGCCGTAAATTTAGCCCTCCTTCAAAAAAAAAAAAGGTCCAGGTCACAACCTCTGCTGCTCTGACATTTGTTTTTTACAGGACAGGGGAGGGACTATGATAGACATTGTGTAATAATGAAACTTAAGATTGTCCTATAAAGCAGGGGAGCGATGGAGCAGTGTCAGAGAAGAGACAAAGATCCTCCAGCTGCTTCATCAGGACAGACAAGACACTTGTTCCACCATCTCATCTCCTGCGGTTATCATGGCTTCAGTCCTCGTGTCTGCGCTGAGCGTGATTCTCTGTGCGGTGGTGCTCATTCTCTGCAGCAGTCCGGCAGGTAACTCATATTTTCTTCCTTCGTCTGTTCTACGTGCTTCATGAGTGCATGGTGTATGTGATCTATTTGTTCATTTGTTGCTTCTGATCCATTATATATATGATAGCAGATGTGTCCCACAACTCAACAATTCTAGTTAGTAATCTTTAAATAATTTTTCAGATATCTAATCATCTAATAAGATTCAAACTGTGAGTCAACCCAACAGCGATCAGTCAGTTTATTTATAATTATATCTTATATATCATATTATTATAAATTATATTATTATTATGACACATACACGGTTTTATTTATAAATGAAGAAATTTAAATATATATATATATATATATATTAAACATACTATTAATCTTTTAAGCAAATTAATATAATTTAATATAATAGCTAATAATATAACACTTTCTTTACTAATCAATTTGAGAAAGTCCTATATATATATATAATATTCAAAATATTAATTACATTTTGTTCAAATGCCTTAAAAAAACAAATAAAAAGAGCAAAAAACAAATATATAAATAAAGGATTAATTAGCATGTCTTAAACCACTGACAGTTCGTCTGCTATGACAACGAGCTTTTTTATTTGTAGTTAGTTATTACTCCCACTAGATTCCAGCTGTGCATTGCACATATGTTTCGGTTTATTGCAAACTATATAAGTTCAGCATTATTCACAATAAATGTTTTGATCTAAGACACTTTCACTTACAGAAGTTTTCAGACACCCATTTTCCTGTATTTCCATTTCTTGTCCCTTATCTTTTTTCTCTTATGTCTCAATCTCTCTCAGAGGCTCAGGCAGACTTGGCATTGGACTGCTGCCTGACGATTAGCCACAAAGTCATCCCTAAATATGTCCTCCTCACTTACCGGAGGCAGTTCAGAGTTGACGGCTGCCCCCGAGATGCTGTTGTGTAAGTATATTCTTCAAAGGAAACTATTGGACTGGCTCATGTGTGGGAGCCTGGGAGTGAATTAAACTATTTATGATTGCATTTTCAAACAAAGCAGATGTGAAAGAGCCTGTTTAATGGGGAATTCCATTACACTTAACATACAATGCTCGAATTGTCTACTGTTCTAGTCAAATAATGTGCAAAAATCAACTCTCTTTCAGATTCATAACAAGGAAAGGTTTGAATCTTTGTGCCCCGCCTGCAGCAGATGAGCTTTGGGTTAAAGAGACGATCAAGTTTCTGGACACCAGGCTCAGGAAGTGCAAAGAAAACAAATTTCATGTATGTAATTAACCGCAGATTCATCACAGCTTCACAGTTTTGTTTCCTCAGTCATCTTCTGAAGTATCTGATGACATAAAGCTGGTTGCACAATAGCTCGTCATTGTTATTGCACGAGCTCTGCAGCAGGTCACTTTCTCTTTTCTGGTTTTCATCTGACTCATGACATTGTTTATATGTAGTAGATCCCGATTTGGATGTTATAGTCTTACTCATACAAAACCACAAACTACTCAGCTGTGAAACCACAAGCCAAAACATCCTCCTACAACAAAGCTTTAAGCCGACCACCAACAATGAGGACTTAGTTAGACTGTGGTGTATGCTGCATTATACATGTGCTGCAAATCTGTATTTCAAATGAGAACTGTTCAAATTCAAATGTAAGTGTAAAAGTTAACTAATGGTTTTCTCTGTGTTCTTTTATTTCAGGAGAAACGCTGTCACGCCCTGAAGAATATGTCTTTTTAAATGAACGCATACACATACATATATACTTTTAATGGCAGCTGATGTAGTCAATGTGACTTAACTCACTTCAGTTTCTGTAACACATTTAGGTTCTTCCTCTTTCAGCATTTTCAACCTAAATTATCGAAACATTACAAGTTGTGTGATCTTCCCTGTTGTTGATGTTGTGTGAACATATTACTCTGTTTTTTCTATTTTGATATAATCATCTTGTTGCATTTTTAAAGCAAATAAATTGGTTGATAAAAAATACCGGTGGGATTGTATTCTTCATAAAAAGTCCTTTATAGATTTATAGACATGATAAATGCATAAACACATGATAATGTGTATATTTCAAAATGTTTTCAAACACACACACACACACACACACACACACACACACACACATTCATCTATCTAAATAGGGAATTGCACTTAACTGCACTGTAACTGTAGCCTACTGTAAGACTAAATATCATGACCATAATCTCTCCTAAACCCTTAAATACAAATAAAAGTATTATTTACATATTCTCTTTATTAATCATTTTCCATTTTTGTACACAATTTTGTACCCAAATGAACATCTAGGTCAGAAACACACGAATGTGTGTAAAAGGGAACTTTTTAGTGGGTCCTTAAAGCGAATGATTGCAGACTAATCCTAACCCTAAAATACAACTTTTGGCTTTTGGAAGTCCATAAAGACATTATTTATCGTCTGCATTAAGATTCTGCTGCTGCTTGAAGCCGTCTGATTTTATTACCTCAAATCCACAGCTGCTCGGTCATTCAAGCACACGCACCAGCGCTAAACGCCACTGAGCGGCGCTAATGAGGCGATCTATACTGTGTAGCGCTGTCGCGCCACACGAAGAAGAGGAGTCGCCGTACCAACGCCACATTATGGCGCGATTATCATCCTCTCACGTCGTATTTCAGTTTATATGTATAATTATTATGCTTTTAAATGACGGAACTATCTGTAATGTAGGTAAGTGAGCTTTGAGCGAATGAAATATCAGTAAGACAGTCCGTGTGCTTCACAAAACAAAGTCAGCTAGCTGTATAACTGCTAGCAAACATCTTGTTGCCATGGAGAAACAAACAAGACATATATTAATGATCTGAATTAATTATATTTTAATTAATAACTTAATGAGTATTTAAACAAACCCGTATATCCCAAACGCAACAGTACAAGTGTAACGTTACATACACAATTGCAAATCTGTTGTCAATATGGAATATATGAATATTATTATTTCAGTATTTCAGCCTGCGTTTATTCTGGCATCTGGTCCGAGAATATCATCCTTTCTGGTTGGAAACGTCTCTGGCATTTCCTTCAGCCTCAGTGCTGTTTCGTCCTCAAATGCAACAGGTAGACAATTTTTCAAACCGTGTTGATGCTATAATAACTGTATTTTATCTGCTATACACAAATGTATGTGTTTCAGAATCTAGTGTGTTGCCTACCTAGACAGTATTTTTGGGAATCAAAGTTGTGTTTAAATACCCAGTAATGCTGTTATGATGTTCTGTTTATAAATAATTAATTGTGCATAATTCCCTTTTTTTTTTTTTCTTCACAGTTTTCCATGTCTTTTTTCATTAATCAAAAGTGTTCCAGATTCAGAACATTTGTTCTGGCTTTACTTTAGGTTTCATGTACTACTATGTACATTTATTCATTTAGCAGACACTTTTAGTAACTGTATATGAATGTAAAATCTGTAAACTCTAAGCTGTAATGCTTGGACTTTAATGAATGTTTTCATTGTGAATTTCTTCAGGTAGCATCCCGTCATCATCCTGTAGGCCGGTTTCCCAAACACAGTGGAATCTTTCAAATGAATTAATTGGGAAGGTGAGTTGATTCTGCCGCATTAATGGTAGGTTTATGTATGATAGAGGGGCAAAAATGAAATGTCTGTCTTCATTTTGATTAGGAGTTAGTTAGAATCAGCAACATGGAAAGAATTTAGAGCAGTAAACAAGCATCAACACAACAAGCAATTAACTTGTAAAGTCCCCGTTGAAATATCAGGGAAATTAAATCTGTGTTATTAACCTTTATTCCAGACAACCTGTCATTAAGCAGGGTGTGATCACCTACGCATCACGTTTTTGTGCATGACTGAAATTTCCCCACTGTTTTCCTGTTTAGCCTTATCAGTAAAATAGTTTGTACAGAGATTTATGTGAGCTGCAGAACTTGCCCAGGGCAAGTTTAGTGGTCTTTTAGGGGATAACTTAGTAAAATGAGAAATTAGTTTCCTTTCTATTTCACCTCAGCACAGGTGTTTGCAATATTTCTACTACAGACAGTAATCAGTACCGTAGGTCCTTTTTCTGGTGATTTCCACTGACGTGATATGTCACTTTCTTGTAAGTAAAGAAAGCGTCTTCTGAGAATAAATGTGACTGTTGCATCATTTGAGGTCAGTAAGATCAAAGATGCATTAAGCTGTTTAAAAGGGATAGTAAAGCTATTTATAATGTTATAAACAGTTTGCATTTCAAATAAATGCTGTTCTTTTGAATTTTCCAATAGTCAAAGAATCCTGAAAATTTTTTTTGCACATTTTCTACAAAAATATTAAGCGGCACAACAACATTTTAACATTGATAATAGTAAGAAATGTTTCTTGAGCAGCAAATCAGCATTTTAGAGTGATTTCTGAAGGATCACGTAACACTGAAGACTGAAGTAATGAATGATGCGGAAAATTCACAGAAATATAAATTACCGTATTGTCCCGAATATAAGACGACCCTGATTATAAGACGACCCCCCTTTTTCCAGATGTACCTTTTGGAAAAAGGCTTTTTGAAAACCAAATCTTGTTTTATTGTTTGTTTGTTTGTTTGTTTTTCTCTCTATAAAACACATTTTTTTCTTAAATTATTTTCAAATTGCATATTTTTCCTATTTTAATTTTTGTTTTGAAAGTATGGTAAATACTGGTAAAATGTACCAACAATGATATTGAAAAATATACACTTTTTGATATACCATTGAAATAACAGGTAGCCCATCTGAATTATATAACATATAGGCTATCCATCTCATAGTAGCCTACCAAAATTTTATTAAAAGTAGACGTGAAATCTTATTGTAGTCTTCAAATCTGGGTACTGTCTTATGTTTTAAAATCACTTACAGAGGAAGTTTGGTCCCATCAGGCTAACATGACCGTCACGATCATGCTGCTGTAAGCTTTTCTTTTTCATTTGTTTTCATTCACGATCTTTACAACACACATTGCATTACATATTTCATGGCATACTCGTTATATGCGTTTTTGGCGCCACCTATTGTTGTGGGTGTATTATTGACATGTCAAAGTCTAGACCCCGAATATAAGACGACCGCGTTTTTTCAGATGTATTTCCAAGAAAAAAACATCGTCTTATATTCGGGACAATACGGTACATTTAAAATATATTAAAATAAAAGAAAATTATTTTAAATCGTAATTATATTTCACAATGTTACTGTTTTTACTGTATTGTTGATCAAATAAATGCTGTTTTGGTGAGCAGAAGGGACTTCTTTTAATAAACATTTTAAAAATCGTACCAACTCCAAACTTTTGAATGGTTCTTAGACGATTCACTTAAACAGACCAGTAGTATGAATTCATTAAATATCTTGTCATGCAAGATATTTAATGGGACGGCTTTATTATAACATCCACAAGACATGATAATAATATTATTCATAATACGTTTCTTTTTAAATGACCCTTTAAATGATAACAGTGTAATATTTGCTTCAGCTCATAGCATGGAATGGATCTGATATTTAAAAAAATGTTTATCTATTGTTCATATGAAATCTAGATGTCATCACAATTCATCTGGTTGACTTCTTCAGTAAACATGATGGAAATATCCCTGACATTCAAGTTTGACAAACTGCAATGACATGCCACTTGCAAAATTGTCGTAGGAGTTTTAAATCATGATTATTAAGGGAATCACCTCAGAAGGAGTGGCTCAACTGTACATTTTTACCACTTGGTTTCCTTAATGTATAAACCAAAGTTTTCCTCTTCACAGTAAATGACATACATTATTATTTTGTTGAACCGTCTTCAATCATTTGAACTGTTGCTTTAAAATTAGAAGCACACAATTCCCTAGAATATCATTATATGCTTAAACATTAAGATTTGTACTCATGGAAATTACTAAAGTAGTCAAAACCTGTTCATTAGAAGGGGGTGACCCAATACTTTTGGCAAAATAGTGTATATTTGGAGACGGGCACAATCTTTATTTTTTTAGCTGCTGACCAAAATATATTCAAGTTACAGTTATATAATGAATATGGGCTCATCAAAATTGGAGAGAAGGTTAAGAAATTACAGCTTTTTAATATGTACCTACGCCCTTTTTCAAGGAACCATAAGTAATTGGATACTTGACTCAAAAGCTGTTTCATGGACAGGCGTGGGCTATTCTTTCATTATTTGGCCAAATCAACAGTTTTGGTACATTCTGAGAAAAAAAAAAGAACACACTGGTGAACTCAGCAAAATAAAAAGGCTTCGACATTCACTGAGGACAACAGTGGTGGATGATCGGAGGATCCTCTCCATGGTAAAGAAAAACCCTTTCACAACATCCAGCCAAGAGAAGAACACTCTTCAGGAGGTAGACGTGTCGCCTTCAGTCTACAATCAAGAGGTACAATACAGAGGTTTCACCACAAGGTGCAAACAAGGCCTGAATAGACTTTGCCATAAAACATCTAAAAAAGCCAGACCACTTCTGGAAAAATATTTTTTGGACGGCTGAAATTAAGATCAGCCTGGCATGGGCATGCATGGCTTCCAGTGGCACTGGGTTACTGGTGTTTAGTGATGATGTGACAGAAGACAGAAGCAGCCAGAAGCATTCTGAAGTGTACAGTTATATACTCTCTGCCCAGATTCAGTCAAATGGAGCAAAGTTGATTGGACGGCACTTCATAGTACAAATGGACAATGACCCAAATCATACAGCAAAAGCAACCCAGGAGTTTTTGAAGGTTAAAAGTGGAATATTCTGCAATGGCCAAGTCAATCTCCTGATCTCAACCCGATTGAGCATGCATTTCACTTGCTGAAGACAAAACTAAAGGCAGAAAGACCCACAAACAAATAACAACTGAAGTCAGCTGCAGTAAAGGCCTGGCAAAGCATCACAAAGGAGGAAACTCTGGTGATGTCCATGAGTTCCAGACTTAAGGCAGTCATTGCCTGCAAAGGATTCTCAACAAAATATTAAAAATGGGGGGACTGTGTATAAAATGGTTGTAACTCCTAAGCTTTTTATGTTATATTTTTGTTCAACCCCTTGAATTAAAGCTTAAAGTCTGCACTTTCAATTTCATCTTGATTGTTTTATTACTAAATTTCTATTCTGGTGGCATACAGAGTAGAAATTATGAACATTGTGTCAATGTCCAAATATATATGGACCTAACTGTATTTTAAAAATAAAAATATTTTGTAATATTTCAAATGTCTTAAAGGGGTGGTTTACTGCGATTTCACTTTTTTCATTTTAAATAGTGTGTAATGTTGCTGTTGGTGCATGAACAGTATCCGCAAAGTTGCTGCGCTGAAAGTTCAACGTAAGCGGAGATATCGCCTTTAAAAATCAGGAAGTTTAATGCCTACAAAACGACTCATATGGGACTACAACGAGATACTTCCCGGTTGCATACGTAAAAACCCATAAATTTGCATCAACCCCTCCCTCCGGAACATGCAAAGAGGGGCAAGGCCATGTTCTGCGGCTTTGTCGAAGAGGAAGAGTTATAGTGGAGAGTTGTAGCCATGCCGTCGAAACGGTGTTATTTTCACCCTGCTGTCAGGTCTTCTGTGTTCGGGCTTCCTACGGACGCTGTTGTTCGTCAACAATGGTTAAAATTTATGTTTGATTATGTTCCTGACAATTATAATCCTAATTTAGCTCTCTGTGCTGCGCATTTTACGGAAGACAGCTTCCAGAATCTACACGAGTTCAATGCCGGATTCACACAGAAACTATTACTAAAACATGGAGCAGTTCCAACTTTAAAACCAGAGGCAGCAGTTGTTGGGCCACAACCTGTAAGTAAGATTTCATAATTTTAAATGTATTTGCATGTATAATTTCAGACGTAATGTTTTAGTTTTATCAAGGAGTTAAACAAATGCCAACGCTGCTTTAGTAGCCAGTTAGTTAAATGCTATTTCGTGTGTCTATGACAAACGCGTACAAACATTTTGGAGCCGAATTTGTAATTATTTA